>NW_027175177.1:0-332958 GCF_028021215.1 Eschrichtius robustus
GCTCCCATTTCTCCATGGCCTGTCCTGCATTTGTGGTTTTGACACTTTTTTCAGCATGGCCCTTTTGACCGATGGGAAGTGAGACTTCTTTGTAGCGCTGATTTGCCTTTCCAGGTTGCTTGGTTGGCCAAAAAGGGCGTATGCGTTTTTTCCTGAATATATTCAGGAAAAAATGCATACGCCCTTTTTGGCCAAGGGCATCATTGTCGACCTTTTGCCGCTTTTCATGTGCTTTAAAGCCAATTCGAATCTACCTCCTGAAACCTGTTTCCTGCAATTCTGCCTTGCTTTCAAATCCTCTTTGTTACCTTCCCTCAATATATTTGTGGACGAGAGTTATCATTTATAACAATGCAGGTTTGTGAATTGCAGGGCCCCTGAGCTCCATTTTTCAACTTGCTTTTTTGGGAGCTGGCGTCAAATCGTGGGATTGCCTCAGGCACTATTCTGGTTCCCGGCGGCAGGCTGAGCCTGTGCTTAATTCTTCTTCCTGAGGGGAAAATAGAGTGACCTGTGCCTGTCCCAACACCTAGATCTGGTCTCTCATTGGTTGCCCCTCTTCCCGTTTATCCTCAGGACAAATTGCAACCTGTACAGAACAGGAGGTTAAAGGTGCTGATTCTCCAACTAGGGAGATTGCTAGTAAAGTAGCTGGAATGGCGAACCCGAGCACAAGAAGATGAGAAATGAGGTGCGTTTTAGAAACCTTTCAAAATCACACGGTGTACCATCTTCTGGGTTTCTCATGCATGTTTTCGATGTAGGATGATGCCCTTGAACCTGGAGATTTGGGACTCATGGGATGGGTACCTCACCATAGTACTTTAAAGGGTCTGCGTTTGCTCACCCAACCTCACCCAACCTCTCAGCCCCAAGAGTGTCCACCCTTATGTCTCATCCAGCTGTGGGTCTAGATATGGTCAATCCAGTTTGCATCACAGCCCCTGACCGAATTTTGGAAGAATTTCTCTCTCTTTCACTGTCTTTGTTTTACGGGTTTTTAAAAGTAATTTATTTTTATAATGGGGTTTAGCTGCTTTTCACGGCTGTGTTTATGCGGCTTTACACCCACTTGACTCACTTCCAGACAGATATCAATACATAGGTTTTAAGATTCTTACTACTCACATATATTCTTTGCGGTGAATAGGGCGTGTTGTGTCCACTTCACTGAGCAAGGAGTAGGTCTTGTCTATTACATATTGGGTGTATGGAACGGTATCTGAGCGAATTTGAAACCCTTGTTTTATGCATCACCCCACCTCACCTTTCCCGGTAAGCAGCCATAGTGTGTTTTCTAAATGTGTGACTCTGTTCTGTTTTGTAATTCAGTTCAAGTGTAGCGGTTTTTACATTCCCTCTATAAGTGATAGCTTATGATAAGTGTCTTTTTCTGTGTGACTTATTTCACTTAGAATCGTCGTACCTAACTCCACTCATCTTGCTTCTACTAGCCTTATGACATTGATTTCATGTCTGAGAGATATTCCATTGTACATAAGGACGACAACTTCTTTATCCATTTTTCTCTTTCCTGGGATATTTAAGGTGTCATGAAGGGGAGGTTCTTGTCAACAGAGCAGCCCTAAACTCTGGGGTACCTGTGTCTTGCTGATTTTTAGTTTTCCCAATTTATACGCCCATGAGTGGACGTTCCCTATGCTCCCTAAGCTGTGTTTTTTCGATGTTTCAGGACACACCGTACACTTCTCCAGAGTGACTGTTGGCAATTTACATCCCGCCCATCAGCGTAGCAAGGCTGCCATTTCTCCATGGCCTGTCCTGCATTTCTGGTTTTGACACTTTTTGCAGCATGGCCCTTTTGACCGATGGGAAGCGAGACTTCTTTGTAGCGCTGATTTGCCTTTCCAGGTTGCTTGGTTGGCCAAAAAGGGCGTATGCGTTTTTTCCTGAATATATTCAGGAAAAAACGCATACGCCCTTTTTGGCCAAGGGCATCATTGTCGACGTTTTGCCACTTTTCATGTGCTTTAAAGGCGATTCGAATCTACCTCCTGAAACCTGTTTCCTGCAATTCTGCCTTGCTTTCAAATCCTCTTCGTTGCCTTCCCTCAATATACTTGGGGACGAGAGTTATCATTTATAACTCTGCAGGTTTGTGAATTGCAGTGCCCCTGAGCTCCATTTTGCAACTCGCTTTTTTGGGAGCTGGCCGCAAAAGCGCGGGATTGCCTCAGGCCCTATTCTGGTTCTGGGCGGCAGGCTGAGCCTGTGGTTAATTCTTCTTCCTGATGGGAAAATAGAGTGACCTGTGCCTGTCCCAACACCTAGATCTAGTCTCTCATTGGTTGCCCCTCTTCCCGTTCATCCTCAGGACAAATTGCAACGTGTAGGGAACAGGAGGTTAAAGGTGCTGATTCTCCAAGTAGTGAGATTGCTAGTAAAGTATCTGGAATGGTGAACCCGAACACAAGGAGATGAGAAATGAGGTGCGTTTTAGAAACCTTTCAAAATCACACGGTGTACCATCTTCTGGGTTTCTCATGCATGTTTTCGATGTAGGAAGATGCCCTTGAACCTGGAGATTTGGGACCCATGGGATGGGTACCACGCAGTATTACTTTAAAGGGTCTGCGTTTGCGCACCCAATCTCTCAGCCCCAAGAGTGTCCACCCTTATGTCTCATCCAGCTGTAGGTCTAGATATGGTCAATGCAGGTTGCATCACAGCCTCTGAACGAATTTTGTAAGAATTTCTCTCTCTTTCACTGTCTTTGTTTTACGGGTTTTTAAAAGTAATTTATTTCTATAATGGGGTTTAGCTGCTTTTCACGGCTGTGTTTATGCGGCTTTACACCCACTTGACTCACTTCCAGACAGATATCAATACATAGGTTTTAAGATTCTTACTAGTCAGATATATTCTTGTGCGGTGAATAGGGGGTGTTGAGTCCAGTTCACTGAGCAAGGAGTAGGTCTTGTCTATTACATATTGGGTGTATGGAACGGTATCTGAGCGAATTTGAAACCCTTGTTTTGTGCATCACCCCACCTCACCTTTCCCGTTAAGCAGCCATTGTGTGTTTTCTAAATGTGTGACTCTGTTCTGTTTTGTAATTCAGTTCAAGTGTAGCGGTTTTGACATTCCCTCTATAAGTGATAGCTTATGATAAGTGTCTTTTTCTGTGTGACTTATTTCACTTAGAATCGTCGTGCCTAAATCCACTCATCTTGCTTCTACTAGCCTTATGACATTGATTTCATGTCTGAGTGATATTCCATTGTACATAAAGACCACAACTTCTTTATCCATTTTTCTCTTTCCTGGGATATTTAAGGTGTCATGAAGTGGACGTTTTTGTCAACAGAGCAGCCCTAAACTTTGGGGTGCCTGTGTCTTGCTGATTTTTAGTTTTCCCAATTTACACGCCCATGAGTGGACGTGCACTAAGCTCCCTAAGCTGTGTTTTTTCGATGTTTCAGGACACACCGTACACTTCTCCAGAGTGGCTGTTGGCAATTTACATCCCGCCCATCAGCGTAGCAAGGCTGCCATTTCTCCATGGCCTGTCCTGCATTTCTGGTTTTGACACTTTTTTCAGCATGGCCCTTTTGACCGATGGGAAGCGAGACTTCTTTGTAGCGCTGATTTGCCTTTCCAGGTTGCTTGGTTGGCCAAAAAGGGCGTATGCGTTCTTTCCTGAATATATTCAGGAAAGAACGCATACGCCCTTTTTGGCCAAGGGCATCATTGTCGACGTTTTGCCACTTTTCATGTGCTTTAAAGGCGATTCGAATCTACCTCCTGAAACCTGTTTCCTGCAATTCTGCCTTGCTTTCAAATCCTTTTCGTTGCCTTCCCTCAATATACTTGTGGACGAGAGTTATCATTTATAACTCTGCAGGTTTGTGAATTGCAGTGCCCCTGAGCTCCATTTTGCAACTCGCTTTTTTGGGAGCTGGCCGCAAAAGCGCGGGATTGCCTCAGGCCCTATTCTGATTCTGGGCGGCAGGCTGAGCCTGTGGTTAATTCTTCTTCCTGATGGGAAAATAGAGTGACCTGTGCCTGTCCCAACACCTAGATCTAGTCTCTCATTGGTTGCCCCTCTTCCCGTTCATCCTCAGGACAAATTGCAACGTGTAGGGAACAGGAGGTTAAAGGTGCTGATTCTCCAAGTAGGGAGATTGCTAGTAAAGTATCTGGAATGGTGAACCCGAACACAAGGAGATGAGAAATGAGGTGCGTTTTAGAAACCTTTCAAAATCACACGGTGTACCATCTTCTGGGTTTCTCATGCATGTTTTCGATGTAGGAAGATGCCCTTGAACCTGGAGATTTGGGACCCATGGGATGGGTACCACGCAGTATTACTTTAAAGGGTCTGCGTTTGCTCACCCAACCTCTCAGCCCCAAGAGTGTCCACCCTTATGTCTCATCCAGCTGTGGGTCTAGATATGGTCAATGCAGGTTGCATCACAGCCTCTGAACGAATTTTTTTAAGAATTTTTCTCTCTTTCACTGTCTTTGTTTTACGGGTTTTTAAAAGTAATTTATTTCTATAATGGGGTTTAGCTGCTTTTCACGGCTGTGTTTATGCGGCTTTACACCCACTTGACTCACTTCCAGACAGATATCAATACATAGGTTTTAAGATTCTTACTAGTCACATGTATTCTTGTGCAGTGAATAGGGGGTGTTGAGTCCAGTTCACTGAGCAAGGAGTAGGTCTTGTCTATTACATATTGGGTGTATGGAACGGTATCTGAGCGAATTTGAAACCCTTGTTTTGTGCATCACCCCACCTCAACTTTCCCGTTAAGCAGCCATTGTGTGTTTTCTAAATGTGTGACTCTGTTCTGTTTTGTAATTCAGTTCAAGTGTAGCGGTTTTTACATTTCCTCTATAAGTGATAGCTTATGATAAGTGTCTTTTTCTGTGTGACTTATTTCACTTAGAATCGTCGTGCCTAAATCCACTCATCTTGCTTCTACTAGCCTTATGACATTGATTTCATGTCTGAGTGATATTCCATTGTACATAAGGACCACAACTTCTTTATCCATTTTTCTCTTTCCTGGGATATTTAAGGTGTCATGAAGTGGAGGTTCTTGTCAACAGAGCAGCCCTAAACTTTGGGGTGCCTGTGTCTTGCTGATTTTTAGTTTTCCCAATTTATACGCCCATGAGTGGACGTTCTCCCTAAGCTGTGTTTTTTTCGATGTTTCAGGACACACCGTACACTTCTCCAGAGTGGCTGTTGGCAATTTACATCCCGCCCATCAGCGTAGCAAGGCTCCCATTTCTCCATGGCCTGTCCTGCATTTGTGGTTTTGACACTTTTTTCAGCATGGCCCTTTTGACCGATGGGAAGCGAGACTTCTTTGTAGCGCTGATTTGCCTTTCCAGGTTGCTTGGTTTGGCCAAACAGGGCGTATGCGTTTTTACCTGAATATATTCAGGAAAAAAGCCATTCGCCCTTTTTGGCCAAGGGCATCATTGTCGACCTTTTGCCGCTTTTCATGTGCTTTAAAGCCAATTCGAATCTACCTCCTGAAACTGTTTCCTGCAATTCTGCCTTGCTTTCAAATCCTCTTTGTTACCTTCCCTCAATATATTTGTGGACGAGGAGTTATCATTATAACAATGCAGGTTTGTGAATTGCAGGGCCCTGAGCTCCATTTTTCAACTTGCTTTTTTGGGAGCTGGCGTCAAATCACGGGATTGCCTCAGGCACTATTCTGATTCCTGGCGGCAGGCTGAGCTGTGCTTAATTCTTCTTCCTGATGGGAAAATAGAGTGACCTGTGCCTGTCCCAACACCTAGATCTGGTCTCTCATTGGTTGCCCCTCTTCCCGTTCATCCTCAGGACAAATTGCAACCTGTACAGAACAGGAGGTTAAAGGTGCTGATTCTCCAAGTAGGGAGATTGCTAGTAAAGTAGCTGGAATGGCGGAACCCGAGCACAAGGAGATGAGAAATGAGGTGTGTTTTAGAAACCTTTCAAAATCACACGGTGTACCATCTTCTGGGTTTCTCATGCATGTTTTCGATGTAGGATGATGCCCTTGAACCTGGAGATTTGGGACCCATGGGATGGGTACCACGCCGTATTACTGTAAAGGGTTTGCGTTTGCTCACTCAACCTCACCCAACCTCTCAGCCCCAAGAGTGTCCACCCTTATGTCTCATCCAGCTGTGTGTCTAGATATGGTCAATCCAGGTTGCATCAGCAGCCCCTGACCGAATTTTGGAAGAATTTCTCTCTCTTTCACTGTCTTTGTTTACGGGTTTTTACAAGTAATTTATTTTTATAATGGGGATTTAGCTGCTTTTCACGGCTGTGTTTATGCGGCTTTACACCCACTTGACACACTTCCAGAGAGATATCAATACATAGGTTTTAAGATTCTTACTAGTCAGATATATAGTTGTGCGGTGAATAGGGGGTGTTGAGTCCAGTTCACTGAGCAAGGAGTAGGTCGTGTCTATTACATATTGGGGTGTATGGAACGGTATCTGAGCTAATTTGAAACCCTTGTTTTATGCATCACACCACCTCACCTTTCCCGTTAAGCAGCCATAGGGTGTTTTCTAAACGTGTGACTCTGTTCTGTTTTGTAATTCAGTTCAAGTGTAGCGGTTTTTACATTCCCTCTATAAGTGATAGCTTATGATAAGTGTCTTTTTCTGTGTGACTTATTTCACTTAGAATCGTCGTGCCTAAATCCACTCATCTTGCTTCTACTAGCCTTATGACATTGATTTCATGTCTGAGTGATATTCCATTGTACATAAGGACCACAACTTCTTTATCCATTTTTCTCTTTCCTGGGATATTTAAGGTGTCATGAAGTGGAGGTTCTTGTCAACAGAGCAGCCCTAACTTTGGGGTGCCTGTGTCTTGCTGATTTTAGTTTTCCCAATTTATACGCCCATGAGTGGACGTGCCCTATGCTCCCTAAGCTGTGTTTTTTCGATGTTTCAGGAGACACCGTACACTTCTCCAGAGTGGCTGTTGGCAATTTACATCCCGCGCATCAGTGTAGCAAGGCTGCCATTTCTCCATGGCCTGTCCTGCATTTGTGGTTTTGACACTTTTTGCAGCATGGCCCTTTTGACCGATGGGAAGCGAGACTTCTTTGTAGCGCTGATTAGCCTTTCCAGGTTGCTTGGTTGGCCAAACAGGGCGTATGCGTTTTTTCCTGAATATATTCAGGAAAAAACGCATACGCCCTGTTTGGCCAAGGGCATCATTGTCGACGTTTTGCCACTTTTCATGTGCTTTAAAGGCGATTCGAATCTACCTCCTGAAACCTGTTTCCTGCAATTCTGCCTTGCTTTCAAATCCTCTTTGTTACCTTCCCTCAATATATTTGTGGACGAGAGTTATCATTTATAACTCTGCAGGTTTGTGAATTGCAGGGCTCCTGAGCTCCATTTTTCAACTTGCTTTTTTGGGAGCTGGCGTCAAATCGCGGGATTGCCTCAGGCACTATTCTGGTTCTGGGCGGCAGGCTGAGCCTGTGGTTAATTCTTCTTCCTGATGGGAAAATAGAGTGACCTGTGCCTGTCCCAACACCTAGATCTAGTCTCTCATTGGTTGCCCCTCTTCCCGTTCATCCTCAGGACAAATTGCAACCTGTACAGAACAGGAGGTTAAAGGTGCTGATTCTCCAACTAGGGAGATTGCTAGTAAAGTAGCTGGAATGGCGAACCCGAGCACAAGGAGATGAGAAATGAGGTGCGTGTTAGAAACCTTTCAAAATCACACGGTGTACCATCTTCTTGGTTTCTCATGCATGTTTTCGATGTAGGATGATGCCCTTGAACCTGGAGATTTGGGACCCATGGGATGGGTACCACGCCGTATTACTTTAAAGGGTCTGCGTTTGCTCATCCAACCTCACCCAACCTCTCAGCCCCAAGAGTGTCCACCCTTATGTCTCATCCAGCTGTGTGTCTAGATATGGTCAATCCAGGTTGCATCACAGCCCCTGACCGAATTTTGGAAGAATTTCTCTCTCTTTCACTGTCTTTGTTTTACGGGTTTTTAAAAGTAATTCATTTTTATAATGGGGTTTAGCTGCTTTTCACGGCTGTGTTTATGCGGCTTTACACCCACTTGACACACTTCCAGAGAGATATCAATACATAGGTTTTAAGATTCTTACTAGTCAGATATATAGTTGTGCGGTGAATAGGGGGTGTTGAGTCCAGTTCACTGAGCAAGGAGTAGGTCGTGTCTATTACATATTGGGTGTATGGAACGGTATCTGAGCTAATTTGAAACCCTTGTTTTATGCATCACACCACCTCACCTTTCCCGTTAAGCAGCCATAGTGTGTTTTCTAAACGTGTGACTCTGTTCTGTTTTGTAATTCAGTTCAAGTGTAGCGGTTTTTACATTCCCTCTATAAGTGATAGCTTATGATAAGTGTCTTTTCTGTGTGACTTATTTCACTTAGAATCGTCGTGCCTAAATCCACTCATCTTGCTTCTACTAGCCTTATGACATTGATTTCATGTCTGAGTGATATTCCATTGTACATAAGGACCACAACTTCTTTATCCATTTTTCTCTTTCCTGGGATATTTAAGGTGTCATGAAGTGGAGGTTCTTGTCAACAGAGCAGCCCTAAACTTTGGGGTGCCTGTGTCTTGCTGATTTTTAGTTTTCCCAATTTATACGCCCATGAGTGGACGTGCCCTATGCTCCCTAAGCTGTGTTTTTTCGATGTTTCAGGAGACACCGTACACTTCTCCAGAGTGGCTGTTGGCAATTTACATCCCGCGCATCAGTGTAGCAAGGCTGCCATTTCTCCATGGCCTGTCCTGCATTTGTGGTTTTGACACTTTTTGCAGCATGGCCCTTTTGACCGATGGGAAGTGAGACTTCTTTGTAGCGCTGATTAGCCTTTCCAGGTTGCTTGGTTGGCCAAACAGGGCGTATGCGTTTTTTCCTGAATATATTCAGGAAAAAACGCATACGCCCTGTTTGGCCAAGGGCATCATTGTCGACGTTTTGCCACTTTTCATGTGCTTTAAAGGCGATTCGAATCTACCTCCTGAAACCTGTTTCCTGCAATTCTGCCTTGCTTTCAAATCCTCTTTGTTACCTTCCCTCAATATATTTGTGGTCGAGAGTTATCATTTATAACTCTGCAGGTTTGTGAATTGCAGGGCTCCTGAGCTCCATTTTTCAACTTGCTTTTTTGGGAGCTGGCGTCAAATCGCGGGATTGCCTCAGGCACTATTCTGGTTCTGGGCGGCAGGCTGAGCCTGTGGTTAATTCTTCTTCCTGATGGGAAAATAGAGTGACCTGTGCCTGTCCCAACACCTAGATCTAGTCTCTCATTGGTTGCCCCTCTTCCCGTTCATTCTCAGGACAAATTGCAACCTGTACAGAACAGGAGGTTAAAGGTGCTGATTCTCCAACTAGGGAGATTGCTAGTAAAGTAGCTGGAATGGCGAACCCGAGCACAAGGAGATGAGAAATGAGGTGCGTGTTAGAAACCTTTCAAAATCACACGGTGTACCATCTTCTTGGTTTCTCATGCATGTTTTCGATGTAGGATGATGCCCTTGAACCTGGAGATTTGGGACCTATGGGATGGGGACCACGCCGTATTACTTTAAAGGGTCTGCGTTTGCTCATCCAACCTCACCCAACCTCTCAGCCCCAAGAGTGTCCACCCTTATGTCTCATCCAGCTGTGTGTCTAGATATGGTCAATCCAGGTTGCATCACAGCCCCTGACCGAATTTTGGAAGAATTCCTCTCTCTTTCACTGTCTTTGTTTTACGGGTTTTTAAAAGTAATTCATTTTTATAATGGGGTTTAGCTGCTTTTCACGGCTGTGTTTATGCGGCTTTACACCCACTTGACACACTTCCAGAGAGATATCAATACATAGGTTTTAAGATTCTTACTAGTCAGATATAGAGTTGTGCGGTGAATAGGGGGTGTTGTGTCCAGTTCACTGAGCAAGGAGTAGGTCGTGTCTATTACATATTGGGTGTATGGAACGGTATCTGAGCTAATTTGAAACCCTTGTTTTATGCATCACACCACCTCACCTTTCCCGTTAAGCAGCCATAGTGTGTTTTCTAAACGTGTGACTCTGTTCTCTTTTGTAATTCAGTTCAAGTGTAGCGGTTTTTACATTCCCTCTATAAGAGATAGCTTATGATAAGTGTCTTTTTCTGTGTGACTTATTTCACTTAGAGTCGTTGTACCTAAATCCACTTATCATGCTGCTACTAGCCTTAGGACATTGATTTCATGGCTGAGTGATACTCCATTGTACATAAGGACCACAACTTCTTTATCCATTTTTCTCTTTCCTGGGATATTTAAGGTGTCATGAAGTGGAGGTTCTTGTCAACAGAGCAGCCCTAAACTTTGGGGTGCCTGAGTCTTGCTGATTTTTAGTTTTCGCAATTTATACGCCCATGAGTGGAAGTGCCCTATGCTCCCTAAGCTGTGTTTTTTCGATGTTTCAGGACACACCGTACACTTCTCCAGAGTGGCTGCTGGCAATTTACATCCCGCCCATCAGCGTAGCAAGGCTCCCATTTCTCCATGGCCTGTCCTGCATTTCTGGTTTTGACACTTTTTTCAGCATGGCCCTTTTGACCGATGGGAAGCGAGACTTCTTTGTAGCGCTGATTTGCCTTTCCAGGTTGCTTGGTTGGCCAAAAAGGGCGTATGCGTTTTTTCCTGAATATATTCAGGAAAAAACGCATACGCCCTTTTTGGCCAAGGGCATCATTGTCGACCTTTTGCCGCTTTTCATGTGCTTTAAAGCCAATTCGAATCTACCTCCTGAAACCTGTTTCCTGCGATTCTGCCTTGCTTTCAAATCCTCTTTGTTGCCTTCCCTCAATATATTTGTGGACGAGAGTTATCATTTATAACTCTGCAGGTTTGTGAATTGCAGTGCCCCTGAGTTCCATTTTTCAACTTGCTTTTTTGGGAGCTGTCGTCAAATCGCGGGATTGCCTCAGGCACTATTCTGGTTCCGGGCGGCAGGCTGAGCCTGTGGTTAATTCTTCTTCCTGATGGGAAAATAGAGTGACCTGTGCCTGTTCCAACACCTAGATCTGGTCTCTCATTGGTTGCCCCTCTTCCCGTTCACCCTCAGGACAAATTGCAACCTGTACAGAACAGGAGGTTAAAGGTGCTGATTCTCCAACTAAGGAGATTGCTAGTAAAGTAGCTGGAATGGCGAACCCGAGCACAAGGAGATGAGAAATGAGGTGCGTTTTAGAAACCTTTCCCGATCACACGGTGTACCATCTTCTGGGTTTCTCATGCATGTTTTTGATGCAGGAAGATGCCCTTGAAACTGGAGATTTGGGACCCATGGGATGGGTACCACGCAGTATTACTTTAAAGGGTCTGCGTTTGCTCACCCAACCTCACTAAACCTGTCAGCCCCAAGAGTGTCCACCCTTAGGTCTCATCCAACTGTGGGTCTAGATATGTTCAATCCAGGTTGCATCACAGCCCCTGAACGAATTGTGTAAGAATTTCTCTCTCTTTCACTGTCTTTGTTTTACGGGTTTTTACAAGTAATTTATTTTTATAATGGGGTTTAGCTGCTTTTCACGGCTGTGTTTATGCGGCTTTACACCCACTTGACACACTTCCAGAGAGATATCAATACATAGGTTTTAAGATTCTTACTAGTCAGATATATAGTTGTGCGGTGAATAGGGGGTGTTGAGTCCAGTTCACTGAGCAAGGAGTAGGTCGTGTCTATTACATATTGGGTGTATGGAACGGTATCTGAGCTAATTTGAAACCCTTGTTTTATGCATCACACCACCTCACCTTTCCCGTTAAGCAGCCATAGTGTGTTTTCTAAATGTGTGACTCTCTTCTGATTTGTAATTCAGTTCAAGTGTAGCGGTTTTTACATTCCCTCTATAAGTGATAGCTTTTGATAAGTGTCTTTTTCTGTGTGACTTATTTCACTTAGAATCGTCGTACCTAAGTCCACCCATCTTGCTTCTACTAGCCTTATGACATTGATTTCATGCCTGAGTGATATTCCATTGTACATAAGGACCACAACTTCTTTATCCATTTTTCTCTTTCCTGGGATATTTAAGGTGTCATGAAGTGGAGGTTCTTGTCAACAGAGCAGCCCTAAACTTTGGGGTGCCTGTGTTTTGCTGATTTTTAGTTTTCCCAATTTATATGCCCATGAGTGGAAGTGCCCTATGCTCCCTAAGCTCTGTTTTTTCGATGTTTCAGGACACACCGTACACTTCTCCAGAGTGGCTGTTGGCAATTTACATCCCGCCCATCAGCGTAGCAAGGCTCCCATTTCTCCATGGCCTGTCCTGCATTTGTGGTTTTGACACTTTTTTCAGCATGGCCCTTTTGACCGATGGGAAGTGAGACTTCTTTGTAGCGCTGATTTGCCTTTCCAGGTTGCTTGGTTGGCCAAAAAGGGCGTATGCGTTTTTTCCTGAATATATTCAGGAAAAAACGCATACGCCCTTTTTGGCCAAGGGCATCATTGTCGACCTTTTGCCGCTTTTCATGTGCTTTAAAGCCAATTCGAATCTACCTCCTGAAACCTGTTTCCTGCAATTCTGCCTTGCTTTCAAATCCTCTTTGTTACCTTCCCTCAATATATTTGTGGACGAGAGTTATCATTTATAACAATGCAGGTTTGTGAATTGCAGGGCCCCTGAGCTCCATTTTTCAACTTGCTTTTTTGGGAGCTGGCGTCAAATCGTGGGATTGCCTCAGGCACTATTCTGGTTCCCGGCGGCAGGCTGAGCCTGTGCTTAATTCTTCTTCCTGATGGGAAAATAGAGTGACCTGTGCCTGTCCCAACACCTAGATCTGGTCTCTCATTGGTTGCCCCTCTTCCCGTTTATCCTCAGGACAAATTGCAACCTGTACAGAACAGGAGGTTAAAGGTGCTGATTCTCCAACTAGGGAGATTGCTAGTAAAGTAGCTGGAATGGCGAACCCGAGCACAAGAAGATGAGAAATGAGGTGCGTTTTAGAAACCTTTCAAAATCACACGGTGTACCATCTTCTGGGTTTCTCATGCATGTTTTCGATGTAGGATGATGCCCTTGAACCTGGAGATTTGGGACTCATGGGATGGGTACTTCGCCATATTACTTTAAAGGGTCTGCGTTTGCTCACCCAACCTCACCCAACCTCTCAGCCCCAAGAGTGTCCACCCTTATGTCTCATCCAGCTGTGTGTCTAGATATGGTCAATCCAGTTTGCATCACAGCCCCTGACCGAATTTTGGAAGAATTTCTCTCTCTTTCACTGTCTTTGTTTTACGGGTTTTTAAAAGTAATTTATTTTTATAATGGGGTTTAGCTGCTTTTCACGGCTGTGTTTATGCGGCTTTACACCCACTTGACTCACTTCCAGACAGATATCAATACATAGGTTTTAAGATTCTTACTAGTCACATGTATTCTTGTGCAGTGAATAGGGGGTGTTGAGTCCAGTTCACTGAGCAAGGAGTAGGTCTTGTCTATTACATATTGGGTGTATGGAACGGTATCTGAGCGAATTTGAAACCCTTGTTTTGTGCATCACCCCACCTCAACTTTCCCGTTAAGCAGCCATTGTGTGTTTTCTAAATGTGTGACTCTGTTCTGTTTTGTAATTCAGTTCAAGTGTAGCGGTTTTTACATTTCCTCTATAAGTGATAGCTTATGATAAGTGTCTTTTTCTGTGTGACTTATTTCACTTAGAATCGTCGTGCCTAAATCCACTCATCTTGCTTCTACTAGCGTTATGACATTGATTTCATGTCTGAGTGATATTCCATTGTACATAAGGACCACAACTTCTTTATCCATTTTTCTCTTTCCTGGGATATTTAAGGTGTCATGAAGTGGAGGTTCTTGTCAACAGAGCAGCCCTAAACTTTGGGGTGCCTGTGTCTTGCTGATTTTTAGTTTTCCCAATTTATACGCCCATGAGTGGACGTGCCCTATGCTCCCTAAGCTGTGTTTTTTCGATGTTTCAGGACACACCGTACACTTCTCCAGAGTGGCTGTTGGCAATTTACATCCCGCCCATCAGTGTAGCAAGGCTGCCATTTCTCCATGGCCTGTCCTGCATTTGTGGTTTTGACACTTTTTGCAGCATGGCCCTTTTGACCGATGGGAAGCGAGACTTCTTTGTAGCGCTGATTAGCCTTTCCAGGTTGCTTGGTTGGCCAAACAGGGCGTATGCGTTTTTTCCTGAATATATTCAGGAAAAAACGCATACGCCCTGTTTGGCCAAGGGCATCATTGTCGATGTTTTGCCACTTTTCATGTGCTTTAAAGGCGATTCGAATCTACCTCCTGAAACCTGTTTCCTGCAATTCTGCCTTGCTTTCAAATCCTCTTCGTTGCCTTCCCTCAATATATTTGTGGACGAGAGTTATCATTTATAACTCTGCAGGTTTGTGAATTGCAGTGCCCCTGAGCTCCATTTTGCAACTCGCTTTTTTGGGAGCTGGCCGCAAAAGCACGGGATTGCCTCAGGCCCTATTCTGCTTCTGGGCGGCAGGCTGAGCCTGTGGTTAATTCTTCTTCCTGATGGGAAAATAGAGTGACCTGTGCCTGTCCCAACACCTAGATCTAGTCTCTCTTTGGTTGCCCCTCTTCCCGTTCATCCTCAGGGCAAATTGCAACCTGTAGGGAACAGGAGGTTAAAGGTGCTGATTCTCCAAGTAGGGAGATTGCTAGTAAAGTAGCTGGAATGGCGAACCCGAGCACAAGAAGATGAGAAATGAGGTGCGTTTTAGAAACCTTTCAAAATCACACGGTGTACCATCTTCTGGGTTTCTCATGCATGTTTTCGATGTAGGAATATGCCCTTGAACCTGGAGATTTGGGACCCATGGGATGGGTACCACGCAGTATTCCTTTAAAGGGTCTGCGTTTGCTCACCCAACCTCACCCAACCTCTCAGCCCCAAGAGTGTCCACCCTTATGTCTCATCCAGCTGTGGGTCTAGATATGGTCAATCCAGGTTGCATCACAGCCTCTGAACGAATTTTGTAAGAATTTCTCTCTCTTTCACTGTCTTTGTTTTACGGGTTTTTAAAAGTAATTTATTTTTATATTGGGATTTAGCTGCTTTTCACGGCTGTGTTTATGCGGCTTTACACCCACTTGACTCACTTCCAGACAGATATCAATACATAGGTTTTAAGATTCTTACTAGTCACATATATTCTTGTGCGGTGAATAGGGGGTGTTGAGTCCAGTTCAGTGAGCAAGGAGTAGGTCTTGTCTATTACATATTGGGTGTATGGATCGGTATCTGAGCGAATTTGAAACCCTTGTTTTATGCATCACCCCACCTCACCTTTCCCGTTAAGCAGCCATAGTGTGTTTTCTAAACGTGTGACTCTGTTCTGTTTTGTAATTCAGTTCAAGTGTAGCGGTTTTTACATTCCCTCTATATGTGATAGCTTATGATAAGTGTCTTTTTCTGTGTGACTTATTTCACTTAGAATCGTCGTACCTAACTCCACTCATCTTGCTTCTACTAGCCTTATGACATTGATTTCATGTCTGAGTGATATTCCATTGTACATAAGGACCACAACTTCTTTATCCATTTTTCTCTTTCCTGGGATATTTAAGGTGTCATGAAGGGGAGGTTCTTGTCAACAGAGCAGCCCTAAACTTTGGGGTGCCTGTGTCTTGCTGATTTTTAGTTTTCCCAATTTATACGCCCATGAGTGGACGTGCCCTATGCTCCCTAAGCTGTGTTTTTTCGATGTTTCAGGACACACCGTACACTTCTCCAGAGTGGCTGTTGGCAATTTACATCCCGCCCATCAGCGTAGCAAGGCTCCCATTTCTCCATGGCCTGTCCTGCATTTGTGGTTTTGACACTTTTTTCAGCATGGCCCTTTTGACCGATGGGAAGCGAGACTTCTTTGTAGCGCTGATTTGCCTTTCCAGGTTGCTTGGTTGGCCAAACAGGGCGTATGCGTTTTTACCTGAATATATTCAGGAAAAAACGCATTCGCCCTTTTTGGCCAAGGGCATCATTGTCGACCTTTTGCCGCTTTTCATGTGCTTTAAAGCCAATTCGAATCTACCTCCTGAAACCTGTTTCCTGCAATTCTGCCTTGCTTTCAAATCCTCTTTGTTACCTTCCCTCAATATATTTGTGGACGAGAGTTATCATTTATAACAATGCAGGTTTGTGAATTGCAGGGCCCCTGAGCTCCATTTTTCAACTTGCTTTTTTGGGAGCTGGCGTCAAATCACGGGATTGCCTCAGGCACTATTCTGATTCCTGGCGGCAGGCTGAGCCTGTGCTTAATTCTTCTTCCTGATGGGAAAATAGAGTGACCTGTGCCTGTCCCAACACCTAGATCTGGTCTCTCATTGGTTGCCCCTCTTCCCGTTCATCCTCAGGACAAATTGCAACCTGTACAGAACAGGAGGTTAAAGGTGCTGATTCTCCAAGTAGGGAGATTGCTAGTAAAGTAGCTGGAATGGCGAACCCGAGCACAAGGAGATGAGAAATGAGGTGTGTTTTAGAAACCTTTCAAAATCACACGGTGTACCATCTTCTGGGTTTCTCATGCATGTTTTCGATGTAGGATGATGCCCTTGAACCTGGAGATTTGGGACCCATGGGATGGGTACCACGCCGTATTACTGTAAAGGGTTTGCGTTTGCTCACTCAACCTCACCCAACCTCTCAGCCCCAAGAGTGTCCACCCTTATGTCTCATCCAGCTGTGTGTCTAGATATGGTCAATCCAGGTTGCATCACAGCCCCTGACCGAATTTTGGAAGAATTTCTCTCTCTTTCACTGTCTTTGTTTTACGGGTTTTTACAAGTAATTTATTTTTATAATGGGGTTTAGCTGCTTTTCACGGCTGTGTTTATGCGGCTTTACACCCACTTGACACACTTCCAGAGAGATATCAATACATAGGTTTTAAGATTCTTACTAGTCAGATATATAGTTGTGCGGTGAATAGGGGGTGTTGAGTCCAGTTCACTGAGCAAGGAGTAGGTCGTGTCTATTACATATTGGGTGTATGGAACGGTATCTGAGCTAATTTGAAACCCTTGTTTTATGCATCACACCACCTCACCTTTCCCGTTAAGCAGCCATAGTGTGTTTTCTAAACGTGTGACTCTGTTCTGTTTTGTAATTCAGTTCAAGTGTAGCGGTTTTTACATTCCCTCTATAAGTGATAGCTTATGATAAGTGTCTTTTTCTGTGTGACTTATTTCACTTAGAATCGTCGTGCCTAAATCCACTCATCTTGCTTCTACTAGCCTTATGACATTGATTTCATGTCTGAGTGATATTCCATTGTACATAAGGACCACAACTTCTTTATCCATTTTTCTCTTTCCTGGGATATTTAAGGTGTCATGAAGTGGAGGTTCTTGTCAACAGAGCAGCCCTAAACTTTGGGGTGCCTGTGTCTTGCTGATTTTTAGTTTTCCCAATTTATACGCCCATGAGTGGACGTGCCCTATGCTCCCTAAGCTGTGTTTTTTCGATGTTTCAGGAGACACCGTACACTTCTCCAGAGTGGCTGTTGGCAATTTACATCCCGCGCATCAGTGTAGCAAGGCTGCCATTTCTCCATGGCCTGTCCTGCATTTGTGGTTTTGACACTTTTTGCAGCATGGCCCTTTTGACCGATGGGAAGCGAGACTTCTTTGTAGCGCTGATTAGCCTTTCCAGGTTGCTTGGTTGGCCAAACAGGGCGTATGCGTTTTTTCCTGAATATATTCAGGAAAAAACGCATACGCCCTGTTTGGCCAAGGGCATCATTGTCGACGTTTTGCCACTTTTCATGTGCTTTAAAGGCGATTCGAATCTACCTCCTGAAACCTGTTTCCTGCAATTCTGCCTTGCTTTCAAATCCTCTTTGTTACCTTCCCTCAATATATTTGTGGACGAGAGTTATCATTTATAACTCTGCAGGTTTGTGAATTGCAGGGCTCCTGAGCTCCATTTTTCAACTTGCTTTTTTGGGAGCTGGCGTCAAATCGCGGGATTGCCTCAGGCACTATTCTGGTTCTGGGCGGCAGGCTGAGCCTGTGGTTAATTCTTCTTCCTGATGGGAAAATAGAGTGACCTGTGCCTGTCCCAACACCTAGATCTAGTCTCTCATTGGTTGCCCCTCTTCCCGTTCATCCTCAGGACAAATTGCAACCTGTACAGAACAGGAGGTTAAAGGTGCTGATTCTCCAACTAGGGAGATTGCTAGTAAAGTAGCTGGAATGGCGAACCCGAGCACAAGGAGATGAGAAATGAGGTGCGTGTTAGAAACCTTTCAAAATCACACGGTGTACCATCTTCTTGGTTTCTCATGCATGTTTTCGATGTAGGATGATGCCCTTGAACCTGGAGATTTGGGACCCATGGGATGGGTACCACGCCGTATTACTTTAAAGGGTCTGCGTTTGCTCATCCAACCTCACCCAACCTCTCAGCCCCAAGAGTGTCCACCCTTATGTCTCATCCAGCTGTGTGTCTAGATATGGTCAATCCAGGTTGCATCACAGCCCCTGACCGAATTTTGGAAGAATTTCTCTCTCTTTCACTGTCTTTGTTTTACGGGTTTTTAAAAGTAATTCATTTTTATAATGGGGTTTAGCTGCTTTTCACGGCTGTGTTTATGCGGCTTTACACCCACTTGACACACTTCCAGAGAGATATCAATACATAGGTTTTAAGATTCTTACTAGTCAGATATATAGTTGTGCGGTGAATAGGGGGTGTTGAGTCCAGTTCACTGAGCAAGGAGTAGGTCGTGTCTATTACATATTGGGTGTATGGAACGGTATCTGAGCTAATTTGAAACCCTTGTTTTATGCATCACACCACCTCACCTTTCCCGTTAAGCAGCCATAGTGTGTTTTCTAAACGTGTGACTCTGTTCTCTTTTGTAATTCAGTTCAAGTGTAGCGGTTTTTACATTCCCTCTATAAGAGATAGCTTATGATAAGTGTCTTTTTCTGTGTGACTTATTTCACTTAGAGTCGTTGTACCTAAATCCACTCATCATGCTGCTACTAGCCTTAGGACATTGATTTCATGGCTGAGTGATACTCCATTGTACATAAGGACCACAACTTCTTTATCCATTTTTCTCTTTCCTGGGATATTTAAGGTGTCATGAAGTGGAGGTTCTTGTCAACAGAGCAGCCCTAAACTTTGGGGTGCCTGAGTCTTGCTGATTTTTAGTTTTCGCAATTTATACGCCCATGAGTGGAAGTGCCCTATGCTCCCTAAGCTGTGTTTTTTCGATGTTTCAGGACACACCGTACACTTCTCCAGAGTGGCTGCTGGCAATTTACATCCCGCCCATCAGCGTAGCAAGGCTCCCATTTCTCCATGGCCTGTCCTGCATTTCTGGTTTTGACACTTTTTTCAGCATGGCCCTTTTGACCGATGGGAAGCGAGACTTCTTTGTAGCGCTGATTTGCCTTTCCAGGTTGCTTGGTTGGCCAAAAAGGGCGTATGCGTTTTTTCCTGAATATATTCAGGAAAAAACGCATACGCCCTTTTTGGCCAAGGGCATCATTGTCGACCTTTTGCCGCTTTTCATGTGCTTTAAAGCCAATTCGAATCTACCTCCTGAAACCTGTTTCCTGCGATTCTGCCTTGCTTTCAAATCCTCTTTGTTGCCTTCCCTCAATATATTTGTGGACGAGAGTTATCATTTATAACTCTGCAGGTTTGTGAATTGCAGTGCCCCTGAGTTCCATTTTTCAACTTGCTTTTTTGGGAGCTGGTGTCAAATCGCGGGATTGCCTCAGGCACTATTCTGGTTCCGGGCGGCAGGCTGAGCCTGTGGTTAATTCTTCTTCCTGATGGGAAAATAGAGTGACCTGTGCCTGTCCCAACACCTAGATCTGGTCTCTCATTGGTTGCCCCTCTTCCCGTTCACCCTCAGGACAAATTGCAACCTGTACAGAACAGGAGGTTAAAGGTGCTGATTCTCCAACTAAGGAGATTGCTAGTAAAGTAGCTGGAATGGCGAACCCGAGCACAAGGAGATGAGAAATGAGGTGCGTTTTAGAAACCTTTCCCGATCACACGGTGTACCATCTTCTGGGTTTCTCATGCATGTATTTGATGCAGGAAGATGCCCTTGAAACTGGAGATTTGGGACCCATGGGATGGGTACCACGCAGTATTACTTTAAAGGGTCTGCGTTTGCTCACCCAACCTCACTAAACCTGTCAGCCCCAAGAGTGTCCACCCTTAGGTCTCATCCAACTGTGGGTCTAGATATGTTCAATCCAGGTTGCATCACAGCCCCTGAACGAATTGTGTAAGAATTTCTCTCTCTTTCACTGTCTTTGTTTTACGGGTTTTTACAAGTAATTTATTTTTATAATGGGGTTTAGCTGCTTTTCACGGCTGTGTTTATGCGGCTTTACACCCACTTGACACACTTCCAGAGAGATATCAATACATAGGTTTTAAGATTCTTACTAGTCAGATATATAGTTGTGCGGTGAATAGGGGGTGTTGAGTCCAGTTCACTGAGCAAGGAGTAGGTCGTGTCTATTACATATTGGGTGTATGGAACGGTATCTGAGCTAATTTGAAACCCTTGTTTTATGCATCACACCACCTCACCTTTCCCGTTAAGCAGCCATAGTGTGTTTTCTAAATGTGTGACTCTCTTCTGATTTGTAATTCAGTTCAAGTGTAGCGGTTTTTACATTCCCTCTATAAGTGATAGCTTTTGATAAGTGTCTTTTTCTGTGTGACTTATTTCACTTAGAATCGTCGTACCTAAGTCCACCCATCTTGCTTCTACTAGCCTTATGACATTGATTTCATGCCTGAGTGATATTCCATTGTACATAAGGACCACAACTTCTTTATCCATTTTTCTCTTTCCTGGGATATTTAAGGTGTCATGAAGTGGAGGTTCTTGTCAACAGAGCAGCCCTAAACTTTGGGGTGCCTGTGTTTTGCTGATTTTTAGTTTTCCCAATTTATATGCCCATGAGTGGAAGTGCCCTATGCTCCCTAAGCTCTGTTTTTTCGATGTTTCAGGACACACCGTACACTTCTCCAGAGTGGCTGTTGGCAATTTACATCCCGCCCATCAGCGTAGCAAGGCTCCCATTTCTCCATGGCCTGTCCTGCATTTGTGGTTTTGACACTTTTTTCAGCATGGCCCTTTTGACCGATGGGAAGTGAGACTTCTTTGTAGCGCTGATTTGCCTTTCCAGGTTGCTTGGTTGGCCAAAAAGGGCGTATGCGTTTTTTCCTGAATATATTCAGGAAAAAACGCATACGCCCTTTTTGGCCAAGGGCATCATTGTCGACCTTTTGCCGCTTTTCATGTGCTTTAAAGCCAATTCGAATCTACCTCCTGAAACCTGTTTCCTGCAATTCTGCCTTGCTTTCAAATCCTCTTTGTTACCTTCCCTCAATATATTTGTGGACGAGAGTTATCATTTATAACAATGCAGGTTTGTGAATTGCAGGGCCCCTGAGCTCCATTTTTCAACTTGCTTTTTTGGGAGCTGGCGTCAAATCGTGGGATTGCCTCAGGCACTATTCTGGTTCCCGGCGGCAGGCTGAGCCTGTGCTTAATTCTTCTTCCTGAGGGGAAAATAGAGTGACCTGTGCCTGTCCCAACACCTAGATCTGGTCTCTCATTGGTTGCCCCTCTTCCCGTTTATCCTCAGGACAAATTGCAACCTGTACAGAACAGGAGGTTAAAGGTGCTGATTCTCCAACTAGGGAGATTGCTAGTAAAGTAGCTGGAATGGCGAACCCGAGCACAAGAAGATGAGAAATGAGGTGCGTTTTAGAAACCTTTCAAAATCACACGGTGTACCATCTTCTGGGTTTCTCATGCATGTTTTCGATGTAGGATGATGCCCTTGAACCTGGAGATTTGGGACTCATGGGATGGGTACCTCACCATAGTACTTTAAAGGGTCTGCGTTTGCTCACCCAACCTCACCCAACCTCTCAGCCCCAAGAGTGTCCACCCTTATGTCTCATCCAGCTGTGGGTCTAGATATGGTCAATCCAGTTTGCATCACAGCCCCTGACCGAATTTTGGAAGAATTTCTCTCTCTTTCACTGTCTTTGTTTTACGGGTTTTTAAAAGTAATTTATTTTTATAATGGGGTTTAGCTGCTTTTCACGGCTGTGTTTATGCGGCTTTACACCCACTTGACTCACTTCCAGACAGATATCAATACATAGGTTTTAAGATTCTTACTACTCACATATATTCTTTGCGGTGAATAGGGCGTGTTGTGTCCACTTCACTGAGCAAGGAGTAGGTCTTGTCTATTACATATTGGGTGTATGGAACGGTATCTGAGCGAATTTGAAACCCTTGTTTTATGCATCACCCCACCTCACCTTTCCCGGTAAGCAGCCATAGTGTGTTTTCTAAATGTGTGACTCTGTTCTGTTTTGTAATTCAGTTCAAGTGTAGCGGTTTTTACATTCCCTCTATAAGTGATAGCTTATGATAAGTGTCTTTTTCTGTGTGACTTATTTCACTTAGAATCGTCGTACCTAACTCCACTCATCTTGCTTCTACTAGCCTTATGACATTGATTTCATGTCTGAGAGATATTCCATTGTACATAAGGACGACAACTTCTTTATCCATTTTTCTCTTTCCTGGGATATTTAAGGTGTCATGAAGGGGAGGTTCTTGTCAACAGAGCAGCCCTAAACTCTGGGGTACCTGTGTCTTGCTGATTTTTAGTTTTCCCAATTTATACGCCCATGAGTGGACGTTCCCTATGCTCCCTAAGCTGTGTTTTTTCGATGTTTCAGGACACACCGTACACTTCTCCAGAGTGACTGTTGGCAATTTACATCCCGCCCATCAGCGTAGCAAGGCTGCCATTTCTCCATGGCCTGTCCTGCATTTCTGGTTTTGACACTTTTTGCAGCATGGCCCTTTTGACCGATGGGAAGCGAGACTTCTTTGTAGCGCTGATTTGCCTTTCCAGGTTGCTTGGTTGGCCAAAAAGGGCGTATGCGTTTTTTCCTGAATATATTCAGGAAAAAACGCATACGCCCTTTTTGGCCAAGGGCATCATTGTCGACGTTTTGCCACTTTTCATGTGCTTTAAAGGCGATTCGAATCTACCTCCTGAAACCTGTTTCCTGCAATTCTGCCTTGCTTTCAAATCCTCTTCGTTGCCTTCCCTCAATATACTTGGGGACGAGAGTTATCATTTATAACTCTGCAGGTTTGTGAATTGCAGTGCCCCTGAGCTCCATTTTGCATCTCGCTTTTTTGGGAGCTGGCCGCAAAAGCGCGGGATTGCCTCAGGCCCTATTCTGGTTCTGGGCGGCAGGCTGAGCCTGTGGTTAATTCTTCTTCCTGATGGGAAAATAGAGTGACCTGTGCCTGTCCCAACACCTAGATCTAGTCTCTCATTGGTTGCCCCTCTTCCCGTTCATCCTCAGGACAAATTGCAACGTGTAGGGAACAGGAGGTTAAAGGTGCTGATTCTCCAAGTAGTGAGATTGCTAGTAAAGTATCTGGAATGGTGAACCCGAACACAAGGAGATGAGAAATGAGGTGCGTTTTAGAAACCTTTCAAAATCACACGGTGTACCATCTTCTGGGTTTCTCATGCATGTTTTCGATGTAGGAAGATGCCCTTGAACCTGGAGATTTGGGACCCATGGGATGGGTACCACGCAGTATTACTTTAAAGGGTCTGCGTTTGCTCACCCAATCTCTCAGCCCCAAGAGTGTCCACCCTTATGTCTCATCCAGCTGTGGGTCTAGATATGGTCAATGCAGGTTGCATCACAGCCTCTGAACGAATTTTGTAAGAATTTCTCTCTCTTTCACTGTCTTTGTTTTACGGGTTTTTAAAAGTAATTTATTTCTATAATGGGGTTTAGCTGCTTTTCACGGCTGTGTTTATGCGGCTTTACACCCACTTGACTCACTTCCAGACAGATATCAATACATAGGTTTTAAGATTCTTACTAGTCAGATATATTCTTGTGCGGTGAATAGGGGGTGTTGAGTCCAGTTCACTGAGCAAGGAGTAGGTCTTGTCTATTACATATTGGGTGTATGGAACGGTATCTGAGCGAATTTGAAACCCTTGTTTTGTGCATCACCCCACCTCACCTTTCCCGTTAAGCAGCCATTGTGTGTTTTCTAAATGTGTGACTCTGTTCTGTTTTGTAATTCAGTTCAAGTGTAGCGGTTTTGACATTCCCTCTATAAGTGATAGCTTATGATAAGTGTCTTTTTCTGTGTGACTTATTTCACTTAGAATCGTCGTGCCTAAATCCACTCATCTTGCTTCTACTAGCCTTATGACATTGATTTCATGTCTGAGTGATATTCCATTGTACATAAAGACCACAACTTCTTTATCCATTTTTCTCTTTCCTGGGATATTTAAGGTGTCATGAAGTGGACGTTTTTGTCAACAGAGCAGCCCTAAACTTTGGGGTGCCTGTGTCTTGCTGATTTTTAGTTTTCCCAATTTACACGCCCATGAGTGGACGTGCACTAAGCTCCCTAAGCTGTGTTTTTTCGATGTTTCAGGACACACCGTACACTTCTCCAGAGTGGCTGTTGGCAATTTACATCCCGCCCATCAGCGTAGCAAGGCTGCCATTTCTCCATGGCCTGTCCTGCATTTCTGGTTTTGACACTTTTTTCAGCATGGCCCTTTTGACCGATGGGAAGCGAGACTTCTTTGTAGCGCTGATTTGCCTTTCCAGGTTGCTTGGTTGGCCAAAAAGGGCGTATGCGTTTTTTCCTGAATATATTCAGGAAAGAACGCATACGCCCTTTTTGGCCAAGGGCATCATTGTCGACGTTTTGCCACTTTTCATGTGCTTTAAAGGCGATTCGAATCTACCTCCTGAAACCTGTTTCCTGCAATTCTGCCTTGCTTTCAAATCCTTTTCGTTGCCTTCCCTCAATATACTTGTGGACGAGAGTTATCATTTATAACTCTGCAGGTTTGTGAATTGCAGTGCCCCTGAGCTCCATTTTGCAACTCGCTTTTTTGGGAGCTGGCCGCAAAAGCGCGGGATTGCCTCAGGCCCTATTCTGATTCTGGGCGGCAGGCTGAGCCTGTGGTTAATTCTTCTTCCTGATGGGAAAATAGAGTGACCTGTGCCTGTCCCAACACCTAGATCTAGTCTCTCATTGGTTGCCCCTCTTCCCGTTCATCCTCAGGACAAATTGCAACGTGTAGGGAACAGGAGGTTAAAGGTGCTGATTCTCCAAGTAGGGAGATTGCTAGTAAAGTATCTGGAATGGTGAACCCGAACACAAGGAGATGAGAAATGAGGTGCATTTTAGAAACCTTTCAAAATCACACGGTGTACCATCTTCTGGGTTTCTCATGCATGTTTTCGATGTAGGAAGATGCCCTTGAACCTGGAGATTTGGGACCCATGGGATGGGTACCACGCAGTATTACTTTAAAGGGTCTGCGTTTGCTCACCCAACCTCTCAGCCCCAAGAGTGTCCACCCTTATGTCTCATCCAGCTGTGGGTCTAGATATGGTCAATGCAGGTTACATCACAGCCTCTGAACGAATTTTTTTAAGAATTTTTCTCTCTTTCACTGTCTTTGTTTTACGGGTTTTTAAAAGTAATTTATTTCTATAATGGGGTTTAGCTGCTTTTCACGGCTGTGTTTATGCGGCTTTACACCCACTTGACTCACTTCCAGACAGATATCAATACATAGGTTTTAAGATTCTTACTAGTCACATGTATTCTTGTGCAGTGAATAGGGGGTGTTGAGTCCAGTTCACTGAGCAAGGAGTAGGTCTTGTCTATTACATATTGGGTGTATGGAACGGTATCTGAGC
Source organism: Eschrichtius robustus (assembly GCF_028021215.1). Classification (NCBI taxonomy): domain Eukaryota; kingdom Metazoa; phylum Chordata; class Mammalia; order Artiodactyla; family Eschrichtiidae; genus Eschrichtius; species Eschrichtius robustus. The sequence goes on from NW_027175177.1 coordinate 25,813, forward strand.
GAATTTGAAACCCTTGTTTTGTGCATCACCCCACCTCAACTTTCCCGTTAAGCAGCCATTGTGTGTTTTCTAAATGTGTGACTCTGTTCTGTTTTGTAATTCAGTTCAAGTGTAGCGGTTTTTACATTTCCTCTATAAGTGATAGCTTATGATAAGTGTCTTTTTCTGTGTGACTTATTTCACTTAGAATCGTCGTGCCTAAATCCACTCATCTTGCTTCTACTAGCCTTATGACATTGATTTCATGTCTGAGTGATATTCCATTGTACATAAGGACCACAACTTCTTTATCCATTTTTCTCTTTCCTGGGATATTTAAGGTGTCATGAAGTGGAGGTTCTTGTCAACAGAGCAGCCCTAAACTTTGGGGTGCCTGTGTCTTGCTGATTTTTAGTTTTCCCAATTTATACGCCCATGAGTGGACGTGCCCTATGCTCCCTAAGCTGTGTTTTTTCGATGTTTCAGGACACACCGTACACTTCTCCAGAGTGGCTGTTGGCAATTTACATCCCGCCCATCAGTGTAGCAATGCTGCCATTTCTCCATGGCCTGTCCTGCATTTCTGGTTTTGACACTTTTTGCAGCATGGCCCTTTTGACCGATGGGAAGCGAGACTTCTTTGTAGCGCTGATTAGCCTTTCCAGGTTGCTTGATTGGCCAAACAGGGCGTATGCGTTTTTTCCTGAATATATTCAGGAAAAAACGCATACGCCCTTTTTGGCCAAGGGCATCATTGTAGATGTTTTGCCACTTTTCATGTGCTTTAAAGGCGATTCGAATCTACCTCCTGAAACCTGTTTCCTGCAATTCTGCCTTGCTTTCAAATCCTCTTCGTTGCCTTCCCTCAATATATTTGTGGACGAGAGTTATCATTTATAACTCTGCAGGTTTGTGAATTGCAGTGCCCCTGAGCTCCATTTTGCAACTCGCTTTTTTGGGAGCTGGCCGCAAAAGCACGGGATTGCCTCAGGCCCTATTCTGCTTCTGGGCGGCAGGCTGAGCCTGTGGTTAATTCTTCTTCCTGATGGGAAAATAGAGTGACCTGTGCCTGTCCCAACACCTAGATCTAGTCTCTCTTTGGTTGCCCCTCTTCCCGTTCATCCTCAGGGCAAATTGCAACCTGTAGGGAACAGGAGGTTAAAGGTGCTGATTCTCCAAGTAGGGAGATTGCTAGTAAAGTAGCTGGAATGGCGAACCCGAGCACAAGAAGATGAGAAATGAGGTGCGTTTTAGAAACCTTTCAAAATCACACGGTGTACCATCTTCTGGGTTTCTCATGCATGTTTTCGATGTAGGAATATGCCCTTGAACCTGGAGATTTGGGACCCATGGGATGGGTACCACGCAGTATTCCTTTAAAGGGTCTGCGTTTGCTCACCCAACCTCACCCAACCTCTCAGCCCCAAGAGTGTCCACCCTTATGTCTCATCCAGCTGTGGGTCTAGATATGGTCAATCCAGGTCGCATCACAGCCTCTGAACGAATTTTGTAAGAATTTCTCTCTCTTTCACTGTCTTTGTTTTACGGGTTTTTAAAAGTAATTTATTTTTATATTGGGATTTAGCTGCTTTTCACGGTTGTGTTTATGCGGCTTTACACCCACTTGACTCACTTCCAGACAGATATCAATACATAGGTTTTACGATTCTTACTAGTCACATATATTCTTGTGCGGTGAATAGGGGGTGTTGAGTCCAGTTCAGTGAGCAAGGAGTAGGTCTTGTCTATTACATATTGGGTGTATGGATCGGTATCTGAGCGAATTTGAAACCCTTGTTTTATGCATCACCCCACCTCACCTTTCCCGTTAAGCAGCCATAGTGTGTTTTCTAAACGTGTGACTCTGTTCTGTTTTGTAATTTAGTTCAAGTGTAGCGGTTTTTACATTCCCTCTATATGTGATAGCTTATGATAAGTGTCTTTTTCTGTGTGACTTATTTCACTTAGAATCGTCGTACCTAACTCCACTCATCTTGCTTCTACTAGCCTTATGACATTGATTTCATGTCTGAGTGATATTCCATTGTACATAAGGACCACAACTTCTTTATCCATTTTTCTCTTTCCTGGGATATTTAAGGTGTCATGAAGTGGAGGTTCTTGTCAACAGAGCAGCCCTAAACTTTGGGGTGCCTGTGTCTTGCTGATTTTTAGTTTTCCCAATTTATACGCCCATGAGTGGACGTGCCCTATGCTCCCTAAGCTGTGTTTTTTCGATGTTTCAGGACACACCGTACACTTCTCCAGAGTGGCTGTTGGCAATTTACATCCCGCCCATCAGCGTAGCAAGGCTGCCATTTCTCCATGGCCTGTCCTGCATTTCTGGTTTTGACACTTTCTGCAGCATGGCCCTTTTGACCGATGGGAAGCGAGACTTCTTTGTAGCGCTGATTTGCCTTTCCAGGTTGCTTGGTTGGCCAAAAAGGGCGTATGCGTTTTTTCCTGAATATATTCAGGAAAAAACGCATACGCCCTTTTTGGCCAAGGGCATCATTGTCGACCTTTTGCCGCTTTTCATGTGCTTTAAAACCAATTCGAATCTACCTCCTGAAACCTGTTTCCTGCAATTCTGCCTTGCTTTCAAATCCTCTTTGTTACCTTCCCTCAATATATTTGTGGACGAGAGTTATCATTTATAACAATGCAGGTTTGTGAATTGCAGGGCCCCTGAGCTCCATTTTTCAACTTGCTTTTTTGGGAGCTGGCGTCAAATCGCGGGATTGCCTCAGGTACTATTCTGGTTCCCGGCGGCAGGCTGAGCCTGTGCTTAATTCTTCTTCCTGATGGGAAAATAGAGTGACCTGTGCCTGTCCGAACACCTAGATCTGGTCTCTCATTGGTTGCCCCTCTTCCCGTTTATCCTCAGGACAAATTGCAACCTGTACAGAACAGGAGGTTAAAGGTGCTGATTCTCCAACTAGGGAGATTGCTAGTAAAGTAGCTGGAATGGCGAACCCGAGCACAAGGAGATGAGAAATGAGGTGCGTTTTAGAAACCTTTCAAAATCACACGGTGTACCATCTTCTGGGTTTCTCATGCATGTTTTCGATGTAGGATGATGCCCTTGAACCTGGAGATTTGGGACCCATGGGATGGGTACCACGCCGTATTACTTTAAAGGGTCTGCGTTTGCTCACCCAACCTCTCAGCCCCAAGAGTGTCCACCCTTATGTCTCATCCAGCTGTGTGTCTAGATATGGTCAATGCAGGTTGCATCACAGCCCCTGACCGAATTTTGGAAGAATTTCTCTCTCTTTCACTGTCTTTGTTTTACGGGTTTTTACAAGTAATTTATTTTTATAATGGGGTTTAGCTGCTTTTCACGGCTGTGTTTATGCGGCTTTACCCCCACTTGACACACTTCCAGAGAGATATCAATACATAGGTTTTAACATTCTTACTAGTCAGATATATAGTTGTGCGGTGAATAGGGTGTGTTGAGTCCAGTTCACTGAGCAAGGAGTAGGTCGTGTCTATTACATATTGGGTGTATGGAACGGTATCTGAGCTAATTTGAAACCCTTGTTTTATGCATCACACCACCTCACCTTTCCCGTTAAGCAGCCATAGTGTGTTTTCTAAACGTGTGACTCTGTTCTCTTTTGTAATTCAGTTCAAGTGTAGCGGTTTTTACATTCCCTCTATAAGAGATAGCTTATGATAAGTGTCTTTTTCTGTGTGACTTATTTCACTTAGAGTCGTCGTACCTAAATCCACCCATCTTGCTGCTACTAGCCTTATGACATTGATTTTATGGCTGAGTGATATTCCATTGTACATAAGGACCACAACTTCTTTATCCATTTTTCTCTTTCCTGGGATATTTCAGGTGTCATGAAGTGGAGGTTCTTGTCAACAGAGCAGCCCTAAACTTTGGGGTGCCTGTGTCTTGCTGATTTTTAGTTTTCCCAATTTATACGCCCATGAGTGGAAGTGCCCTATGCTCCCTAAGCTCTGTTTTTTCGATGTTTCAGGACACACCGTACACTTCTCCAGAGTGGCTGTTGGCAATTTACATCCCGCCCATCAGCGTAGCAAGGCTCCCATTTCTCCATGGCCTGTCCTGCATTTGTGGATTTGTCTCTTTTTTCAGCATGGCCCTTTTGACCGATGGGAAGCGAGACTTCTTTGTAGCGCTGATTTGCCTTTCCAGGTTGCTTGGTTGGCCAAAAAGGGCGTATGCGTTTTTTCCTGAATATATTCAGGAAAAAACGCATACGCCCTTTTTGGCCAAGGGCATCATTGTTGACCTTTTGCCGCTTTTCATGTGCTTTAAAGCCAATTCGAATCTACCTCCTGAAACCTGTTTCCTGCGATTCTGCCTTGCTTTCAAATCCTCTTTGTTGCCTTCCCTCAATATATTTGTGGACGAGAGTTATCATTTATAACTCTGCAGGTTTGTGAATTGCAGTGCCCCTGAGCTCCATTTTTCAACTTGCTTTTTTGGGAGCTGGCGTCAAATCGCGGGATTGCCTTAGGCACTATTCTGGTTCCGGGCGGCAGGCTGAGCCTGTGCTTAATTCTTCTTACTGATGGGAAAATAGAGTGACCTGTGCCTGTTCCAACACCTAGATCTGGTCTCTCATTGGTTGCCCCTCTTCCCGTTCACCCTCAGGACAAATTGCAACCTGTACAGAACAGGAGGTTAAAGGTGCTGATTCTCCAACTAAGGAGATTGCTAGTAAAGTAGCTGGAATGGCGAACCCGAGCACAAGGAGATGAGAAATGAGGTGCGTTTTAGAAACCTTTCCCGATCACACGGTGTACCATCTTCTGGGTTTCTCATGCATGTTTTTGATGCAGGAAGATGCCCTTGAAACTGGAGATTTGGGACCCATGGGATGGGTACCACGCAGTATTACTTTAAAGGGTCTGCGTTTGCTCACCCAACCTCACTAAACCTGTCAGCCCCAAGAGTGTCCACCCTTAGGTCTCATCCAACTGTGGGTCTAGATATGTTCAATCCAGGTTGCATCACAGCCCCTGAACGAATTGTGTAAGAATTTCTCTCTCTTTCACTGTCTTTGTTTTACGGGTTTTTACAAGTAATTTATTTTTATAATGGGGTTTAGCTGCTTTTCACGGCTGTGTTTATGCGGCTTTACACCCACTTGACACACTTCCAGAGAGATATCAATACATAGGTTTTAAGATTCTTACTAGTCAGATATATAGTTGTGCGGTGAATAGGGGGTGTTGAGTCCAGTTCACTGAGCAAGGAGTAGGTCGTGTCTATTACATATTGGGTGTATGGAACGGTATCTGAGCTAATTTGAAACCCTTGTTTTATGCATCACACCACCTCACCTTTCCCGTTAAGCAGCCATAGTGTGTTTTCTAAATGTGTGACTCTCTTCTGATTTGTAATTCAGTTCAAGTGTAGCGGTTTTTACATTCCCTCTATAAGTGATAGCTTTTGATAAGTGTCTTTTTCTGTGTGACTTATTTCACTTAGAATCGTCGTACCTAAGTCCACCCATCTTGCTTCTACTAGCCTTATGACATTGATTTCATGCCTGAGTGATATTCCATTGTACATAAGGACCACAACTTCTTTATCCATTTTTCTCTTTCCTGGGATATTTAAGGTGTCATGAAGTGGAGGTTCTTGTCAACAGAGCAGCCCTAAACTTTGGGGTGCCTGTGTTTTGCTGATTTTTAGTTTTCCCAATTTATATGCCCATGAGTGGAAGTGCCCTATGCTCCCTAAGCTCTGTTTTTTCGATGTTTCAGGACACACCGTACACTTCTCCAGAGTGGCTGTTGGCAATTTACATCCCGCCCATCAGCGTAGCAAGGCTCCCATTTCTCCATGGCCTGTCCTGCATTTGTGGTTTTGACACTTTTTTCAGCATGGCCCTTTTGACCGATGGGAAGTGAGACTTCTTTGTAGCGCTGATTTGCCTTTCCAGGTTGCTTGGTTGGCCAAAAAGGGCGTATGCGTTTTTTCCTGAATATATTCAGGAAAAAACGCATACGCCCTTTTTGGCCAAGGGCATCATTGTCGACCTTTTGCCGCTTTTCATGTGCTTTAAAGCCAATTCGAATCTACCTCCTGAAACCTGTTTCCTGCAATTCTGCCTTGCTTTCAAATCCTCTTTGTTACCTTCCCTCAATATATTTGTGGACGAGAGTTATCATTTATAACAATGCAGGTTTGTGAATTGCAGGGCCCCTGAGCTCCATTTTTCAACTTGCTTTTTTGGGAGCTGGCGTCAAATCGTGGGATTGCCTCAGGCACTATTCTGGTTCCCGGCGGCAGGCTGAGCCTGTGCTTAATTCTTCTTCCTGATGGGAAAATAGAGTGACCTGTGCCTGTCCCAACACCTAGATCTGGTCTCTCATTGGTTGCCCCTCTTCCCGTTTATCCTCAGGACAAATTGCAACCTGTACAGAACAGGAGGTTAAAGGTGCTGATTCTCCAACTAGGGAGATTGCTAGTAAAGTAGCTGGAATGGCGAACCCGAGCACAAGAAGATGAGAAATGAGGTGCGTTTTAGAAACCTTTCAAAATCACACGGTGTACCATCTTCTGGGTTTCTCATGCATGTTTTCGATGTAGGATGATGCCCTTGAACCTGGAGATTTGGGACTCATGGGATGGGTACTTCGCCATATTACTTTAAAGGGTCTGCGTTTGCTCACCCAACCTCACCCAACCTCTCAGCCCCAAGAGTGTCCACCCTTATGTCTCATCCAGCTGTGTGTCTAGATATGGTCAATCCAGTTTGCATCACAGCCCCTGACCGAATTTTGGAAGAATTTCTCTCTCTTTCACTGTCTTTGTTTTACGGGTTTTTAAAAGTAATTTATTTTTATAATGGGGTTTAGCTGCTTTTCACGGCTGTGTTTATGCGGCTTTACACCCACTTGACTCACTTCCAGACAGATATCAATACATAGGTTTTAAGATTCTTACTAGTCACATGTATTCTTGTGCAGTGAATAGGGGGTGTTGAGTCCAGTTCACTGAGCAAGGAGTAGGTCTTGTCTATTACATATTGGGTGTATGGAACGGTATCTGAGCGAATTTGAAACCCTTGTTTTGTGCATCACCCCACCTCAACTTTCCCGTTAAGCAGCCATTGTGTGTTTTCTAAATGTGTGACTCTGTTCTGTTTTGTAATTCAGTTCAAGTGTAGCGGTTTTTACATTCCCTCTATAAGAGATAGCTTATGATAAGTGTCTTTTTCTGTGTGACTTATTTCACTTAGAGTCGTCGTACCTAAATCCACCCATCTTGCTGCTACTAGCCTTATGACATTGATTTTATGGCTGAGTGATATTCCATTGTACATAAGGACCACAACTTCTTTATCCATTTTTCTCTTTCCTGGGATATTTCAGGTGTCATGAAGTGGAGGTTCTTGTCAACAGAGCAGCCCTAAACTTTGGGGTGCCTGTGTCTTGCTGATTTTTAGTTTTCCCAATTTATACGCCCATGAGTGGAAGTGCCCTATGCTCCCTAAGCTCTGTTTTTTCGATGTTTCAGGACACACCGTACACTTCTCCAGAGTGGCTGTTGGCAATTTACATCCCGCCCATCAGCGTAGCAAGGCTCCCATTTCTCCATGGCCTGTCCTGCATTTGTGGATTTGTCTCTTTTTTCAGCATGGCCCTTTTGACCGATGGGAAGCGAGACTTCTTTGTAGCGCTGATTTGCCTTTCCAGGTTGCTTGGTTGGCCAAAAAGGGCGTATGCGTTTTTTCCTGAATATATTCAGGAAAAAACGCATACGCCCTTTTTGGCCAAGGGCATCATTGTTGACCTTTTGCCGCTTTTCATGTGCTTTAAAGCCAATTCGAATCTACCTCCTGAAACCTGTTTCCTGCGATTCTGCCTTGCTTTCAAATCCTCTTTGTTGCCTTCCCTCAATATATTTGTGGACGAGAGTTATCATTTATAACTCTGCAGGTTTGTGAATTGCAGTGCCCCTGAGCTCCATTTTTCAACTTGCTTTTTTGGGAGCTGGCGTCAAATCGCGGGATTGCCTTAGGCACTATTCTGGTTCCGGGCGGCAGGCTGAGCCTGTGCTTAATTCTTCTTACTGATGGGAAAATAGAGTGACCTGTGCCTGTTCCAACACCTAGATCTGGTCTCTCATTGGTTGCCCCTCTTCCCGTTCACCCTCAGGACAAATTGCAACCTGTACAGAACAGGAGGTTAAAGGTGCTGATTCTCCAACTAAGGAGATTGCTAGTAAAGTAGCTGGAATGGCGAACCCGAGCACAAGGAGATGAGAAATGAGGTGCGTTTTAGAAACCTTTCCCGATCACACGGTGTACCATCTTCTGGGTTTCTCATGCATGTTTTTGATGCAGGAAGATGCCCTTGAAACTGGAGATTTGGGACCCATGGGATGGGTACCACGCAGTATTACTTTAAAGGGTCTGCGTTTGCTCACCCAACCTCACTAAACCTGTCAGCCCCAAGAGTGTCCACCCTTAGGTCTCATCCAACTGTGGGTCTAGATATGTTCAATCCAGGTTGCATCACAGCCCCTGAACGAATTGTGTAAGAATTTCTCTCTCTTTCACTGTCTTTGTTTTACGGGTTTTTACAAGTAATTTATTTTTATAATGGGGTTTAGCTGCTTTTCACGGCTGTGTTTATGCGGCTTTACACCCACTTGACACACTTCCAGAGAGATATCAATACATAGGTTTTAAGATTCTTACTAGTCAGATATATAGTTGTGCGGTGAATAGGGGGTGTTGAGTCCAGTTCACTGAGCAAGGAGTAGGTCGTGTCTATTACATATTGGGTGTATGGAACGGTATCTGAGCTAATTTGAAACCCTTGTTTTATGCATCACACCACCTCACCTTTCCCGTTAAGCAGCCATAGTGTGTTTTCTAAATGTGTGACTCTCTTCTGATTTGTAATTCAGTTCAAGTGTAGCGGTTTTTACATTCCCTCTATAAGTGATAGCTTTTGATAAGTGTCTTTTTCTGTGTGACTTATTTCACTTAGAATCGTCGTACCTAAGTCCACCCATCTTGCTTCTACTAGCCTTATGACATTGATTTCATGCCTGAGTGATATTCCATTGTACATAAGGACCACAACTTCTTTATCCATTTTTCTCTTTCCTGGGATATTTAAGGTGTCATGAAGTGGAGGTTCTTGTCAACAGAGCAGCCCTAAACTTTGGGGTGCCTGTGTTTTGCTGATTTTTAGTTTTCCCAATTTATATGCCCATGAGTGGAAGTGCCCTATGCTCCCTAAGCTCTGTTTTTTCGATGTTTCAGGACACACCGTACACTTCTCCAGAGTGGCTGTTGGCAATTTACATCCCGCCCATCAGCGTAGCAAGGCTCCCATTTCTCCATGGCCTGTCCTGCATTTGTGGTTTTGACACTTTTTTCAGCATGGCCCTTTTGACCGATGGGAAGTGAGACTTCTTTGTAGCGCTGATTTGCCTTTCCAGGTTGCTTGGTTGGCCAAAAAGGGCGTATGCGTTTTTTCCTGAATATATTCAGGAAAAAACGCATACGCCCTTTTTGGCCAAGGGCATCATTGTCGACCTTTTGCCGCTTTTCATGTGCTTTAAAGCCAATTCGAATCTACCTCCTGAAACCTGTTTCCTGCAATTCTGCCTTGCTTTCAAATCCTCTTTGTTACCTTCCCTCAATATATTTGTGGACGAGAGTTATCATTTATAACAATGCAGGTTTGTGAATTGCAGGGCCCCTGAGCTCCATTTTTCAACTTGCTTTTTTGGGAGCTGGCGTCAAATCGTGGGATTGCCTCAGGCACTATTCTGGTTCCCGGCGGCAGGCTGAGCCTGTGCTTAATTCTTCTTCCTGATGGGAAAATAGAGTGACCTGTGCCTGTCCCAACACCTAGATCTGGTCTCTCATTGGTTGCCCCTCTTCCCGTTTATCCTCAGGACAAATTGCAACCTGTACAGAACAGGAGGTTAAAGGTGCTGATTCTCCAACTAGGGAGATTGCTAGTAAAGTAGCTGGAATGGCGAACCCGAGCACAAGAAGATGAGAAATGAGGTGCGTTTTAGAAACCTTTCAAAATCACACGGTGTACCATCTTCTGGGTTTCTCATGCATGTTTTCGATGTAGGATGATGCCCTTGAACCTGGAGATTTGGGACTCATGGGATGGGTACTTCGCCATATTACTTTAAAGGGTCTGCGTTTGCTCACCCAACCTCACCCAACCTCTCAGCCCCAAGAGTGTCCACCCTTATGTCTCATCCAGCTGTGTGTCTAGATATGGTCAATCCAGTTTGCATCACAGCCCCTGACCGAATTTTGGAAGAATTTCTCTCTCTTTCACTGTCTTTGTTTTACGGGTTTTTAAAAGTAATTTATTTTTATAATGGGGTTTAGCTGCTTTTCACGGCTGTGTTTATGCGGCTTTACACCCACTTGACTCACTTCCAGACAGATATCAATACATAGGTTTTAAGATTCTTACTAGTCACATGTATTCTTGTGCAGTGAATAGGGGGTGTTGAGTCCAGTTCACTGAGCAAGGAGTAGGTCTTGTCTATTACATATTGGGTGTATGGAACGGTATCTGAGCGAATTTGAAACCCTTGTTTTGTGCATCACCCCACCTCAACTTTCCCGTTAAGCAGCCATTGTGTGTTTTCTAAATGTGTGACTCTGTTCTGTTTTGTAATTCAGTTCAAGTGTAGCGGTTTTTACATTTCCTCTATAAGTGATAGCTTATGATAAGTGTCTTTTTCTGTGTGACTTATTTCACTTAGAATCGTCGTGCCTAAATCCACTCATCTTGCTTCTACTAGCGTTATGACATTGATTTCATGTCTGAGTGATATTCCATTGTACATAAGGACCACAACTTCTTTATCCATTTTTCTCTTTCCTGGGATATTTAAGGTGTCATGAAGTGGAGGTTCTTGTCAACAGAGCAGCCCTAAACTTTGGGGTGCCTGTGTCTTGCTGATTTTTAGTTTTCCCAATTTATACGCCCATGAGTGGACGTGCCCTATGCTCCCTAAGCTGTGTTTTTTCGATGTTTCAGGAGACACCGTACACTTCTCCAGAGTGGCTGTTGGCAATTTACATCCCGCGCATCAGTGTAGCAATGCTGCCATTTCTCCATGGCCTGTCCTGCATTTGTGGTTTTGACACTTTTTGCAGCATGGCCCTTTTGACCGATGGGAAGCGAGACTTCTTTGTAGCGCTGATTAGCCTTTCCAGGTTGCTTGGTTGGCCAAACAGGGCGTATGCGTTTTTTCCTGAATATATTCAGGAAAAAACGCATACGCCCTGTTTGGCCAAGGGCATCATTGTCGATGTTTTGCCACTTTTCATGTGCTTTAAAGGCGATTCGAATCTACCTCCTGAAACCTGTTTCCTGCAATTCTGCCTTGCTTTCAAATCCTCTTCGTTGCCTTCCCTCAATATATTTGTGGACGAGAGTTATCATTTATAACTCTGCAGGTTTGTGAATTGCAGTGCCCCTGAGCTCCATTTTGCAACTCGCTTTTTTGGGAGCTGGCCGCAAAAGCACGGGATTGCCTCAGGCCCTATTCTGCTTCTGGGCGGCAGGCTGAGCCTGTGGTTAATTCTTCTTCCTGATGGGAAAATAGAGTGACCTGTGCCTGTCCCAACACCTAGATCTAGTCTCTCTTTGGTTGCCCCTCTTCCCGTTCATCCTCAGGGCAAATTGCAACCTGTAGGGAACAGGAGGTTAAAGGTGCTGATTCTCCAAGTAGGGAGATTGCTAGTAAAGTAGCTGGAATGGCGAACCCGAGCACAAGAAGATGAGAAATGAGGTGCGTTTTAGAAACCTTTCAAAATCACACGGTGTACCATCTTCTGGGTTTCTCATGCATGTTTTCGATGTAGGAATATGCCCTTGAACCTGGAGATTTGGGACCCATGGGATGGGTACCACGCAGTATTCCTTTAAAGGGTCTGCGTTTGCTCACCCAACCTCACCCAACCTCTCAGCCCCAAGAGTGTCCACCCTTATGTCTCATCCAGCTGTGGGTCTAGATATGGTCAATCCAGGTTGCATCACAGCCTCTGAACGAATTTTGTAAGAATTTCTCTCTCTTTCACTGTCTTTGTTTTACGGGTTTTTAAAAGTAATTTATTTTTATATTGGGATTTAGCTGCTTTTCACGGCTGTGTTTATGCGGCTTTACACCCACTTGACTCACTTCCAGACAGATATCAATACATAGGTTTTAAGATTCTTACTAGTCACATATATTCTTGTGCGGTGAATAGGGGGTGTTGAGTCCAGTTCAGTGAGCAAGGAGTAGGTCTTGTCTATTACATATTGGGTGTATGGATCGGTATCTGAGCGAATTTGAAACCCTTGTTTTATGCATCACCCCACCTCACCTTTCCCGTTAAGCAGCCATAGTGTGTTTTCTAAACGTGTGACTCTGTTCTGTTTTGTAATTCAGTTCAAGTGTAGCGGTTTTTACATTCCCTCTATATGTGATAGCTTATGATAAGTGTCTTTTTCTGTGTGACTTATTTCACTTAGAATCGTCGTACCTAACTCCACTCATCTTGCTTCTACTAGCCTTATGACATTGATTTCATGTCTGAGTGATATTCCATTGTACATAAGGACCACAACTTCTTTATCCATTTTTCTCTTTCCTGGGATATTTAAGGTGTCATGAAGTGGAGGTTCTTGTCAACAGAGCAGCCCTAAACTTTGGGGTGCCTGTGTCTTGCTGATTTTTAGTTTTCCCAATTTATACGCCCATGAGTGGACGTGCCCTATGCTCCCTAAGCTGTGTTTTTTCGATGTTTCAGGACACACCGTACACTTCTCCAGAGTGGCTGTTGGCAATTTACATCCCGCCCATCAGCGTAGCAAGGCTCCCATTTCTCCATGGCCTGTCCTGCATTTGTGGTTTTGACACTTTTTTCAGCATGGCCCTTTTGACCGATGGGAAGCGAGACTTCTTTGTAGCGCTGATTTGCCTTTCCAGGTTGCTTGGTTGGCCAAAAAGGGCGTATGCGTTTTTACCTGAATATATTCAGGAAAAAACGCATTCGCCCTTTTTGGCCAAGGGCATCATTGTCGACCTTTTGCCGCTTTTCATGTGCTTTAAAGCCAATTCGAATCTACCTCCTGAAACCTGTTTCCTGCAATTCTGCCTTGCTTTCAAATCCTCTTTGTTACCTTCCCTCAATATATTTGTGGACGAGAGTTATCATTTATAACAATGCAGGTTTGTGAATTGCAGGGCCCGTGAGCTCCATTTTTCAACTTGCTTTTTTGGGAGCTGGCGTCAAATCACGGGATTGCCTCAGGCACTATTCTGATTCCTGGCGGCAGGCTGAGCCTGTGCTTAATTCTTCTTCCTGATGGGAAAATAGAGTGACCTGTGCCTGTCCCAACACCTAGATCTGGTCTCTCATTGGTTGCCCCTCTTCCCGTTCATCCTCAGGACAAATTGCAACCTGTACAGAACAGGAGGTTAAAGGTGCTGATTCTCCAAGTAGGGAGATTGCTAGTAAAGTAGCTGGAATGGCGAACCCGAGCACAAGGAGATGAGAAATGAGGTGTGTTTTAGAAACCTTTCAAAATCACACGGTGTACCATCTTCTGGGTTTCTCATGCATGTTTTCGATGTAGGATGATGCCCTTGAACCTGGAGATTTGGGACCCATGGGATGGGTACCACGCCGTATTACTGTAAAGGGTTTGCGTTTGCTCACTCAACCTCACCCAACCTCTCAGCCCCAAGAGTGTCCACCCTTATGTCTCATCCAGCTGTGTGTCTAGATATGGTCAATCCAGGTTGCATCACAGCCCCTGACCGAATTTTGGAAGAATTTCTCTCTCTTTCACTGTCTTTGTTTTACGGGTTTTTACAAGTAATTTATTTTTATAATGGGGTTTAGCTGCTTTTCACGGCTGTGTTTATGCGGCTTTACACCCACTTGACACACTTCCAGAGAGATATCAATACATAGGTTTTAAGATTCTTACTAGTCAGATATATAGTTGTGCGGTGAATAGGGGGTGTTGAGTCCAGTTCACTGAGCAAGGAGTAGGTCGTGTCTATTACATATTGGGTGTATGGAACGGTATCTGAGCTAATTTGAAACCCTTGTTTTATGCATCACACCACCTCACCTTTCCCGTTAAGCAGCCATAGTGTGTTTTCTAAACGTGTGACTCTGTTCTGTTTTGTAATTCAGTTCAAGTGTAGCGGTTTTTACATTCCCTCTATAAGTGATAGCTTATGATAAGTGTCTTTTTCTGTGTGACTTATTTCACTTAGAATCGTCGTGCCTAAATCCACTCATCTTGCTTCTACTAGCCTTATGACATTGATTTCATGTCTGAGTGATATTCCATTGTACATAAGGACCACAACTTCTTTATCCATTTTTCTCTTTCCTGGGATATTTAAGGTGTCATGAAGTGGAGGTTCTTGTCAACAGAGCAGCCCTAAACTTTGGGGTGCCTGTGTCTTGCTGATTTTTAGTTTTCCCAATTTATACGCCCATGAGTGGACGTGCCCTATGCTCCCTAAGCTGTGTTTTTTCGATGTTTCAGGAGACACCGTACACTTCTCCAGAGTGGCTGTTGGCAATTTACATCCCGCGCATCAGTGTAGCAAGGCTGCCATTTCTCCATGGCCTGTCCTGCATTTGTGGTTTTGACACTTTTTGCAGCATGGCCCTTTTGACCGATGGGAAGCGAGACTTCTTTGTAGCGCTGATTAGCCTTTCCAGGTTGCTTGGTTGGCCAAACAGGGCGTATGCGTTTTTTCCTGAATATATTCAGGAAAAAACGCATACGCCCTGTTTGGCCAAGGGCATCATTGTCGACGTTTTGCCACTTTTCATGTGCTTTAAAGGCGATTCGAATCTACCTCCTGAAACCTGTTTCCTGCAATTCTGCCTTGCTTTCAAATCCTCTTTGTTACCTTCCCTCAATATATTTGTGGACGAGAGTTATCATTTATAACTCTGCAGGTTTGTGAATTGCAGGGCTCCTGAGCTCCATTTTTCAACTTGCTTTTTTGGGAGCTGGCGTCAAATCGCGGGATTGCCTCAGGCACTATTCTGGTTCTGGGCGGCAGGCTGAGCCTGTGGTTAATTCTTCTTCCTGATGGGAAAATAGAGTGACCTGTGCCTGTCCCAACACCTAGATCTAGTCTCTCATTGGTTGCCCCTCTTCCCGTTCATTCTCAGGACAAATTGCAACCTGTACAGAACAGGAGGTTAAAGGTGCTGATTCTCCAACTAGGGAGATTGCTAGTAAAGTAGCTGGAATGGCGAACCCGAGCACAAGGAGATGAGAAATGAGGTGCGTGTTAGAAACCTTTCAAAATCACACGGTGTACCATCTTCTTGGTTTCTCATGCATGTTTTCGATGTAGGATGATGCCCTTGAACCTGGAGATTTGGGACCTATGGGATGGGGACCACGCCGTATTACTTTAAAGGGTCTGCGTTTGCTCATCCAACCTCACCCAACCTCTCAGCCCCAAGAGTGTCCACCCTTATGTCTCATCCAGCTGTGTGTCTAGATATGGTCAATCCAGGTTGCATCACAGCCCCTGACCGAATTTTGGAAGAATTCCTCTCTCTTTCACTGTCTTTGTTTTACGGGTTTTTAAAAGTAATTCATTTTTATAATGGGGTTTAGCTGCTTTTCACGGCTGTGTTTATGCGGCTTTACACCCACTTGACACACTTCCAGAGAGATATCAATACATAGGTTTTAAGATTCTTACTAGTCAGATATAGAGTTGTGCGGTGAATAGGGGGTGTTGAGTCCAGTTCACTGAGCAAGGAGTAGGTCGTGTCTATTACATATTGGGTGTATGGAACGGTATCTGAGCTAATTTGAAACCCTTGTTTTATGCATCACACCACCTCACCTTTCCCGTTAAGCAGCCATAGTGTGTTTTCTAAACGTGTGACTCTGTTCTCTTTTGTAATTCAGTTCAAGTGTAGCGGTTTTTACATTCCCTCTATAAGAGATAGCTTATGATAAGTGTCTTTTTCTGTGTGACTTATTTCACTTAGAGTCGTTGTACCTAAATCCACTTATCATGCTGCTACTAGCCTTAGGACATTGATTTCATGGCTGAGTGATACTCCATTGTACATAAGGACCACAACTTCTTTATCCATTTTTCTCTTTCCTGGGATATTTAAGGTGTCATGAAGTGGAGGTTCTTGTCAACAGAGCAGCCCTAAACTTTGGGGTGCCTGAGTCTTGCTGATTTTTAGTTTTCGCAATTTATACGCCCATGAGTGGAAGTGCCCTATGCTCCCTAAGCTGTGTTTTTTCGATGTTTCAGGACACACCGTACACTTCTCCAGAGTGGCTGCTGGCAATTTACATCCCGCCCATCAGCGTAGCAAGGCTCCCATTTCTCCATGGCCTGTCCTGCATTTCTGGTTTTGACACTTTTTTCAGCATGGCCCTTTTGACCGATGGGAAGCGAGACTTCTTTGTAGCGCTGATTTGCCTTTCCAGGTTGCTTGGTTGGCCAAAAAGGGCGTATGCGTTTTTTCCTGAATATATTCAGGAAAAAACGCATACGCCCTTTTTGGCCAAGGGCATCATTGTCGACCTTTTGCCGCTTTTCATGTGCTTTAAAGCCAATTCGAATCTACCTCCTGAAACCTGTTTCCTGCGATTCTGCCTTGCTTTCAAATCCTCTTTGTTGCCTTCCCTCAATATATTTGTGGACGAGAGTTATCATTTATAACTCTGCAGGTTTGTGAATTGCAGTGCCCCTGAGTTCCATTTTTCAACTTGCTTTTTTGGGAGCTGTCGTCAAATCGCGGGATTGCCTCAGGCACTATTCTGGTTCCGGGCGGCAGGCTGAGCCTGTGGTTAATTCTTCTTCCTGATGGGAAAATAGAGTGACCTGTGCCTGTTCCAACACCTAGATCTGGTCTCTCATTGGTTGCCCCTCTTCCCGTTCACCCTCAGGACAAATTGCAACCTGTACAGAACAGGAGGTTAAAGGTGCTGATTCTCCAACTAAGGAGATTGCTAGTAAAGTAGCTGGAATGGCGAACCCGAGCACAAGGAGATGAGAAATGAGGTGCGTTTTAGAAACCTTTCCCGATCACACGGTGTACCATCTTCTGGGTTTCTCATGCATGTTTTTGATGCAGGAAGATGCCCTTGAAACTGGAGATTTGGGACCCATGGGATGGGTACCACGCAGTATTACTTTAAAGGGTCTGCGTTTGCTCACCCAACCTCACTAAACCTCTCAGCCCCAAGAGTGTCCACCCTTAGGTCTCATCCAACTGTGGGTCTAGATATGTTCAATCCAGGTTGCATCACAGCCCCTGAACGAATTGTGTAAGAATTTCTCTCTCTTTCACTGTCTTTGTTTTACGGGTTTTTACAAGTAATTTATTTTTATAATGGGGTTTAGCTGCTTTTCACGGCTGTGTTTATGCGGCTTTACACCCACTTGACACACTTCCAGAGAGATATCAATACATAGGTTTTAAGATTCTTACTAGTCAGATATATAGTTGTGCGGTGAATAGGGGGTGTTGAGTCCAGTTCACTGAGCAAGGAGTAGGTCGTGTCTATTACATATTGGGTGTATGGAACGGTATCTGAGCTAATTTGAAACCCTTGTTTTATGCATCACACCACCTCACCTTTCCCGTTAAGCAGCCATAGTGTGTTTTCTAAACGTGTGACTCTGTTCTGTTTTGTAATTCAGTTCAAGTGTAGCGGTTTTTACATTCCCTCTATAAGTGATAGCTTATGATAAGTGTCTTTTTCTGTGTGACTTATTTCACTTAGAATCGTCGTGCCTAAATCCACTCATCTTGCTTCTACTAGCCTTATGACATTGATTTCATGTCTGAGTGATATTCCATTGTACATAAGGACCACAACTTCTTTATCCATTTTTCTCTTTCCTGGGATATTTAAGGTGTCATGAAGTGGAGGTTCTTGTCAACAGAGCAGCCCTAAACTTTGGGGTGCCTGTGTTTTGCTGATTTTTAGTTTTCCCAATTTATATGCCCATGAGTGGAAGTGCCCTATGCTCCCTAAGCTCTGTTTTTTCGATGTTTCAGGACACACCGTACACTTCTCCAGAGTGGCTGTTGGCAATTTACATCCCGCCCATCAGCGTAGCAAGGCTCCCATTTCTCCATGGCCTGTCCTGCATTTGTGGTTTTGACACTTTTTTCAGCATGGCCCTTTTGACCGATGGGAAGTGAGACTTCTTTGTAGCGCTGATTTGCCTTTCCAGGTTGCTTGGTTGGCCAAAAAGGGCGTATGCGTTTTTTCCTGAATATATTCAGGAAAAAACGCATACGCCCTTTTTGGCCAAGGGCATCATTGTCGACCTTTTGCCGCTTTTCATGTGCTTTAAAGCCAATTCGAATCTACCTCCTGAAACCTGTTTCCTGCAATTCTGCCTTGCTTTCAAATCCTCTTTGTTACCTTCCCTCAATATATTTGTGGACGAGAGTTATCATTTATAACAATGCAGGTTTGTGAATTGCAGGGCCCCTGAGCTCCATTTTTCAACTTGCTTTTTTGGGAGCTGGCGTCAAATCGTGGGATTGCCTCAGGCACTATTCTGGTTCCCGGCGGCAGGCTGAGCCTGTGCTTAATTCTTCTTCCTGATGGGAAAATAGAGTGACCTGTGCCTGTCCCAACACCTAGATCTGGTCTCTCATTGGTTGCCCCTCTTCCCGTTTATCCTCAGGACAAATTGCAACCTGTACAGAACAGGAGGTTAAAGGTGCTGATTCTCCAACTAGGGAGATTGCTAGTAAAGTAGCTGGAATGGCGAACCCGAGCACAAGAAGATGAGAAATGAGGTGCGTTTTAGAAACCTTTCAAAATCACACGGTGTACCATCTTCTGGGTTTCTCATGCATGTTTTCGATGTAGGATGATGCCCTTGAACCTGGAGATTTGGGACTCATGGGATGGGTACTTCGCCATATTACTTTAAAGGGTCTGCGTTTGCTCACCCAACCTCACCCAACCTCTCAGCCCCAAGAGTGTCCACCCTTATGTCTCATCCAGCTGTGTGTCTAGATATGGTCAATCCAGTTTGCATCACAGCCCCTGACCGAATTTTGGAAGAATTTCTCTCTCTTTCACTGTCTTTGTTTTACGGGTTTTTAAAAGTAATTTATTTTTATAATGGGGTTTAGCTGCTTTTCACGGCTGTGTTTATGCGGCTTTACACCCACTTGACTCACTTCCAGACAGATATCAATACATAGGTTTTAAGATTCTTACTAGTCACATGTATTCTTGTGCAGTGAATAGGGGGTGTTGAGTCCAGTTCACTGAGCAAGGAGTAGGTCTTGTCTATTACATATTGGGTGTATGGAACGGTATCTGAGCGAATTTGAAACCCTTGTTTTGTGCATCACCCCACCTCAACTTTCCCGTTAAGCAGCCATTGTGTGTTTTCTAAATGTGTGACTCTGTTCTGTTTTGTAATTCAGTTCAAGTGTAGCGGTTTTTACATTTCCTCTATAAGTGATAGCTTATGATAAGTGTCTTTTTCTGTGTGACTTATTTCACTTAGAATCGTCGTGCCTAAATCCACTCATCTTGCTTCTACTAGCGTTATGACATTGATTTCATGTCTGAGTGATATTCCATTGTACATAAGGACCACAACTTCTTTATCCATTTTTCTCTTTCCTGGGATATTTAAGGTGTCATGAAGTGGAGGTTCTTGTCAACAGAGCAGCCCTAAACTTTGGGGTGCCTGTGTCTTGCTGATTTTTAGTTTTCCCAATTTATACGCCCATGAGTGGACGTGCCCTATGCTCCCTAAGCTGTGTTTTTTCGATGTTTCAGGACACACCGTACACTTCTCCAGAGTGGCTGTTGGCAATTTACATCCCGCCCATCAGTGTAGCAATGCTGCCATTTCTCCATGGCCTGTCCTGCATTTGTGGTTTTGACACTTTTTGCAGCATGGCCCTTTTGACCGATGGGAAGCGAGACTTCTTTGTAGCGCTGATTAGCCTTTCCAGGTTGCTTGGTTGGCCAAACAGGGCGTATGCGTTTTTTCCTGAATATATTCAGGAAAAAACGCATACGCCCTGTTTGGCCAAGGGCATCATTGTCGATGTTTTGCCACTTTTCATGTGCTTTAAAGGCGATTCGAATCTACCTCCTGAAACCTGTTTCCTGCAATTCTGCCTTGCTTTCAAATCCTCTTCGTTGCCTTCCCTCAATATATTTGTGGACGAGAGTTATCATTTATAACTCTGCAGGTTTGTGAATTGCAGTGCCCCTGAGCTCCATTTTGCAACTCGCTTTTTTGGGAGCTGGCCGCAAAAGCACGGGATTGCCTCAGGCCCTATTCTGCTTCTGGGCGGCAGGCTGAGCCTGTGGTTAATTCTTCTTCCTGATGGGAAAATAGAGTGACCTGTGCCTGTCCCAACACCTAGATCTAGTCTCTCTTTGGTTGCCCCTCTTCCCGTTCATCCTCAGGGCAAATTGCAACCTGTAGGGAACAGGAGGTTAAAGGTGCTGATTCTCCAAGTAGGGAGATTGCTAGTAAAGTAGCTGGAATGGCGAACCCGAGCACAAGAAGATGAGAAATGAGGTGCGTTTTAGAAACCTTTCAAAATCACACGGTGTACCATCTTCTGGGTTTCTCATGCATGTTTTCGATGTAGGAATATGCCCTTGAACCTGGAGATTTGGGACCCATGGGATGGGTACCACGCAGTATTCCTTTAAAGGGTCTGCGTTTGCTCACCCAACCTCACCCAACCTCTCAGCCCCAAGAGTGTCCACCCTTATGTCTCATCCAGCTGTGGGTCTAGATATGGTCAATCCAGGTTGCATCACAGCCTCTGAACGAATTTTGTAAGAATTTCTCTCTCTTTCACTGTCTTTGTTTTACGGGTTTTTAAAAGTAATTTATTTTTATATTGGGATTTAGCTGCTTTTCACGGCTGTGTTTATGCGGCTTTACACCCACTTGACTCACTTCCAGACAGATATCAATGCATAGGTTTTAAGATTCTTACTAGTCACATATATTCTTGTGCGGTGAATAGGGGGTGTTGAGTCCAGTTCAGTGAGCAAGGAGTAGGTCTTGTCTATTACATATTGGGTGTATGGATCGGTATCTGAGCGAATTTGAAACCCTTGTTTTATGCATCACCCCACCTCACCTTTCCCGTTAAGCAGCCATAGTGTGTTTTCTAAACGTGTGACTCTGTTCTGTTTTGTAATTCAGTTCAAGTGTAGCGGTTTTTACATTCCCTCTATATGTGATAGCTTATGATAAGTGTCTTTTTCTGTGTGACTTATTTCACTTAGAATCGTCGTACCTAACTCCACTCATCTTGCTTCTACTAGCCTTAGGACATTGATTTCATGGCTGAGTGATACTCCATTGTACATAAGGACCACAACTTCTTTATCCATTTTTCTCTTTCCTGGGATATTTAAGGTGTCATGAAGTGGAGGTTCTTGTCAACAGAGCAGCCCTAAACTTTGGGGTGCCTGAGTCTTGCTGATTTTTAGTTTTCGCAATTTATACGCCCATGAGTGGAAGTGCCCTATGCTCCCTAAGCTGTGTTTTTTCGATGTTTCAGGACACACCGTACACTTCTCCAGAGTGGCTGCTGGCAATTTACATCCCGCCCATCAGCGTAGCAAGGCTCCCATTTCTCCATGGCCTGTCCTGCATTTGTGGTTTTGACACTTTTTTCAGCATGGCCCTTTTGACCGATGGGAAGCGAGACTTCTTTGTAGCGCTGATTTGCCTTTCCAGGTTGCTTGGTTGGCCAAAAAGGGCGTATGCGTTTTTACCTGAATATATTCAGGAAAAAACGCATACGCCCTTTTTGGCCAAGGGCATCATTGTCGACCTTTTGCCGCTTTTCATGTGCTTTAAAGCCAATTCGAATCTACCTCCTGAAACCTGTTTCCTGCAATTCTGCCTTGCTTTCAAATCCTCTTTGTTACCTTCCCTCAATATATTTGTGGACGAGAGTTATCATTTATAACAATGCAGGTTTGTGAATTGCAGGGCCCCTGAGCTCCATTTTTCAACTTGCTTTTTTGGGAGCTGGCGTCAAATCACGGGATTGCCTCAGGCACTATTCTGGTTCCCGGCGGCAGGCTGAGCCTGTGCTTAATTCTTCTTCCTGATGGGAAAATAGAGTGACCTGTGCCTGTCCCAACACCTAGATCTGGTCTCTCATTGGTTGCCCCTCTTCCCGTTCATCCTCAGGACAAATTGCAACCTGTACAGAACAGGAGGTTAAAGGTGCTGATTCTCCAAGTAGGGAGATTGCTAGTAAAGTAGCTGGAATGGCGAACCCGAGCACAAGGAGATGAGAAATGAGGTGTGTTTTAGAAACCTTTCAAAATCACACGGTGTACCATCTTCTGGGTTTCTCATGCATGTTTTCGATGTAGGATGATGCCCTTGAACCTGGAGATTTGGGACCCATGGGATGGGTACCACGCCGTATTACTGTAAAGGGTTTGCGTTTGCTCACCCAACCTCACCCAACCTCTCAGCCCCAAGAGTGTCCACCCTTATGTCTCATCCAGCTGTGTGTCTAGATATGGTCAATCCAGGTTGCATCACAGCCCCTGACCGAATTTTGGAAGAATTTCTCTCTCTTTCACTGTCTTTGTTTTACGGGTTTTTACAAGTAATTTATTTTTATAATGGGGTTTAGCTGCTTTTCACGGCTGTGTTTATGCGGCTTTACACCCACTTGACACACTTCCAGAGAGATATCAATACATAGGTTTTAAGATTCTTACTAGTCAGATATATAGTTGTGCGGTGAATAGGGGGTGTTGAGTCCAGTTCACTGAGCAAGGAGTAGGTCTTGTCTATTACATATTGGGTGTATGGAACGGTATCTGAGCTAATTTGAAACCCTTGTTTTATGCATCACACCACCTCACCTTTCCCGTTAAGCAGCCATAGTGTGTTTTCTAAACGTGTGACTCTGTTCTGTTTTGTAATTCAGTTCAAGTGTAGCGGTTTTTACATTCCCTCTATAAGTGATAGCTTATGATAAGTGTCTTTTTCTGTGTGACTTATTTCACTTAGAATCGTCGTGCCTAAATCCACTCATCTTGCTTCTACTAGCCTTACGACATTGATTTCATGTCTGAGTGATATTCCATTGTACATAAGGACCACAACTTCTTTATCCATTTTTCTCTTTCCTGGGATATTTAAGGTGTCATGAAGTGGAGGTTCTTGTCAACAGAGCAGCCCTAAACTTTGGGGTGCCTGTGTCTTGCTGATTTTTAGTTTTCCCAATTTATACGCCCATGAGTGGACGTGCCCTATGCTCCCTAAGCTGTGTTTTTTCGATGTTTCAGGAGACACCGTACACTTCTCCAGAGTGGCTGTTGGCAATTTACATCCCGCGCATCAGTGTAGCAAGGCTGCCATTTCTCCATGGCCTGTCCTGCATTTGTGGTTTTGACACTTTTTGCAGCATGGCCCTTTTGACCGATGGGAAGCGAGACTTCTTTGTAGCGCTGATTAGCCTTTCCAGGTTGCTTGGTTGGCCAAACAGGGCGTATGCGTTTTTTCCTGAATATATTCAGGAAAAAACGCATACGCCCTGTTTGGCCAAGGGCATCATTGTCGACGTTTTGCCACTTTTCATGTGCTTTAAAGGCGATTCGAATCTACCTCCTGAAACCTGTTTCCTGCAATTCTGCCTTGCTTTCAAATCCTCTTTGTTACCTTCCCTCAATATATTTGTGGACGAGAGTTATCATTTATAACTCTGCAGGTTTGTGAATTGCAGGGCCCCTGAGCTCCATTTTTCAACTTGCTTTTTTGGGAGCTGTCGTCAAATCGCGGGATTGCCTCAGGCACTATTCTGGTTCTGGGCGGCAGGCTGAGCCTGTGGTTAATTCTTCTTCCTGATGGGAAAATAGAGTGACCTGTGCCTGTCCCAACACCTAGATCTGGTCTCTCATTGGTTGCCCCTCTTCCCGTTCATCCTCAGGACAAATTGCAACCTGTACAGAACAGGAGGTTAAAGGTGCTGATTCTCCAAGTAGGGAGATTGCTAGTAAAGTAGCTGGAATGGCGAACCCGAGCACAAGGAGATGAGAAATGAGGTGCGTGTTAGAAACCTTTCAAAATCACACGGTGTACCATCTTCTTGGTTTCTCATGCATGTTTTCGATGTAGGATGATGCCCTTGAACCTGGAGATTTGGGACCTATGGGATGGGGACCACGCCGTATTACTTTAAAGGGTCTGCGTTTGCTCATCCAACCTCACCCAACCTCTCAGCCCCAAGAGTGTCCACCCTTATGTCTCATCCAGCTGTGTGTCTAGATATGGTCAATCCAGGTTGCATCACAGCCCCTGACCGAATTTTGGAAGAATTTCTCTCTCTTTCACTGTCTTTGTTTTACGGGTTTTTAAAAGTAATTCATTTTTATAATGGGGTTTAGCTGCTTTTCACGGCTGTGTTTATGCGGCTTTACACCCACTTGACACACTTCCAGAGAGATATCAATACATAGGTTTTAAGATTCTTACTAGTCAGATATAGAGTTGTGCGGTGAATAGGGGGTGTTGAGTCCAGTTCACTGAGCAAGGAGTAGGTCGTGTCTATTACATATTGGGTGTATGGAACGGTATCTGAGCTAATTTGAAACCCTTGTTTTATGCATCACACCACCTCACCTTTCCCGTTAAGCAGCCATAGTGTGTTTTCTAAACGTGTGACTCTGTTCTCTTTTGTAATTCAGTTCAAGTGTAGCGGTTTTTACATTCCCTCTATAAGAGATAGCTTATGATAAGTGTCTTTTTCTGTGTGACTTATTTCACTTAGAGTCGTTGTACCTAAATCCACTTATCATGCTGCTACTAGCCTTAGGACATTGATTTCATGGCTGAGTGATACTCCATTGTACATAAGGACCACAACTTCTTTATCCATTTTTCTCTTTCCTGGGATATTTAAGGTGTCATGAAGTGGAGGTTCTTGTCAACAGAGCAGCCCTAAACTTTGGGGTGCCTGAGTCTTGCTGATTTTTAGTTTTCGCAATTTATACGCCCATGAGTGGAAGTGCCCTATGCTCCCTAAGCTGTGTTTTTTCGATGTTTCAGGACACACCGTACACTTCTCCAGAGTGGCTGCTGGCAATTTACATCCCGCCCATCAGCGTAGCAAGGCTCCCATTTCTCCATGGCCTGTCCTGCATTTCTGGTTTTGACACTTTTTTCAGCATGGCCCTTTTGACCTATGGGAAGCGAGACTTCTTTGTAGCGCTGATTTGCCTTTCCAGGTTGCTTGGTTGGCCAAAAAGGGCGTATGCGTTTTTTCCTGAATATATTCAGGAAAAAACGCATACGCCCTTTTTGGCCAAGGGCATCATTGTCGACCTTTTGCCGCTTTTCATGTGCTTTAAAGCCAATTCGAATCTACCTCCTGAAACCTGTTTCCTGCGATTCTGCCTTGCTTTCAAATCCTCTTTGTTGCCTTCCCTCAATATATTTGTGGACGAGAGTTATCATTCATAACTCTGCAGGTTTGTGAATTGCAGTGCCCCTGAGTTCCATTTTTCAACTTGCTTTTTTGGGAGCTGTCGTCAAATCGCGGGATTGCCTCAGGCACTATTCTGGTTCCGGACGGCAGGCTGAGCCTGTGGTTAATTCTTCTTCCTGATGGGAAAATAGAGTGACCTGTGCCTGTTCCAACACCTAGATCTGGTCTCTCATTGGTTGCCCCTCTTCCCGTTCACCCTCAGGACAAATTGCAACCTGTACAGAACAGGAGGTTAAAGGTGCTGATTCTCCAACTAAGGAGATTGCTAGTAAAGTAGCTGGAATGGCGAACCCGAGCACAAGGAGATGAGAAATGAGGTGCGTTTTAGAAACCTTTCCCGATCACACGGTGTACCATCTTCTGGGTTTCTCATGCATGTTTTTGATGCAGGAAGATGCCCTTGAAACTGGAGATTTGGGACCCATGGGATGGGTACCACGCAGTATTACTTTAAAGGGTCTGCGTTTGCTCACCCAACCTCACTAAACCTGTCAGCCCCAAGAGTGTCCACCCTTAGGTCTCATCCAACTGTGGGTCTAGATATGTTCAATCCAGGTTGCATCACAGCCCCTGAACGAATTGTGTAAGAATTTCTCTCTCTTTCACTGTCTTTGTTTTACGGGTTTTTACAAGTAATTTATTTTTATAATGGGGTTTAGCTGCTTTTCACGGCTGTGTTTATGCGGCTTTACACCCACTTGACACACTTCCAGAGAGATATCAATACATAGGTTTTAAGATTCTTACTAGTCAGATATATAGTTGTGCGGTGAATAGGGGGTGTTGAGTCCAGTTCACTGAGCAAGGAGTAGGTCGTGTCTATTACATATTGGGTGTATGGAACGGTATCTGAGCTAATTTGAAACCCTTGTTTTATGCATCACACCACCTCACCTTTCCCGTTAAGCAGCCATAGTGTGTTTTCTAAATGTGTGACTCTCTTCTGATTTGTAATTCAGTTCAAGTGTAGCGGTTTTTACATTCCCTCTATAAGTGATAGCTTTTGATAAGTGTCTTTTTCTGTGTGACTTATTTCACTTAGAATCGTCGTACCTAAGTCCACCCATCTTGCTTCTACTAGCCTTATGACATTGATTTCATGCCTGAGTGATATTCCATTGTACATAAGGACCACAACTTCTTTATCCATTTTTCTCTTTCCTGGGATATTTAAGGTGTCATGAAGTGGAGGTTCTTGTCAACAGAGCAGCCCTAAACTTTGGGGTGCCTGTGTTTTGCTGATTTTTAGTTTTCCCAATTTATATGCCCATGAGTGGAAGTGCCCTATGCTCCCTAAGCTCTGTTTTTTCGATGTTTCAGGACACACCGTACACTTCTCCAGAGTGGCTGTTGGCAATTTACATCCCGCCCATCAGCGTAGCAAGGCTCCCATTTCTCCATGGCCTGTCCTGCATTTGTGGTTTTGACACTTTTTTCAGCATGGCCCTTTTGACCGATGGGAAGTGAGACTTCTTTGTAGCGCTGATTTGCCTTTCCAGGTTGCTTGGTTGGCCAAAAAGGGCGTATGCGTTTTTTCCTGAATATATTCAGGAAAAAACGCATACGCCCTTTTTGGCCAAGGGCATCATTGTCGACCTTTTGCCGCTTTTCATGTGCTTTAAAGCCAATTCGAATCTACCTCCTGAAACCTGTTTCCTGCAATTCTGCCTTGCTTTCAAATCCTCTTTGTTACCTTCCCTCAATATATTTGTGGACGAGAGTTATCATTTATAACAATGCAGGTTTGTGAATTGCAGGGCCCCTGAGCTCCATTTTTCAACTTGCTTTTTTGGGAGCTGGCGTCAAATCGTGGGATTGCCTCAGGCACTATTCTGGTTCCCGGCGGCAGGCTGAGCCTGTGCTTAATTCTTCTTCCTGATGGGAAAATAGAGTGACCTGTGCCTGTCCCAACACCTAGATCTGGTCTCTCATTGGTTGCCCCTCTTCCCGTTTATCCTCAGGACAAATTGCAACCTGTACAGAACAGGAGGTTAAAGGTGCTGATTCTCCAAGTAGGGAGATTGCTAGTAAAGTAGCTGGAATGGCGAACCCGAGCACAAGAAGATGAGAAATGAGGTGCGTTTTAGAAACCTTTCAAAATCACACGGTGTACCATCTTCTGGGTTTCTCATGCATGTTTTCGATGTAGGATGATGCCCTTGAACCTGGAGATTTGGGACTCATGGGATGGGTACTTCGCCATATTACTTTAAAGGGTCTGCGTTTGCTCACCCAACCTCACCCAACCTCTCAGCCCCAAGAGTGTCCACCCTTATGTCTCATCCAGCTGTGTGTCTAGATATGGTCAATCCAGTTTGCATCACAGCCCCTGACCGAATTTTGGAAGAATTTCTCTCTCTTTCACTGTCTTTGTTTTACGGGTTTTTAAAAGTAATTTATTTTTATAATGGGGTTTAGCTGCTTTTCACGGCTGTGTTTATGCGGCTTTACACCCACTTGACTCACTTCCAGACAGATATCAATACATAGGTTTTAAGATTCTTACTAGTCACATGTATTCTTGTGCAGTGAATAGGGGGTGTTGAGTCCAGTTCACTGAGCAAGGAGTAGGTCTTGTCTATTACATATTGGGTGTATGGAACGGTATCTGAGCGAATTTGAAACCCTTGTTTTGTGCATCACCCCACCTCAACTTTCCCGTTAAGCAGCCATTGTGTGTTTTCTAAATGTGTGACTCTGTTCTGTTTTGTAATTCAGTTCAAGTGTAGCGGTTTTTACATTTCCTCTATAAGTGATAGCTTATGATAAGTGTCTTTTTCTGTGTGACTTATTTCACTTAGAATCGTCGTGCCTAAATCCACTCATCTTGCTTCTACTAGCGTTATGACATTGATTTCATGTCTGAGTGATATTCCATTGTACATAAGGACCACAACTTCTTTATCCATTTTTCTCTTTCCTGGGATATTTAAGGTGTCATGAAGTGGAGGTTCTTGTCAACAGAGCAGCCCTAAACTTTGGGGTGCCTGTGTCTTGCTGATTTTTAGTTTTCCCAATTTATACGCCCATGAGTGGACGTGCCCTATGCTCCCTAAGCTGTGTTTTTTCGATGTTTCAGGACACACCGTACACTTCTCCAGAGTGGCTGTTGGCAATTTACATCCCGCCCATCAGTGTAGCAATGCTGCCATTTCTCCATGGCCTGTCCTGCATTTGTGGTTTTGACACTTTTTGCAGCATGGCCCTTTTGACCGATGGGAAGCGAGACTTCTTTGTAGCGCTGATTAGCCTTTCCAGGTTGCTTGGTTGGCCAAACAGGGCGTATGCGTTTTTTCCTGAATATATTCAGGAAAAAACGCATACGCCCTGTTTGGCCAAGGGCATCATTGTCGATGTTTTGCCACTTTTCATGTGCTTTAAAGGCGATTCGAATCTACCTCCTGAAACCTGTTTCCTGCAATTCTGCCTTGCTTTCAAATCCTCTTCGTTGCCTTCCCTCAATATATTTGTGGACGAGAGTTATCATTTATAACTCTGCAGGTTTGTGAATTGCAGTGCCCCTGAGCTCCATTTTGCAACTCGCTTTTTTGGGAGCTGGCCGCAAAAGCACGGGATTGCCTCAGGCCCTATTCTGCTTCTGGGCGGCAGGCTGAGCCTGTGGTTAATTCTTCTTCCTGATGGGAAAATAGAGTGACCTGTGCCTGTCCCAACACCTAGATCTAGTCTCTCTTTGGTTGCCCCTCTTCCCGTTCATCCTCAGGGCAAATTGCAACCTGTAGGGAACAGGAGGTTAAAGGTGCTGATTCTCCAAGTAGGGAGATTGCTAGTAAAGTAGCTGGAATGGCGAACCCGAGCACAAGAAGATGAGAAATGAGGTGCGTTTTAGAAACCTTTCAAAATCACACGGTGTACCATCTTCTGGGTTTCTCATGCATGTTTTCGATGTAGGAATATGCCCTTGAACCTGGAGATTTGGGACCCATGGGATGGGTACCACGCAGTATTCCTTTAAAGGGTCTGCGTTTGCTCACCCAACCTCACCCAACCTCTCAGCCCCAAGAGTGTCCACCCTTATGTCTCATCCAGCTGTGGGTCTAGATATGGTAAATCCAGGTTGCATCACAGCCTCTGAACGAATTTTGTAAGAATTTCTCTCTCTTTCACTGTCTTTGTTTTACGGGTTTTTAAAAGTAATTTATTTTTATATTGGGATTTAGCTGCTTTTCACGGCTGTGTTTATGCGGCTTTACACCCACTTGACTCACTTCCAGACAGATATCAATACATAGGTTTTAAGATTCTTACTAGTCACATATATTCTTGTGCGGTGAATAGGGGGTGTTGAGTCCAGTTCAGTGAGCAAGGAGTAGGTCTTGTCTATTACATATTGGGTGTATGGATCGGTATCTGAGCGAATTTGAAACCCTTGTTTTATGCATCACCCCACCTCACCTTTCCCGTTAAGCAGCCATAGTGTGTTTTCTAAACGTGTGACTCTGTTCTGTTTTGTAATTCAGTTCAAGTGTAGCGGTTTTTACATTCCCTCTATATGTGATAGCTTATGATAAGTGTCTTTTTCTGTGTGACTTATTTCACTTAGAATCGTCGTACCTAACTCCACTCATCTTGCTTCTACTAGCCTTATGACATTGATTTCATGTCTGAGTGATATTCCATTGTACATAAGGACCACAACTTCTTTATCCATTTTTCTCTTTCCTGGGATATTTAAGGTGTCATGAAGTGGAGGTTCTTGTCAACAGAGCAGCCCTAAACTTTGGGGTGCCTGTGTCTTGCTGATTTTTAGTTTTCCCAATTTATACGCCCATGAGTGGACGTGCCCTATGCTCCCTAAGCTGTGTTTTTTCGATGTTTCAGGACACACCGTACACTTCTCCAGAGTGGCTGTTGGCAATTTACATCCCGCCCATCAGCGTAGCAAGGCTCCCATTTCTCCATGGCCTGTCCTGCATTTGTGGTTTTGACACTTTTTTCAGCATGGCCCTTTTGACCGATGGGAAGCGAGACTTCTTTGTAGCGCTGATTTGCCTTTCCAGGTTGCTTGGTTGGCCAAACAGGGCGTATGCGTTTTTACCTGAATATATTCAGGAAAAAACGCATTCGCCCTTTTTGGCCAAGGGCATCATTGTCGACCTTTTGCCGCTTTTCATGTGCTTTAAAGCCAATTCGAATCTACCTCCTGAAACCTGTTTCCTGCAATTCTGCCTTGCTTTCAAATCCTCTTTGTTACCTTCCCTCAATATATTTGTGGACGAGAGTTATCATTTATAACAATGCAGGTTTGTGAATTGCAGGGCCCCTGAGCTCCATTTTTCAACTTGCTTTTTTGGGAGCTGGCGTCAAATCACGGGATTGCCTCAGGCACTATTCTGATTCCTGGCGGCAGGCTGAGCCTGTGCTTAATTCTTCTTCCTGATGGGAAAATAGAGTGACCTGTGCCTGTCCCAACACCTAGATCTGGTCTCTCATTGGTTGCCCCTCTTCCCGTTCATCCTCAGGACAAATTGCAACCTGTACAGAACAGGAGGTTAAAGGTGCTGATTCTCCAAGTAGGGAGATTGCTAGTAAAGTAGCTGGAATGGCGAACCCGAGCACAAGGAGATGAGAAATGAGGTGTGTTTTAGAAACCTTTCAAAATCACACGGTGTACCATCTTCTGGGTTTCTCATGCATGTTTTCGATGTAGGATGATGCCCTTGAACCTGGAGATTTGGGACCCATGGGATGGGTACCACGCCGTATTACTGTAAAGGGTTTGCGTTTGCTCACTCAACCTCACCCAACCTCTCAGCCCCAAGAGTGTCCACCCTTATGTCTCATCCAGCTGTGTGTCTAGATATGGTCAATCCAGGTTGCATCACAGCCCCTGACCGAATTTTGGAAGAATTTCTCTCTCTTTCACTGTCTTTGTTTTACGGGTTTTTACAAGTAATTTATTTTTATAATGGGGTTTAGCTGCTTTTCACGGCTGTGTTTATGCGGCTTTACACCCACTTGACACACTTCCAGAGAGATATCAATACATAGGTTTTAAGATTCTTACTAGTCAGATATATAGTTGTGCGGTGAATAGGGGGTGTTGAGTCCAGTTCACTGAGCAAGGAGTAGGTCGTGTCTATTACATATTGGGTGTATGGAACGGTATCTGAGCTAATTTGAAACCCTTGTTTTATGCATCACACCACCTCACCTTTCCCGTTAAGCAGCCATAGTGTGTTTTCTAAACGTGTGACTCTGTTCTGTTTTGTAATTCAGTTCAAGTGTAGCGGTTTTTACATTCCCTCTATAAGTGATAGCTTATGATAAGTGTCTTTTTCTGTGTGACTTATTTCACTTAGAATCGTCGTGCCTAAATCCACTCATCTTGCTTCTACTAGCCTTATGACATTGATTTCATGTCTGAGTGATATTCCATTGTACATAAGGACCACAACTTCTTTATCCATTTTTCTCTTTCCTGGGATATTTAAGGTGTCATGAAGTGGAGGTTCTTGTCAACAGAGCAGCCCTAAACTTTGGGGTGCCTGTGTCTTGCTGATTTTTAGTTTTCCCAATTTATACGCCCATGAGTGGACGTGCCCTATGCTCCCTAAGCTGTGTTTTTTCGATGTTTCAGGAGACACCGTACACTTCTCCAGAGTGGCTGTTGGCAATTTACATCCCGCGCATCAGTGTAGCAAGGCTGCCATTTCTCCATGGCCTGTCCTGCATTTGTGGTTTTGACACTTTTTGCAGCATGGCCCTTTTGACCGATGGGAAGCGAGACTTCTTTGTAGCGCTGATTAGCCTTTCCAGGTTGCTTGGTTGGCCAAACAGGGCGTATGCGTTTTTTCCTGAATATATTCAGGAAAAAACGCATACGCCCTGTTTGGCCAAGGGCATCATTGTCGACGTTTTGCCACTTTTCATGTGCTTTAAAGGCGATTCGAATCTACCTCCTGAAACCTGTTTCCTGCAATTCTGCCTTGCTTTCAAATCCTCTTTGTTACCTTCCCTCAATATATTTGTGGTCGAGAGTTATCATTTATAACTCTGCAGGTTTGTGAATTGCAGTGCCCCTGAGTTCCATTTTTCAACTTGCTTTTTTGGGAGCTGTCGTCAAATCGCGGGATTGCCTCAGGCACTATTCTGGTTCCGGGCGGCAGGCTGAGCCTGTGGTTAATTCTTCTTCCTGATGGGAAAATAGAGTGACCTGTGCCTGTTCCAACACCTAGATCTGGTCTCTCATTGGTTGCCCCTCTTCCCGTTCACCCTCAGGACAAATTGCAACCTGTACAGAACAGGAGGTTAAAGGTGCTGATTCTCCAACTAAGGAGATTGCTAGTAAAGTAGCTGGAATGGCGAACCCGAGCACAAGGAGATGAGAAATGAGGTGCGTTTTAGAAACCTTTCCCGATCACACGGTGTACCATCTTCTGGGTTTCTCATGCATGTTTTTGATGCAGGAAGATGCCCTTGAAACTGGAGATTTGGGACCCATGGGATGGGTACCACGCAGTATTACTTTAAAGGGTCTGCGTTTGCTCACCCAACCTCACTAAACCTGTCAGCCCCAAGAGTGTCCACCCTTATGTCTCATCCAACTGTGGGTCTAGATATGTTCAATCCAGGTTGCATCACAGCCCCTGAACGAATTGTGTAAGAATTTCTCTCTTTTTCACTGTCTTTGTTTTACGGGTTTTTACAAGTAATTTATTTTTATAATGGGGTTTAGCTGCTTTTCACGGCTGTGTTTATGCGGCTTTACACCCACTTGACACACTTCCAGAGAGATATCAATACATAGGTTTTAAGATTCTTACTAGTCAGATATATAGTTGTGCGGTGAATAGGGGGTGTTGAGTCCAGTTCACTGAGCAAGGAGTAGGTCGTGTCTATTACATATTGGGTGTATGGAACGGTATCTGAGCTAATTTGAAACCCTTGTTTTATGCATCACACCACCTCACCTTTCCCGTTAAGCAGCCATAGTGTGTTTTCTAAATGTGTGACTCTCTTCTGATTTGTAATTCAGTTCAAGTGTAGCGGTTTTTACATTCCCTCTATAAGTGATAGCTTTTGATAAGTGTCTTTTTCTGTGTGACTTATTTCACTTAGAATCGTCGTACCTAAGTCCACCCATCTTGCTTCTACTAGCCTTATGACATTGATTTCATGCCTGAGTGATATTCCATTGTACATAAGGACCACAACTTCTTTATCCATTTTTCTCTTTCCTGGGATATTTAAGGTGTCATGAAGTGGAGGTTCTTGTCAACAGAGCAGCCCTAAACTTTGGGGTGCCTGTGTTTTGCTGATTTTTAGTTTTCCCAATTTATATGCCCATGAGTGGAAGTGCCCTATGCTCCCTAAGCTCTGTTTTTTCGATGTTTCAGGACACACCGTACACTTCTCCAGAGTGGCTGTTGGCAATTTACATCCCGCCCATCAGCGTAGCAAGGCTCCCATTTCTCCATGGCCTGTCCTGCATTTGTGGTTTTGACACTTTTTTCAGCATGGCCCTTTTGACCGATGGGAAGTGAGACTTCTTTGTAGCGCTGATTTGCCTTTCCAGGTTGCTTGGTTGGCCAAAAAGGGCGTATGCGTTTTTTCCTGAATATATTCAGGAAAAAACGCATACGCCCTTTTTGGCCAAGGGCATCATTGTCGACCTTTTGCCGCTTTTCATGTGCTTTAAAGCCAATTCGAATCTACCTCCTGAAACCTGTTTCCTGCAATTCTGCCTTGCTTTCAAATCCTCTTTGTTACCTTCCCTCAATATATTTGTGGACGAGAGTTATCATTTATAACAATGCAGGTTTGTGAATTGCAGGGCCCCTGAGCTCCATTTTTCAACTTGCTTTTTTGGGAGCTGGCGTCAAATCGTGGGATTGCCTCAGGCACTATTCTGGTTCCCGGCGGCAGGCTGAGCCTGTGCTTAATTCTTCTTCCTGATGGGAAAATAGAGTGACCTGTGCCTGTCCCAACACCTAGATCTGGTCTCTCATTGGTTGCCCCTCTTCCCGTTTATCCTCAGGACAAATTGCAACCTGTACAGAACAGGAGGTTAAAGGTGCTGATTCTCCAACTAGGGAGATTGCTAGTAAAGTAGCTGGAATGGCGAACCCGAGCACAAGAAGATGAGAAATGAGGTGCGTTTTAGAAACCTTTCAAAATCACACGGTGTACCATCTTCTGGGTTTCTCATGCATGTTTTCGATGTAGGATGATGCCCTTGAACCTGGAGATTTGGGACTCATGGGATGGGTACTTCGCCATATTACTTTAAAGGGTCTGCGTTTGCTCACCCAACCTCACCCAACCTCTCAGCCCCAAGAGTGTCCACCCTTATGTCTCATCCAGCTGTGTGTCTAGATATGGTCAATCCAGTTTGCATCACAGCCCCTGACCGAATTTTGGAAGAATTTCTCTCTCTTTCACTGTCTTTGTTTTACGGGTTTTTAAAAGTAATTTATTTTTATAATGGGGTTTAGCTGCTTTTCACGGCTGTGTTTATGCGGCTTTACACCCACTTGACTCACTTCCAGACAGATATCAATACATAGGTTTTAAGATTCTTACTAGTCAGATATATAGTTGTGCGGTGAATAGGGGGTGTTGAGTCCAGTTCACTGAGCAAGGAGTAGGTCGTGTCTATTACATATTGGGTGTATGGAACGGTATCTGAGCGAATTTGAAACCCTTGTTTTGTGCATCACCCCACCTCAACTTTCCCGTTAAGCAGCCATTGTGTGTTTTCTAAATGTGTGACTCTGTTCTGTTTTGTAATTCAGTTCAAGTGTAGCGGTTTTTACATTTCCTCTATAAGTGATAGCTTATGATAAGTGTCTTTTTCTGTGTGACTTATTTCACTTAGAATCGTCGTGCCTAAATCCACTCATCTTGCTTCTACTAGCGTTATGACATTGATTTCATGTCTGAGTGATATTCCATTGTACATAAGGACCACAACTTCTTTATCCATTTTTCTCTTTCCTGGGATATTTAAGGTGTCATGAAGTGGAGGTTCTTGTCAACAGAGCAGCCCTAAACTTTGGGGTGCCTGTGTCTTGCTGATTTTTAGTTTTCCCAATTTATACGCCCATGAGTGGACGTGCCCTATGCTCCCTAAGCTGTGTTTTTTCGATGTTTCAGGACACACCGTACACTTCTCCAGAGTGGCTGTTGGCAATTTACATCCCGCCCATCAGTGTAGCAATGCTGCCATTTCTCCATGGCCTGTCCTGCATTTGTGGTTTTGACACTTTTTGCAGCATGGCCCTTTTGACCGATGGGAAGCGAGACTTCTTTGTAGCGCTGATTAGCCTTTCCAGGTTGCTTGGTTGGCCAAACAGGGCGTATGCGTTTTTTCCTGAATATATTCAGGAAAAAACGCATACGCCCTTTTTGGCCAAGGGCATCATTGTCGATGTTTTGCCACTTTTCATGTGCTTTAAAGGCGATTCGAATCTACCTCCTGAAACCTGTTTCCTGCAATTCTGCCTTGCTTTCAAATCCTCTTCGTTGCCTTCCCTCAATATATTTGTGGACGAGAGTTATCATTTATAACTCTGCAGGTTTGTGAATTGCAGTGCCCCTGAGCTCCATTTTGCAACTCGCTTTTTTGGGAGCTGGCCGCAAAAGCACGGGATTGCCTCAGGCCCTATTCTGCTTCTGGGCGGCAGGCTGAGCCTGTGGTTAATTCTTCTTCCTGATGGGAAAATAGAGTGACCTGTGCCTGTCCCAACACCTAGATCTAGTCTCTCTTTGGTTGCCCCTCTTCCCGTTCATCCTCAGGGCAAATTGCAACCTGTAGGGAACAGGAGGTTAAAGGTGCTGATTCTCCAAGTAGGGAGATTGCTAGTAAAGTAGCTGGAATGGCGAACCCGAGCACAAGAAGATGAGAAATGAGGTGCGTTTTAGAAACCTTTCAAAATCACACGGTGTACCATCTTCTGGGTTTCTCATGCATGTTTTCGATGTAGGAATATGCCCTTGAACCTGGAGATTTGGGACCCATGGGATGG
Organism: Eschrichtius robustus; assembly: GCF_028021215.1. NCBI lineage: Eukaryota > Metazoa > Chordata > Mammalia > Artiodactyla > Eschrichtiidae > Eschrichtius > Eschrichtius robustus. Next base: position 62,324 of record NW_027175177.1, read on the forward strand.
GTACCACGCAGTATTCCTTTAAAGGGTCTGCGTTTGCTCACCCAACCTCACCCAACCTCTCAGCCCCAAGAGTGTCCACCCTTATGTCTCATCCAGCTGTGGGTCTAGATATGGTCAATCCAGGTTGCATCACAGCCTCTGAACGAATTTTGTAAGAATTTCTCTCTCTTTCACTGTCTTTGTTTTACGGGTTTTTAAAAGTAATTTATTTTTATATTGGGATTTAGCTGCTTTTCACGGCTGTGTTTATGCGGCTTTACACCCACTTGACTCACTTCCAGACAGATATCAATACATAGGTTTTAAGATTCTTACTAGTCACATATATTCTTGTGCGGTGAATAGGGGGTGTTGAGTCCAGTTCAGTGAGCAAGGAGTAGGTCTTGTCTATTACATATTGGGTGTATGGATCGGTATCTGAGCGAATTTGAAACCCTTGTTTTATGCATCACCCCACCTCACCTTTCCCGTTAAGCAGCCATAGTGTGTTTTCTAAACGTGTGACTCTGTTGTGTTTTGTAATTCAGTTCAAGTGTAGCGGTTTTTACATTCCCTCTATATGTGATAGCTTATGATAAGTGTCTTTTTCTGTGTGACTTATTTCACTTAGAATCGTCGTACCTAACTCCACTCATCTTGCTTCTACTAGCCTTATGACATTGATTTCATGTCTGAGTGATATTCCATTGTACATAAGGACCACAACTTCTTTATCCATTTTTCTCTTTCCTGGGATATTTAAGGTGTCATGAAGGGGAGGTTCTTGTCAACAGAGCAGCCCTAAACTTTGGGGTGCCTGTGTCTTGCTGATTTTTAGTTTTCCCAATTTATACGCCCATGAGTGGACGTGCCCTATGCTCCCTAAGCTGTGTTTTTTCGATGTTTCAGGACACACCGTACACTTCTCCAGAGTGGCTGTTGGCAATTTACATCCCGCCCATCAGCGTAGCAAGGCTCCCATTTCTCCATGGCCTGTCCTGCATTTGTGGTTTTGACACTTTTTTCAGCATGGCCCTTTTGACCGATGGGAAGCGAGACTTCTTTGTAGCGCTGATTTGCCTTTCCAGGTTGCTTGGTTGGCCAAACAGGGCGTATGCGTTTTTACCTGAATATATTCAGGAAAAAACGCATTCGCCCTTTTTGGCCAAGGGCATCATTGTCGACCTTTTGCCGCTTTTCATGTGCTTTAAAGCCAATTCGAATCTACCTCCTGAAACCTGTTTCCTGCAATTCTGCCTTGCTTTCAAATCCTCTTTGTTACCTTCCCTCAATATATTTGTGGACGAGAGTTATCATTTATAACAATGCAGGTTTGTGAATTGCAGGGCCCCTGAGCTCCATTTTTCAACTTGCTTTTTTGGGAGCTGGCGTCAAATCACGGGATTGCCTCAGGCACTATTCTGATTCCTGGCGGCAGGCTGAGCCTGTGCTTAATTCTTCTTCCTGATGGGAAAATAGAGTGACCTGTGCCTGTCCCAACACCTAGATCTGGTCTCTCATTGGTTGCCCCTCTTCCCGTTCATCCTCAGGACAAATTGCAACCTGTACAGAACAGGAGGTTAAAGGTGCTGATTCTCCAAGTAGGGAGATTGCTAGTAAAGTAGCTGGAATGGCGAACCCGAGCACAAGGAGATGAGAAATGAGGTGTGTTTTAGAAACCTTTCAAAATCACACGGTGTACCATCTTCTGGGTTTCTCATGCATGTTTTCGATGTAGGATGATGCCCTTGAACCTGGAGATTTGGGACCCATGGGATGGGTACCACGCCGTATTACTGTAAAGGGTTTGCGTTTGCTCACTCAACCTCACCCAACCTCTCAGCCCCAAGAGTGTCCACCCTTATGTCTCATCCAGCTGTGTGTCTAGATATGGTCAATCCAGGTTGCATCACAGCCCCTGACCGAATTTTGGAAGAATTTCTCTCTCTTTCACTGTCTTTGTTTTACGGGTTTTTACAAGTAATTTATTTTTATAATGGGGTTTAGCTGCTTTTCACGGCTGTGTTTATGCGGCTTTACACCCACTTGACACACTTCCAGAGAGATATCAATACATAGGTTTTAAGATTCTTACTAGTCAGATATATAGTTGTGCGGTGAATAGGGGGTGTTGAGTCCAGTTCACTGAGCAAGGAGTAGGTCGTGTCTATTACATATTGGGTGTATGGAACGGTATCTGAGCTAATTTGAAACCCTTGTTTTATGCATCACACCACCTCACCTTTCCCGTTAAGCAGCCATAGTGTGTTTTCTAAACGTGTGACTCTGTTCTGTTTTGTAATTCAGTTCAAGTGTAGCGGTTTTTACATTCCCTCTATAAGTGATAGCTTATGATAAGTGTCTTTTTCTGTGTGACTTATTTCACTTAGAATCGTCGTGCCTAAATCCACTCATCTTGCTTCTACTAGCCTTATGACATTGATTTCATGTCTGAGTGATATTCCATTGTACATAAGGACCACAACTTCTTTATCCATTTTTCTCTTTCCTGGGATATTTAAGGTGTCATGAAGTGGAGGTTCTTGTCAACAGAGCAGCCCTAAACTTTGGGGTGCCTGTGTCTTGCTGATTTTTAGTTTTCCCAATTTATACGCCCATGAGTGGACGTGCCCTATGCTCCCTAAGCTGTGTTTTTTCGATGTTTCAGGAGACACCGTACACTTCTCCAGAGTGGCTGTTGGCAATTTACATCCCGCGCATCAGTGTAGCAAGGCTGCCATTTCTCCATGGCCTGTCCTGCATTTGTGGTTTTGACACTTTTTGCAGCATGGCCCTTTTGACCGATGGGAAGCGAGACTTCTTTGTAGCGCTGATTAGCCTTTCCAGGTTGCTTGGTTGGCCAAACAGGGCGTATGCGTTTTTTCCTGAATATATTCAGGAAAAAACGCATACGCCCTGTTTGGCCAAGGGCATCATTGTCGACGTTTTGCCACTTTTCATGTGCTTTAAAGGCGATTCGAATCTACCTCCTGAAACCTGTTTCCTGCAATTCTGCCTTGCTTTCAAATCCTCTTTGTTACCTTCCCTCAATATATTTGTGGACGAGAGTTATCATTTATAACTCTGCAGGTTTGTGAATTGCAGGGCTCCTGAGCTCCATTTTTCAACTTGCTTTTTTGGGAGCTGGCGTCAAATCGCGGGATTGCCTCAGGCACTATTCTGGTTCTGGGCGGCAGGCTGAGCCTGTGGTTAATTCTTCTTCCTGATGGGAAAATAGAGTGACCTGTGCCTGTCCCAACACCTAGATCTAGTCTCTCATTGGTTGCCCCTCTTCCCGTTCATCCTCAGGACAAATTGCAACCTGTACAGAACAGGAGGTTAAAGGTGCTGATTCTCCAACTAGGGAGATTGCTAGTAAAGTAGCTGGAATGGCGAACCCGAGCACAAGGAGATGAGAAATGAGGTGCGTGTTAGAAACCTTTCAAAATCACACGGTGTACCATCTTCTTGGTTTCTCATGCATGTTTTCGATGTAGGATGATGCCCTTGAACCTGGAGATTTGGGACCCATGGGATGGGTACCACGCCGTATTACTTTAAAGGGTCTGCGTTTGCTCATCCAACCTCACCCAACCTCTCAGCCCCAAGAGTGTCCACCCTTATGTCTCATCCAGCTGTGTGTCTAGATATGGTCAATCCAGGTTGCCTCACAGCCCCTGACCGAATTTTGGAAGAATTCCTCTCTCTTTCACTGTCTTTGTTTTACGGGTTTTTAAAAGTAATTCATTTTTATAATGGGGTTTAGCTGCTTTTCACGGCTGTGTTTATGCGGCTTTACACCCACTTGACACACTTCCAGAGAGATATCAATACATAGGTTTTAAGATTCTTACTAGTCAGATATATAGTTGTGCGGTGAATAGGGGGTGTTGAGTCCAGTTCACTGAGCAAGGAGTAGGTCGTGTCTATTACATATTGGGTGTATGGAACGGTATCTGAGCTAATTTGAAACCCTTGTTTTATGCATCACACCACCTCACCTTTCCCGTTAAGCAGCCATAGTGTGTTTTCTAAACGTGTGACTCTGTTCTGTTTTGTAATTCAGTTCAAGTGTAGCGGTTTTTACATTCCCTCTATAAGTGATAGCTTATGATAAGTGTCTTTTTCTGTGTGACTTATTTCACTTAGAATCGTCGTGCCTAAATCCACTCATCTTGCTTCTACTAGCCTTATGACATTGATTTCATGTCTGAGTGATATTCCATTGTACATAAGGACCACAACTTCTTTATCCATTTTTCTCTTTCCTGGGATATTTAAGGTGTCATGAAGTGGAGGTTCTTGTCAACAGAGCAGCCCTAAACTTTGGGGTGCCTGTGTCTTGCTGATTTTTAGTTTTCCCAATTTATACGCCCATGAGTGGACGTGCCCTATGCTCCCTAAGCTGTGTTTTTTCGATGTTTCAGGAGACACCGTACACTTCTCCAGAGTGGCTGTTGGCAATTTACATCCCGCGCATCAGTGTAGCAAGGCTGCCATTTCTCCATGGCCTGTCCTGCATTTGTGGTTTTGACACTTTTTGCAGCATGGCCCTTTTGACCGATGGGAAGTGAGACTTCTTTGTAGCGCTGATTAGCCTTTCCAGGTTGCTTGGTTGGCCAAACAGGGCGTATGCGTTTTTTCCTAAATATATTCAGGAAAAAACGCATACGCCCTGTTTGGCCAAGGGCATCATTGTCGACGTTTTGCCACTTTTCATGTGCTTTAAAGGCGATTCGAATCTACCTCCTGAAACCTGTTTCCTGCAATTCTGCCTTGCTTTCAAATCCTCTTTGTTACCTTCCCTCAATATATTTGTGGTCGAGAGTTATCATTTATAACTCTGCAGGTTTGTGAATTGCAGGGCTCCTGAGCTCCATTTTTCAACTTGCTTTTTTGGGAGCTGGCGTCAAATCGCGGGATTGCCTCAGGCACTATTCTGGTTCTGGGCGGCAGGCTGAGCCTGTGGTTAATTCTTCTTCCTGATGGGAAAATAGAGTGACCTGTGCCTGTCCCAACACCTAGATCTAGTCTCTCATTGGTTGCCCCTCTTCCCGTTCATTCTCAGGACAAATTGCAACCTGTACAGAACAGGAGGTTAAAGGTGCTGATTCTCCAACTAGGGAGATTGCTAGTAAAGTAGCTGGAATGGCGAACCCGAGCACAAGGAGATGAGAAATGAGGTGCGTGTTAGAAACCTTTCAAAATCACACGGTGTACCATCTTCTTGGTTTCTCATGCATGTTTTCGATGTAGGATGATGCCCTTGAACCTGGAGATTTGGGACCTATGGGATGGGGACCACGCCGTATTACTTTAAAGGGTCTGCGTTTGCTCATCCAACCTCACCCAACCTCTCAGCCCCAAGAGTGTCCACCCTTATGTCTCATCCAGCTGTGTGTCTAGATATGGTCAATCCAGGTTGCATCACAGCCCCTGACCGAATTTTGGAAGAATTCCTCTCTCTTTCACTGTCTTTGTTTTACGGGTTTTTAAAAGTAATTCATTTTTATAATGGGGTTTAGCTGCTTTTCACGGCTGTGTTTATGCGGCTTTACACCCACTTGACACACTTCCAGAGAGATATCAATACTTAGTTTTTAAGATTCTTACTAGTCAGATATAGAGTTGTGCGGTGAATAGGGGGTGTTGTGTCCAGTTCACTGAGCAAGGAGTAGGTCGTGTCTATTACATATTGGGTGTATGGAACGGTATCTGAGCTAATTTGAAACCCTTGTTTTATGCATCACACCACCTCACCTTTCCCGTTAAGCAGCCATAGTGTGTTTTCTAAACGTGTGACTCTGTTCTGTTTTGTAATTCAGTTCAAGTGTAGCGGTTTTTACATTCCCTCTATAAGAGATAGCTTATGATAAGTGTCTTTTTCTGTGTGACTTATTTCACTTAGAGTCGTTGTACCTAAATCCACTTATCATGCTGCTACTAGCCTTAGGACATTGATTTCATGGCTGAGTGATACTCCATTGTACATAAGGACCACAACTTCTTTATCCATTTTTCTCTTTCCTGGGATATTTAAGGTGTCATGAAGTGGAGGTTCTTGTCAACAGAGCAGCCCTAAACTTTGGGGTGCCTGAGTCTTGCTGATTTTTAGTTTTCGCAATTTATACGCCCATGAGTGGAAGTGCCCTATGCTCCCTAAGCTGTGTTTTTTCGATGTTTCAGGACACACCGTACACTTCTCCAGAGTGGCTGCTGGCAATTTACATCCCGCCCATCAGCGTAGCAAGGCTCCCATTTCTCCATGGCCTGTCCTGCATTTCTGGTTTTGACACTTTTTTCAGCATGGCCCTTTTGACCGATGGGAAGCGAGACTTCTTTGTAGCGCTGATTTGCCTTTCCAGGTTGCTTGGTTGGCCAAAAAGGGCGTATGCGTTTTTTCCTGAATATATTCAGGAAAAAACGCATACGCCCTTTTTGGCCAAGGGCATCATTGTCGACCTTTTGCCGCTTTTCATGTGCTTTAAAGCCAATTCGAATCTACCTCCTGAAACCTGTTTCCTGCGATTCTGCCTTGCTTTCAAATCCTCTTTGTTGCCTTCCCTCAATATATTTGTGGACGAGAGTTATCATTTATAACTCTGCAGGTTTGTGAATTGCAGTGCCCCTGAGTTCCATTTTTCAACTTGCTTTTTTGGGAGCTGGCGTCAAATCGCGGGATTGCCTCAGGCACTATTCTGGTTCCGGGCGGCAGGCTGAGCCTGTGGTTAATTCTTCTTCCTGATGGGAAAATAGAGTGACCTGTGCCTGTCCCAACACCTAGATCTGGTCTCTCATTGGTTGCCCCTCTTCCCGTTCACCCTCAGGACAAATTGCAACCTGTACAGAACAGGAGGTTAAAGGTGCTGATTCTCCAACTAAGGAGATTGCTAGTAAAGTAGCTGGAATGGCGAACCCGAGCACAAGGAGATGAGAAATGAGGTGCGTTTTAGAAACCTTTCCCGATCACACGGTGTACCATCTTCTGGGTTTCTCATGCATGTATTTGATGCAGGAAGATGCCCTTGAAACTGGAGATTTGGGACCCATGGGATGGGTACCACGCAGTATTACTTTAAAGGGTCTGCGTTTGCTCACCCAACCTCACTAAACCTGTCAGCCCCAAGAGTGTCCACCCTTAGGTCTCATCCAACTGTGGGTCTAGATATGTTCAATCCAGGTTGCATCACAGCCCCTGAACGAATTGTGTAAGAATTTCTCTCTCTTTCACTGTCTTTGTTTTACGGGTTTTTACAAGTAATTTATTTTTATAATGGGGTTTAGCTGCTTTTCACGGCTGTGTTTATGCGGCTTTACACCCACTTGACACACTTCCAGAGAGATATCAATACATAGGTTTTAAGATTCTTACTAGTCAGATATATAGTTGTGCGGTGAATAGGGGGTGTTGAGTCCAGTTCACTGAGCAAGGAGTAGGTCGTGTCTATTACATATTGGGTGTATGGAACGGTATCTGAGCTAATTTGAAACCCTTGTTTTATGCATCACACCACCTCACCTTTCCCGTTAAGCAGCCATAGTGTGTTTTCTAAATGTGTGACTCTCTTCTGATTTGTAATTCAGTTCAAGTGTAGCGGTTTTTACATTCCCTCTATAAGTGATAGCTTTTGATAAGTGTCTTTTTCTGTGTGACTTATTTCACTTAGAATCGTCGTACCTAAGTCCACCCATCTTGCTTCTACTAGCCTTATGACATTGATTTCATGCCTGAGTGATATTCCATTGTACATAAGGACCACAACTTCTTTATCCATTTTTCTCTTTCCTGGGATATTTAAGGTGTCATGAAGTGGAGGTTCTTGTCAACAGAGCAGCCCTAAACTTTGGGGTGCCTGTGTTTTGCTGATTTTTAGTTTTCCCAATTTATATGCCCATGAGTGGAAGTGCCCTATGCTCCCTAAGCTGTGTTTTTTCGATGTTTCAGGACACACCGTACACTTCTCCAGAGTGGCTGTTGGCAATTTACATCCCGCCCATCAGCGTAGCAAGGCTCCCATTTCTCCATGGCCTGTCCTGCATTTGTGGTTTTGACACTTTTTTCAGCATGGCCCTTTTGACCGATGGGAAGTGAGACTTCTTTGTAGCGCTGATTTGCCTTTCCAGGTTGCTTGGTTGGCCAAAAAGGGCGTATGCGTTTTTTCCTGAATATATTCAGGAAAAAACGCATACGCCCTTTTTGGCCAAGGGCATCATTGTCGACCTTTTGCCGCTTTTCATGTGCTTTAAAGCCAATTCGAATCTACCTCCTGAAACCTGTTTCCTGCAATTCTGCCTTGCTTTCAAATCCTCTTTGTTACCTTCCCTCAATATATTTGTGGACGAGAGTTATCATTTATAACAATGCAGGTTTGTGAATTGCAGGGCCCCTGAGCTCCATTTTTCAACTTGCTTTTTTGGGAGCTGGCGTCAAATCGTGGGATTGCCTCAGGCACTATTCTGGTTCCCGGCGGCAGGCTGAGCCTGTGCTTAATTCTTCTTCCTGAGGGGAAAATAGAGTGACCTGTGCCTGTCCCAACACCTAGATCTGGTCTCTCATTGGTTGCCCCTCTTCCCGTTTATCCTCAGGACAAATTGCAACCTGTACAGAACAGGAGGTTAAAGGTGCTGATTCTCCAACTAGGGAGATTGCTAGTAAAGTAGCTGGAATGGCGAACCCGAGCACAAGAAGATGAGAAATGAGGTGCGTTTTAGAAACCTTTCAAAATCACACGGTGTACCATCTTCTGGGTTTCTCATGCATGTTTTCGATGTAGGATGATGCCCTTGAACCTGGAGATTTGGGACTCATGGGATGGGTACCTCACCATAGTACTTTAAAGGGTCTGCGTTTGCTCACCCAACCTCACCCAACCTCTCAGCCCCAAGAGTGTCCACCCTTATGTCTCATCCAGCTGTGGGTCTAGATATGGTCAATCCAGTTTGCATCACAGCCCCTGACCGAATTTTGGAAGAATTTCTCTCTCTTTCACTGTCTTTGTTTTACGGGTTTTTAAAAGTAATTTATTTTTATAATGGGGTTTAGCTGCTTTTCACGGCTGTGTTTATGCGGCTTTACACCCACTTGACTCACTTCCAGACAGATATCAATACATAGGTTTTAAGATTCTTACTACTCACATATATTCTTTGCGGTGAATAGGGCGTGTTGTGTCCACTTCACTGAGCAAGGAGTAGGTCTTGTCTATTACATATTGGGTGTATGAGCGAACGGTATCTGAGCGAATTTGATACCCTTGTTTTATGCATCACCCCACCTCACCTTTCCCGGTAAGCAGCCATAGTGTGTTTTCTAAATGTGTGACTCTGTTCTGTTTTGTAATTCAGTTCAAGTGTAGCGGTTTTTACATTCCCTCTATAAGTGATAGCTTATGATAAGTGTCTTTTTCTGTGTGACTTATTTCACTTAGAATCGTCGTACCTAACTCCACTCATCTTGCTTCTACTAGCCTTATGACATTGATTTCATGTCTGAGAGATATTCCATTGTACATAAGGACGACAACTTCTTTATCCATTTTTCTCTTTCCTGGGATATTTAAGGTGTCATGAAGGGGAGGTTCTTGTCAACAGAGCAGCCCTAAACTCTGGGGTACCTGTGTCTTGCTGATTTTTAGTTTTCCCAATTTATACGCCCATGAGTGGACGTTCCCTATGCTCCCTAAGCTGTGTTTTTTCGATGTTTCAGGACACACCGTACACTTCTCCAGAGTGACTGTTGGCAATTTACATCCCGCCCATCAGCGTAGCAAGGCTGCCATTTCTCCATGGCCTGTCCTGCATTTCTGGTTTTGACACTTTTTGCAGCATGGCCCTTTTGACCGATGGGAAGCGAGACTTCTTTGTAGCGCTGATTTGCCTTTCCAGGTTGCTTGGTTGGCCAAAAAGGGCGTATGCGTTTTTTCCTGAATATATTCAGGAAAAAACGCATACGCCCTTTTTGGCCAAGGGCATCATTGTCGACGTTTTGCCACTTTTCATGTGCTTTAAAGGCGATTCGAATCTACCTCCTGAAACCTGTTTCCTGCAATTCTGCCTTGCTTTCAAATCCTCTTCGTTGCCTTCCCTCAATATACTTGGGGACGAGAGTTATCATTTATAACTCTGCAGGTTTGTGAATTGCAGTGCCCCTGAGCTCCATTTTGCAACTCGCTTTTTTGGGAGCTGGCCGCAAAAGCGCCGGATTGCCTCAGGCCCTATTCTGGTTCTGGGCGGCAGGCTGAGCCTGTGGTTAATTCTTCTTCCTGATGGGAAAATAGAGTGACCTGTGCCTGTCCCAACACCTAGATCTAGTCTCTCATTGGTTGCCCCTCTTCCCGTTCATCCTCAGGACAAATTGCAACGTGTAGGGAACAGGAGGTTAAAGGTGCTGATTCTCCAAGTAGTGAGATTGCTAGTAAAGTGTCTGGAATGGTGAACCCGAACACAAGGAGATGAGAAATGAGGTGCGTTTTAGAAACCTTTCAAAATCACACGGTGTACCATCTTCTGGGTTTCTCATGCATGTTTTCGATGTAGGAAGATGCCCTTGAACCTGGAGATTTGGGACCCATGGGATGGGTACCACGCAGTATTACTTTAAAGGGTCTGCGTTTGCTCACCCAATCTCTCAGCCCCAAGAGTGTCCACCCTTATGTCTCATCCAGCTGTGGGTCTAGATATGGTCAATGCAGGTTGCATCACAGCCTCTGAACGAATTTTGTAAGAATTTCTCTCTCTTTCACTGTCTTTGTTTTACGGGTTTTTAAAAGTAATTTATTTCTATAATGGGGTTTAGCTGCTTTTCACGGCTGTGTTTATGCGGCTTTACACCCACTTGACTCACTTCCAGACAGATATCAATACATAGGTTTTAAGATTCTTACTAGTCAGATATATTCTTGTGCGGTGAATAGGGGGTGTTGAGTCCAGTTCACTGAGCAAGGAGTAGGTCTTGTCTATTACATATTGGGTGTATGGAACGGTATCTGAGCGAATTTGAAACCCTTGTTTTGTGCATCACCCCACCTCACCTTTCCCGTTAAGCAGCCATTGTGTGTTTTCTAAATGTGTGACTCTGTTCTGTTTTGTAATTCAGTTCAAGTGTAGCGGTTTTGACATTCCCTCTATAAGTGATAGCTTATGATAAGTGTCTTTTTCTGTGTGACTTATTTCACTTAGAATCGTCGTGCCTAAATCCACTCATCTTGCTTCTACTAGCCTTATGACATTGATTTCATGTCTGAGTGATATTCCATTGTACATAAAGACCACAACTTCTTTATCCATTTTTCTCTTTCCTGGGATATTTAAGGTGTCATGAAGTGGACGTTTTTGTCAACAGAGCAGCCCTAAACTTTGGGGTGCCTGTGTCTTGCTGATTTTTAGTTTTCCCAATTTACACGCCCATGAGTGGACGTGCACTAAGCTCCCTAAGCTGTGTTTTTTCGATGTTTCAGGACACACCGTACACTTCTCCAGAGTGGCTGTTGGCAATTTACATCCCGCCCATCAGCGTAGCAAGGCTGCCATTTCTCCATGGCCTGTCCTGCATTTCTGGTTTTGACACTTTTTTCAGCATGGCCCTTTTGACCGATGGGAAGCGAGACTTCTTTGTAGCGCTGATTTGCCTTTCCAGGTTGCTTGGTTGGCCAAAAAGGGCGTATGCGTTTTTTCCTGAATATATTCAGGAAAGAACGCATACGCCCTTTTTGGCCAAGGGCATCATTGTCGACGTTTTGCCACTTTTCATGTGCTTTAAAGGCGATTCGAATCTACCTCCTGAAACCTGTTTCCTGCAATTCTGCCTTGCTTTCAAATCCTTTTCGTTGCCTTCCCTCAATATACTTGTGGACGAGAGTTATCATTTATAACTCTGCAGGTTTGTGAATTGCAGTGCCCCTGAGCTCCATTTTGCAACTCGCTTTTTTGGGAGCTGGCCGCAAAAGCGCGGGATTGCCTCAGGCCCTATTCTGATTCTGGGCGGCAGGCTGAGCCTGTGGTTAATTCTTCTTCCTGATGGGAAAATAGAGTGACCTGTGCCTGTCCCAACACCTAGATCTAGTCTCTCATTGGTTGCCCCTCTTCCCGTTCATCCTCAGGACAAATTGCAACGTGTAGGGAACAGGAGGTTAAAGGTGCTGATTCTCCAAGTAGGGAGATTGCTAGTAAAGTATCTGGAATGGTGAACCCGAACACAAGGAGATGAGAAATGAGGTGCGTTTTAGAAACCTTTCAAAATCACACGGTGTACCATCTTCTGGGTTTCTCATGCATGTTTTCGATGTAGGAAGATGCCCTTGAACCTGGAGATTTGAGACCCATGGGATGGGTACCACGCAGTATTACTTTAAAGGGTCTGCGTTTGCTCACCCAACCTCTCAGCCCCAAGAGTGTCCACCCTTATGTCTCATCCAGCTGTGGGTCTAGATATGGTCAATGCAGGTTGCATCACAGCCTCTGAACGAATTTTTTTAAGAATTTTTCTCTCTTTCACTGTCTTTGTTTTACGGGTTTTTAAAAGTAATTTATTTCTATAATGGGGTTTAGCTGCTTTTCACGGCTGTGTTTATGCGGCTTTACACCCACTTGACTCACTTCCAGACAGATATCAATACATAGGTTTTAAGATTCTTACTAGTCACATGTATTCTTGTGCAGTGAATAGGGGGTGTTGAGTCCAGTTCACTGAGCAAGGAGTAGGTCTTGTCTATTACATATTGGGTGTATGGAACGGTATCTGAGCGAATTTGAAACCCTTGTTTTGTGCATCACCCCACCTCAACTTTCCCGTTAAGCAGCCATTGTGTGTTTTCTAAATGTGTGACTCTGTTCTGTTTTGTAATTCAGTTCAAGTGTAGCGGTTTTTACATTTCCTCTATAAGTGATAGCTTATGATAAGTGTCTTTTTCTGTGTGACTTATTTCACTTAGAATCGTCGTGCCTAAATCCACTCATCTTGCTTCTACTAGCGTTATGACATTGATTTCATGTCTGAGTGATATTCCATTGTACATAAGGACCACAACTTCTTTATCCATTTTTCTCTTTCCTGGGATATTTAAGGTGTCATGAAGTGGAGGTTCTTGTCAACAGAGCAGCCCTAAACTTTGGGGTGCCTGTGTCTTGCTGATTTTTAGTTTTCCCAATTTATACGCCCATGAGTGGACGTGCCCTATGCTCCCTAAGCTGTGTTTTTTCGATGTTTCAGGACACACCGTACACTTCTCCAGAGTGGCTGTTGGCAATTTACATCCCGCCCATCAGTGTAGCAATGCTGCCATTTCTCCATGGCCTGTCCTGCATTTCTGGTTTTGACACTTTTTGCAGCATGGCCCTTTTGACCGATGGGAAGCGAGACTTCTTTGTAGCGCTGATTAGCCTTTCCAGGTTGCTTGATTGGCCAAACAGGGCGTATGCGTTTTTTCCTGAATATATTCAGGAAAAAACGCATACGCCCTTTTTGGCCAAGGGCATCATTGTAGATGTTTTGCCACTTTTCATGTGCTTTAAAGGCGATTCGAATCTACCTCCTGAAACCTGTTTCCTGCAATTCTGCCTTGCTTTCAAATCCTCTTCGTTGCCTTCCCTCAATATATTTGTGGACGAGAGTTATCATTTATAACTCTGCAGGTTTGTGAATTGCAGTGCCCCTGAGCTCCATTTTGCAACTCGCTTTTTTGGGAGCTGGCCGCAAAAGCACGGGATTGCCTCAGGCCCTATTCTGCTTCTGGGCGGCAGGCTGAGCCTGTGGTTAATTCTTCTTCCTGATGGGAAAATAGAGTGACCTGTGCCTGTCCCAACACCTAGATCTAGTCTCTCTTTGGTTGCCCCTCTTCCCGTTCATCCTCAGGGCAAATTGCAACCTGTAGGGAACAGGAGGTTAAAGGTGCTGATTCTCCAAGTAGGGAGATTGCTAGTAAAGTAGCTGGAATGGCGAACCCGAGCACAAGAAGATGAGAAATGAGGTGCGTTTTAGAAACCTTTCAAAATCACACGGTGTACCATCTTCTGGGTTTCTCATGCATGTTTTCGATGTAGGAATATGCCCTTGAACCTGGAGATTTGGGACCCATGGGATGGGTACCACGCAGTATTCCTTTAAAGGGTCTGCGTTTGCTCACCCAACCTCACCCAACCTCTCAGCCCCAAGAGTGTCCACCCTTATGTCTCATCCAGCTGTGGGTCTAGATATGGTCAATCCAGGTTGCATCACAGCCTCTGAACGAATTTTGTAAGAATTTCTCTCTCTTTCACTGTCTTTGTTTTACGGGTTTTTAAAAGTAATTTATTTTTATATTGGGATTTAGCTGCTTTTCACGGTTGTGTTTATGCGGCTTTACACCCACTTGACTCACTTCCAGACAGATATCAATACATAGGTTTTACGATTCTTACTAGTCACATATATTCTTGTGCGGTGAATAGGGGGTGTTGAGTCCAGTTCAGTGAGCAAGGAGTAGGTCTTGTCTATTACATATTGGGTGTATGGAACGGTATCTGAGCGAATTTGAAACCCTTGTTTTATGCATCACCCCACCTCACCTTTCCCGTTAAGCAGCCATAGTGTGTTTTCTAAACGTGTGACTCTGTTCTGTTTTGTAATTTAGTTCAAGTGTAGCGGTTTTTACATTCCCTCTATATGTGATAGCTTATGATAAGTGTCTTTTTCTGTGTGACTTATTTCACTTAGAATCGTCGTACCTAACTCCACTCATCTTGCTTCTACTAGCCTTATGACATTGATTTCATATCTGAGTGATATTCCATTGTACATAAGGACCACAACTTCTTTATCCATTTTTCTCTTTCCTGGGATATTTAAGGTGTCATGAAGTGGAGGTTCTTGTCAACAGAGCAGCCCTGAACTTTGGGGTGCCTGTGTCTTGCTGATTTTTAGTTTTCCCAATTTATACGCCCATGAGTGGACGTGCCCTATGCTCCCTAAGCTGTGTTTTTTCGATGTTTCAGGACACACCGTACACTTCTCCAGAGTGGCTGTTGGCAATTTACATCCCGCCCATCAGCGTAGCAAGGCTGCCATTTCTCCATGGCCTGTCCTGCATTTCTGGTTTTGACACTTTCTGCAGCATGGCCCTTTTGACCGATGGGAAGCGAGACTTCTTTGTAGCGCTGATTTGCCTTTCCAGGTTGCTTGGTTGGCCAAAAAGGGCGTATGCGTTTTTTCCTGAATATATTCAGGAAAAAACGCATACGCCCTTTTTGGCCAAGGGCATCATTGTTGACCTTTTGCCGCTTTTCATGTGCTTTAAAACCAATTCGAATCTACCTCCTGAAACCTGTTTCCTGCAATTCTGCCTTGCTTTCAAATCCTCTTTGTTACCTTCCCTCAATATATTTGTGGACGAGAGTTATCATTTATAACAATGCAGGTTTGTGAATTGCAGGGCCCCTGAGCTCCATTTTTCAACTTGCTTTTTTGGGAGCTGGCGTCAAATCGCGGGATTGCCTCAGGTACTATTCTGGTTCCCGGCGGCAGGCTGAGCCTGTGCTTAATTCTTCTTCCTGATGGGAAAATAGAGTGACCTGTGCCTGTCCGAACACCTAGATCTGGTCTCTCATTGGTTGCCCCTCTTCCCGTTTATCCTCAGGACAAATTGCAACCTGTACAGAACAGGAGGTTAAAGGTGCTGATTCTCCAACTAGGGAGATTGCTAGTAAAGTAGCTGGAATGGCGAACCCGAGCACAAGGAGATGAGAAATGAGGTGCGTTTTAGAAACCTTTCAAAATCACACGGTGTACCATCTTCTGGGTTTCTCATGCATGTTTTCGATGTAGGATGATGCCCTTGAACCTGGAGATTTGGGACCCATGGGATGGGTACCACGCCGTATTACTGTAAAGGGTTTGCGTTTGCTCACCCAACCTCTCAGCCCCAAGAGTGTCCACCCTTATGTCTCATCCAGCTGTGTGTCTAGATATGGTCAATCCAGGTTGCATCACAGCCCCTGACCGAATTTTGGAAGAATTTCTCTCTCTTTCACTGTCTTTGTTTTACGGGTTTTTACAAGTAATTTATTTTTATAATGGGGTTTAGCTGCTTTTCACGGCTGTGTTTATGCGGCTTTACACCCACTTGACACACTTCCAGAGAGATATCAATACATAGGTTTTAAGATTCTTATTAGTCAGATATATAGTTGTGCGGTGAATAGAGGTTGTTGAGTCCAGTTCACTGAGCAAGGAGTAGGTCGTGTCTATTACATATTGGGTGTATGGAACGGTATCTGAGCTAATTTGAAACCCTTGTTTTATGCATCACACCACCTCACCTTTCCCGTTAAGCAGCCATAGTGTGTTTTCTAAACGTGTGACTCTGTTCTCTTTTGTAATTCAGTTCAAGTGTAGCAGTTTTTACATTCCCTCTATAAGAGATAACTTATGATAAGTGTCTTTTTCTGTGTGACTTATTTCACTTAGAGTCGTCGTACCTAAATCCACTCATCATGCTGCTACTAGCCTTATGACATTGATTTTATGGCTGAGTGATATTCCATTGTACATAAGGACCACAACTTCTTTATCCATTTTTCTCTTTCCTGGGATATTTCAGGTGTCATGAAGTGGAGGTTCTTGTCAACAGAGCAGCCCTAAACTTTGGTGTGCCTGTGTCTTGCTGATTTTTAGTTTTCCCAATTTATACGCCCATGAGTGGAAGTGCCCTATGGTCCCTAAGCTCTGCTTTTCGATGTTTCAGGACACACCGTACACTCCTCCAGAGTGGCTGTTGGCAATTTACATCCCGCCCATCAGCGTAGCAAGGCTGCCATTTCTCCATGGCCTGTCCTGCATTTGTGGTTTTGACACTTTTTTCAGCATGGCCCTTTTGACCGATGGGAAGCGAGACTTCTTTGTAGCGCTGATATGCCTTTCCAGGTGGCTTGGTTTGCCAAAAAGGGCGTCTGCGTTTTTTCCTGAATATATTCAGGAAAAAACGCAGACGCCCTTTTTGGCCAAGGGCATCATTGTCGAGGTTTTGCCGCTTTTCATGTGCTTTAAAGGCGATTCGAATCTACCTCCTGAAATCTGTTTCCTGCAATTCTGCCTTGCTTTCAAATCCTCTTTGTTGCCTTCCCTCAATATATTTGTGGACGAGAGTTATCATTTATAACTCTGCAGGTTTGTGAATTGCAGGGCCCCTGAGCTCCATTTTTCAACTTGCTTTTTTGGGAGCTGGCGTCAAATCGCGGGATTGCCTCAGGCACTATTCTGGTTCTGGGCGGCAGGCTGAGCCTGTGGTTAATTCTTCTTCCTGATGGGAAAATAGAGTGACCTGTGCCTGTCCCAACACCTAGATCTGGTCTCTCATTGGTTGCCCCTCTTCCCGTTCATCCTCAGGACAAATTGCAACCTGTACAGAACAGGAGGTTAAAGGTGCTGATTCTCCAAGTAGGGAGATTGCTAGTAAAGTAGCTGGAATGGCGAACCCGAGCACAAGGAGATGAGAAATGAGGTGCGTTTTAGAAACCTTTCCCGATCACACGGTGTACCATCTTCTGGGTTTCTCATGCATGTTTTTGATGCAGGAAGATGCCCTTGAAACTGGAGATTTGGGACCCATGGGATGGGTACCACGCAGTATTACTTTAAAGGGTCTGCGTTTGCTCACCCAACCTCACCAAACCTGTCAGCCCCAAGAGTGTCCACCCTTAGGTCTCATCCAACTGTGGGTCTAGATATGTTCAATCCAGGTTGCATCACAGCCCCTGAACGAATTGTGTAAGAATTTCTCTCTCTTTCACTGTCTTTGTTTTACGGGTTTTTACAAGTAATTTATTTTTATAATGGGGTTTAGCTGCTTTTCACGGCTGTGTTTATGCGACTTTACACCCACTTGACACACTTCCAGAGATATATCAATACATAGGTTTTAAGATTCTTACTACTCACATATATTCTTGTGCGGTGAATAGGGGGTGTTGAGTCCAGTTCACTGAGCAAGGAGTAGGTCTTGTCTATTACATATTGGGTGTATGGAACGGTATCTGAGCGAATTTGAAACCCTTGTTTTATGAATCACCCCACCTCACCTTTCCCGGTAAGCAGACATAGTGTGTTTTCTAAACGTGTGACTCTGTTTTGTTTTGTAATTCAGTTCAAGTGTAGCGGTTTTTACATTCCCTCTATAAGTGATAGCTTATGATAAGTGTCTTTTTCTGTGTGACTTATTTCACTTAGAATCGTCGTACCTAACTCCACTCATCTTGCTTCTACTAGCCTTAGGACATTGATTTCATGTCTGAGAGATATTCCATTGTACATAAGGACGACAACTTCTTTATCCATTTTTCTCTTTCCTGGGATATTTAAGGTGTCATGAAGGGGAGGTTCTTGTCAACAGAGCAGCCCTAAACTTTGGGGTACCTGTGTCTTGCTGATTTTTAGTTTTCCCAATTTATACGCCCATGAGTGGACGTGCCCTATGCTCCCTTAGCTGTGTTTTTTTGATGTTTCAGGACACACCGTACACTTCTCCAGAGTGACTGTTGGCAATTTACATCCCGCCCATCAGCGTAGCAAGGCTGCCATTTCTCCATGGCCTGTCCTGCATTTCTGGTTTTGACACTTTTTGCAGCATGGCCCTTTTGACCGATGGGAAGCGAGACTTCTTTGTAGCGCTGATTTGCCTTTCCAGGTTGCTTGGTTGGCCAAAAAGGGCGTATGCGTTTTTTCCTGAATATATTCAGGAAAAAACGCATACGCCCTTTTTGGCCAAGGTCATCATTGTCGACGTTTTGCCACTTTTCATGTGCTTTAAAGGCGATTCGAATCTACCTCCTGAAACCTGTTTCCTGCAATTCTGCCTTGCTTTCAAATCCTCTTCGTTGCCTTCCCTCAATATACTTGTGGACGAGAGTTATCATTTATAACTCTGCAGGTTTGTGAATTGCAGTGCCCCTGAGCTCCATTTTGCAACTCGCTTTTTTGGGAGCTGGCCGCAAAAGCGCGGGATTTCCTCAGGCCCTATTCTGGTTCTGGGCGGCAGGCTGAGCCTGTGGTTAATTCTTCTTCCTGATGGGAAAATAGAGTGACCTGTGCCTGTCCCAACACCTAGATCTAGTCTCTCATTGGTTGCCCCTCTTCCCGTTCATCCTCAGGACAAATTGCAACGTGTAGGGAACAGGAGGTTAAAGGTGCTGATTCTCCAAGTAGGGAGATTGCTAGTAAAGTATCTGGAATGGTGAACCCGAACACAAGGAGATGAGAAATGAGGTGCGTTTTAGAAACCTTTCAAAATCACACGGTGTACCATCTTCTGGGTTTCTCATGCATGTTTTCGATGTAGGAAGATGCCCTTGAACCTGGAGATTTGGGACCCATGGGATGGGTACCACGCAGTATTACTTTAAAGGGTCTGCGTTTGCTCACCCAACCTCTCAGCCCCAAGAGTGTCCACCCTTATGTCTCATCCAGCTGTGGGTCTAGATATGGTCAATGCAGGTTGCATCACAGCCTCTGAACGAATTTTGTAAGAATTTTTCTCTCTTTCACTGTCTTTGTTTTACGGGTTTTTAAAAGTAATTTATTTCTATAATGGGGTTTAGCTGCTTTTCACGGCTGTGTTTATGCGGCTTTACACCCACTTGACTCACTTCCAGACAGATATCAATACATAGGTTTTAAGATTCTTACTAGTCACATGTATTCTTGTGCAGTGAATAGGGGGTGTTGAGTCCAGTTCACTGAGCAAGGAGTA
This sequence comes from Eschrichtius robustus, assembly GCF_028021215.1. NCBI lineage: Eukaryota > Metazoa > Chordata > Mammalia > Artiodactyla > Eschrichtiidae > Eschrichtius > Eschrichtius robustus. The sequence continues at coordinate 82,018 of NW_027175177.1, forward strand.
GGTCTTGTCTATTACATATTGGGTGTATGGAACGGTATCTGAGCGAATTTGAAACCCTTGTTTTGTGCATCACCCCACCTCAACTTTCCCGTTAAGCAGCCATTGTGTGTTTTCTAAATGTGTGACTCTGTTCTGTTTTGTAATTCAGTTCAAGTGTAGCGGTTTTTACATTTCCTCTATAAGTGATAGCTTATGATAAGTGTCTTTTTCTGTGTGACTTATTTCACTTAGAATCGTCGTGCCTAAATCCACTCATCTTGCTTCTACTAGCCTTATGACATTGATTTCATGTCTGAGTGATATTCCATTGTACATAAGGACCACAACTTCTTTATCCATTTTTCTCTTTCCTGGGATATTTAAGGTGTCATGAAGTGGAGGTTCTTGTCAACAGAGCAGCCCTAAACTTTGGGGTGCCTGTGTCTTGCTGATTTTTAGTTTTCCCAATTTATACGCCCATGAGTGGACGTGCCCTATGCTCCTAGAGCTGTGTTTTTTCGATGTTTCAGGACACACCGTACACTTCTCCAGAGTGGCTGTTGGCAATTTACATCCCGCCCATCAGTGTAGCAATGCTGCCATTTCTCCATGGCCTGTCCTGCATTTCTGGTTTTGACACTTTTTGCAGCATGGCCCTTTTGACCGATGGGAAGCGAGACTTCTTTGTAGCGCTGATTAGCCTTTCCAGGTTGCTTGGTTGGCCAAACAGGGCGTATGCGTTTTTTCCTGAATATATTCAGGAAAAAACGCATACGCCCTTTTTGGCCAAGGGCATCATTGTCGACGTTTTGCCACTTTTCATGTGCTTTAAAGGCGATTCGAATCTACCTCCTGAAACCTGTTTCCTGCAATTCTGCCTTGCTTTCAAATCCTCTTTGTTGCCTTCCCTCAATATATTTGTGGACGTGAGTTATCATTTATAACAATGCAGGTTTGTGAATTGCAGGGCCCCTGAGCTCCATTTTTCAACTTGCTTTTTTGGGAGCTGGAGTCAAATCGCGGGATTGCCTCAGGTACTATTCTGGTTCTCGGCGGCAGGCTGAGCCTGTGCTTAATTCTTCTTCCTGATGGGAAAATAGAGTGACCTGTGCCTGTCCCAACACCTAGATCTGGTCTCTCTTTGGTTGCCCCTCTTCCCGTTCATCCTCAGGACAAATTGCAACCTGTACGGAATAGGAGGTTAAAGGTGCTGATTCTCCAACTAGGGAGATTGCTAGTAAAGTAGCTGGAATGGCGAACCCGAGCACAAGGAGATGAGAAATGAGGTGCGTTTTAGAAACCTTTCAAAATCACACGGTGTACCATCTTCTGGGTTTCTCATGCATGTTTTCGATGTAGGATGATGCCCTTGAACCTGGAGATTTGGGACCCATGGGATGGGTACCACGCAGTATTCCTTTAAAGGGTCTGCGTTTGCTCACCCAACCTCACCCAACCTCTCAGCCCCAAGAGTGTCCACCCTTATGTCTCATCCAGCTGTGTGTCTAGATATGGTCAATCCAGGTTGCATCACAGCCTCTGAACGAATTTTGTAAGAATTTCTCTCTCTTTCACTGTCTTTGTTATACGGGTTTTTAAAAGTAATTTATTTTTATATTGGGATTTAGCTGCTTTTCACGGCTGTGTTTATGCGGCTTTACACCCACTTGACTCACTTCCAGACAGATATCAATACATAGGTTTTACGATTCTTACTAGTCAGATATATAGTTGTGCGGTGAATAGGGGGTGTTGAGTCCAGTTCACTGAGCAAGGAGTAGGTCGTGTCTATTACATATTGGGTGTATGGATCGGTATCTGAGCGAATTTGAAACCCTTGTTTTATGCATCACCCCACCTCACCTTTCCCGTTAAGCAGCCATAGTGTGTTTTGTAAACGTGTGACTCTGTTCTGTTTTGTAATTCAGTTCAAGTGTAGCGGTTTTTACATTCCCTCTATATGTGATAGCTTCTGATAAGTGTCTTTTTCTGTGTGACTTATTTCACTTAGAATCGTCGTACCTAAGTCCACCCATCTTGCTTCTACTAGCCTTATGACATTGATTTCATGGCTGAGTGATATTCCATTGTACATAAGGACCACAACTTCTTTATCCATTTTTCTCTTTCCTGGGATATTTAAGGTGTCATGAAGTGGAGGTTCTTGTCAACAGAGCAGCCCTAAACTTTGGGGTGCCTGTGTCTTGCTGATTTTTAGTTTTCCCAATTTATACGCCCATGAGTGGAAGTGCCCTATGCTCCCTAAGCTGTGTTTTTTCGATGTTTCAGGACACACCGTACACTTCTCCAGAGTGGCTGTTGGCAATTTACATCCCGCCCATCAGCGTAGCAAGGCTGCCATTTCTCCATGGCCTGTCCTGCATTTCTGGTTTTGACACTTTTTGCAGCATGGCCCTTTTGACCGATGGGACGCGAGACTTCTTTGTAGCGCTGATTTGCCTTTCCAGGTTGCTTGGTTGGCCAAAAAGGGCGTATGCGTTTTTTCCTGAATATATTCAGGAAAAAACGCATTCGCCCTTTTTGGCCAAGGGCATCATTGTCGACCTTTTGCCGCTTTTCATGTGCTTTAAAGCCAATTCGAATCTACCTCCTGAAACCTGTTTCCTGCAATTCTGCCTTGCATTCAAATCCTCTTAGTTACCTTCCCTCAATATATTTGTGGACGAGAGTTATCATTTATAACAATGCAGGTTTGTGAATTGCAGGGCCCCTGAGCTCCATTTTTCAACTTGCTTTTTTGGGAGCTGGCGTCAAATCGTGGGATTGCCTCAGGCACTATTCTGGTTCCCGTCGGCAGGCCGAGCCTGTGGTTAATTCTTCTTCCTGATGGGAAAATAGAGTGACCTGTGCCTGTCCCAACACCTAGATGTAGTCTCTCATTGGTTGCCCCTCTTCCCGTTCATCCTCAGGACAAATTGCAACGTGTAGGGAACAGGAGGTTAAAGGTGCTGATTCTCCAAGTAGGGAGATTGCTAGTAAAGTATCTGGAATGGTGAACCCGAACACAAGGAGATGAGAAATGAGGTGCGTTTTAGAAACCTTTCAAAATCACACGGTGTACCATCTTCTGGGTTTCTCATGCATGTTTTCGATGTAGGAAGATGCCCTTGAACCTGGAGATTTGGGACCCATGGGATGAGTACCACGCAGTATTACTTTAAAGGGTCTGCGTTTGCTCACCCAACCTCTCAGCCCCAAGAGTGTCCACCCTTATGTCTCATCCAGCTGTGGGTCTAGATATGGTCAATGCAGGTTGCATCACAGCCTCTGAACGAATTTTGTAAGAATTTTTCTCTCTTTCACTGTCTTTGTTTTACGGGTTTTTAAAAGTAATTTATTTCTATAATGGGGTTTAGCTGCTTTTCACGGCTGTGTTTATGCGGCTTTACACCCACTTGACTCACTTCCAGACAGATATCAATACATAGGTTTTAAGATTCTTACTAGTCAGATATATTCTTTTGCGGTGAATAGGGGGTGTTGAGTCCAGTTCACTGAGCAAGGAGTAGGTCTTGTCTATTACATATTGGGTGTATGGAACGGTATTTGAGCGAATTTGAAACCCTTGTTTTGTGCATCACCCCACCTCACCTTTCCCGTTAAGCAGCCATTGTGTGTTTTCTAAATGTGTGACTCTGTTCTGTTTTGTAATTCAGTTCAAGTGTAGCGGTTTTTACATTCCCTCTATAAGTGATAGCTTATGATAAGTGTCTTTTTCTGTGTGACTTATTTCACTTAGAATCGTCGTGCCTAAATCCACTCATCTTGCTTCTACTAGCCTTATGACATTGATTTCATGTCTGAGTGATATTCCATTGTACATAAAGACCACAACTTCTTTATCCATTTTTCTCTTTCCTGGGATATTTAAGGTGTCATGAAGTGGACGTTTTTGTCAACAGAGCAGCCCTAAACTTTGGGGTGCCTGTGTCTTGCTGATTTTTAGTTTTCCCAATTTACACGCCCATGAGTGGACGTGCCCTAAGCTCCCTAAGCTGTGTTTTTTCGATGTTTCAGGACACACCGTACACTTCTCCAGAGTGGCTGTTGGCAATTTACATCCCGCCCATCAGCGTAGCAAGGCTGCCATTTCTCCATGGCCTGTCCTGCATTTCTGGTTTTGACACTTTTTGCAGCATGGCCCTTTTCACCGATGGGAAGCGAGACTTCTTTGTAGCGCTGATTTGCCTTTCCAGGTTGCTTGGTTGGCCAAAAAGGGCGTATGCGTTTTTTCCTGAATATATTCAGGAAAGAACGCATACGCCCTTTTTGGCCAAGGGCATCATTGTCGACGTTTTGCCACTTTTCATGTGCTTTAAAGGCGATTCGAATCTACCTCCTGAAACCTGTTTCCTGCAATTCTGCCTTGCTTTCAAATCCTTTTCGTTGTCTTCCCTCAATATACTTGTGGACGAGAGTTATCATTTATAATTCTGCAGGTTTGTGAATTGCAGTGCCCCTGAGCTCCATTTTGCAACTCGCTTTTTTGGGAGCTGGCCGCAAAAGCGCGGGATTGCCTCAGGCCCTATTCTGGTTCTGGGCGGCAGGCTGAGCCTGTGGTTAATTCTTCTTCCTGATGGGAAAATAGAGTGACCTGTGCCTGTCCCAACACCTAGATCTAGTCTCTCATTGGTTGCCCCTCTTCCCGTTCATCCTCAGGACAAATTGCAACGTGTAGGGAACAGGAGGTTAAAGGTGCTGATTCTCCAAGTAGGGAGATTGCTAGTAAAGTATCTGGAATGGTGAACCCGAACACAAGGAGATGAGAAATGAGGTGCGTTTTAGAAACCTTTCAAAATCACACGGTGTACCATCTTCTGGGTTTCTCATGCATGTTTTCGATGTAGGAAGATGCCCTTGAACCTGGAGATTTGGGACCCATGGGATGGGTACCACGCAGTATTACTTTAAAGGGTCTGCGTTTGCTCACCCAACCTCTCAGCCCCAAGAGTGTCCACCCTTATGTCTCATCCAGCTGTGGGTCTAGATATGGTCAATGCAGGTTGCATCACAGCCTCTGAACGAATTTTGTAAGAATTTTTCTCTCTTTCACTGTCTTTGTTTTACGGGTTTTTAAAAGTAATTTATTTCTATAATGGGGTTTAGCTGCTTTTCACGGCTGTGTTTATGTGGCTTTACACCCACTTGACTCACTTCCAGACAGATATCAATACATAGGTTTTAAGATTCTTACTAGTCACATGTATTCTTGTGCAGTGAATAGGGGGTGTTGAGTCCAGTTCACTGAGCAAGGAGTAGGTCTTGTCTATTACATATTGGGTGTATGGAACGGTATCTGAGCGAATTTGAAACCCTTGTTTTGTGCATCACCCCACCTCAACTTTCCCGTTAAGCAGCCATTGTGTGTTTTCTAAATGTGTGACTCTGTTCTGTTTTGTAATTCAGTTCAAGTGTAGCGGTTTTTACATTTCCTCTATAAGTGATAGCTTATGATAAGTGTCTTTTTCTGTGTGACTTATTTCACTTAGAATCGTCGTGCCTAAATCCACTCATCTTGCTTCTACTAGCGTTATGACATTGATTTCATGTCTGAGTGATATTCCATTGTACATAAGGACCACAACTTCTTTATCCATTTTTCTCTTTCCTGGGATATTTAAGGTGTCATGAAGTGGAGGTTCTTGTCAACAGAGCAGCCCTAAACTTTGGGGTGCCTGTGTCTTGCTGATTTTTAGTTTTCCCAATTTATACGCCCATGAGTGGACGTGCCCTATGCTCCCTAAGCTGTGTTTTTTCGATGTTTCAGGACACACCGTACACTTCTCCAGAGTGGCTGTTGGCAATTTACATCCCGCCCATCAGTGTAGCAATGCTGCCATTTCTCCATGGCCTGTCCTGCATTTCTGGTTTTGACACTTTTTGCAGCATGGCCCTTTTGACCGATGGGAAGCGAGACTTCTTTGTAGCGCTGATTAGCCTTTCCAGGTTGCTTGGTTGGCCAAACAGGGCGTATGCGTTTTTTCCTGAATATATTCAGGAAAAAACGCATACGCCCTGTTTGGCCAAGGGCATCATTGTCGATGTTTTGCCACTTTTCATGTGCTTTAAAGGCGATTCGAATCTACCTCCTGAAACCTGTTTCCTGCAATTCTGCCTTGCTTTCAAATCCTCTTCGTTGCCTTCCCTCAATATATTTGTGGACGAGAGTTATCATTTATAACTCTGCAGGTTTGTGAATTGCAGTGCCCCTGAGCTCCATTTTGCAACTCGCTTTTTTGGGAGCTGGCCGCAAAAGCACGGGATTGCCTCAGGCCCTATTCTGCTTCTGGGCGGCAGGCTGAGCCTGTGGTTAATTCTTCTTCCTGATGGGAAAATAGAGTGACCTGTGCCTGTCCCAACACCTAGATCTAGTCTCTCTTTGGTTGCCCCTCTTCCCGTTCATCCTCAGGGCAAATTGCAACCTGTAGGGTACAGGAGCTTAAAGGTGCTGATTCTCCAAGTAGGGAGATTGCTAGTAAAGTAGCTGGAATGGCGAACCCGAGCACAAGAAGATGAGAAATGAGGTGCGTTTTAGAAACCTTTCAAAATCACACGGTGTACCATCTTCTGGGTTTCTCATGCATGTTTTCGATGTAGGAATATGCCCTTGAACCTGGAGATTTGGGACCCATGGGATGGGTACCACGCAGTATTCCTTTAAAGGGTCTGCGTTTGCTCACCCAACCTCACCCAACCTCTCAGCCCCAAGAATGTCCACCCTTATGTCTCATCCAGCTGTGGGTCTAGATATGGTCAATCCAGGTTGCATCACAGCCTCTGAACGAATTTTGTAAGAATTTCTCTCTCTTTCACTGTCTTTGTTTTACGGGTTTTTAAAAGTAATTTATTTTTATATTGGGATTTAGCTGCTTTTCACGGCTGTGTTTATGCGGCTTTACACCCACTTGACTCACTTCCAGACAGATATCAATACATAGGTTTTAAGATTCTTACTAGTCACATATATTCTTGTGCGGTGAATAGGGGGTGTTGAGTCCAGTTCAGTGAGCAAGGAGTAGGTCTTGTCTATTACATATTGGGTGTATGGATCGGTATCTGAGCGAATTTGAAACCCTTGTTTTATGCATCACCCCACCTCACCTTTCCCGTTAAGCAGCCATAGTGTGTTTTCTAAACGTGTGACTCTGTTCTGTTTTGTAATTCAGTTCAAGTGTAGCGGTTTTTACATTCCCTCTATATGTGATAGCTTATGATAAGTGTCTTTTTCTGTGTGACTTATTTCACTTAGAATCGTCGTACCTAACTCCACTCATCTTGCTTCTACTAGCCTTATGACATTGATTTCATGTCTGAGTGATATTCCATTGTACATAAGGACCACAACTTCTTTATCCATTTTTCTCTTTCCTGGGATATTTAAGGTGTCATGAAGTGGAGGTTCTTGTCAACAGAGCAGCCCTAAACTTTGGGGTGCCTGTGTCTTGCTGATTTTTAGTTTTCCCAATTTATACGCCCTTGAGTGGACGTGCCCTATGCTCCCTAAGCTGTGTTTTTTCGATGTTTCAGGACACACCGTACACTTCTCCAGAGTGGCTGTTGGCAATTTACATCCCGCCCATCAGCGTAGCAAGGCTCCCATTTCTCCATGGCCTGTCCTGCATTTGTGGTTTTGACACTTTTTTCAGCATGGCCCTTTTGACCGATGGGAAGCGAGACTTCTTTGTAGCGCTGATTTGCCTTTCCAGGTTGCTTGGTTGGCCAAAAAGGGCGTATGCGTTTTTACCTGAATATATTCAGGAAAAAACGCATACGCCCTTTTTGGCCAAGGGCATCATTGTCGACCTTTTGCCGCTTTTCATGTGCTTTAAAGCCAATTCGAATCTACCTCCTGAAACCTGTTTCCTGCAATTCTGCCTTGCTTTCAAATCCTCTTTGTTACCTTCCCTCAATATATTTGTGGACGAGAGTTATCATTTATAACAATGCAGGTTTGTGAATTGCAGGGCCCCTGAGCTCCATTTTTCAACTTGCTTTTTTGGGAGCTGGCGTCAAATCACGGGATTGCCTCAGGCACTATTCTGGTTCCCGGCGGCAGGCTGAGCCTGTGCTTAATTCTTCTTCCTGATGGGAAAATAGAGTGACCTGTGCCTGTCCCAACACCTAGATCTGGTCTCTCATTGGTTGCCCCTCTTCCCGTTCATCCTCAGGACAAATTGCAACCTGTACAGAACAGGAGGTTAAAGGTGCTGATTCTCCAAGTAGGGAGATTGCTAGTAAAGTAGCTGGAATGGCGAACCCGAGCACAAGGAGATGAGAAATGAGGTGTGTTTTAGAAACCTTTCAAAATCACACGGTGTACCATCTTCTGGGTTTCTCATGCATGTTTTCGATGTAGGATGATGCCCTTGAACCTGGAGATTTGGGACCCATGGGATGGGTACCACGCCGTATTACTGTAAAGGGTTTGCGTTTGCTCACCCAACCTCACCCAACCTCTCAGCCCCAAGAGTGTCCACCCTTATGTCTCATCCAGCTGTGTGTCTAGATATGGTCAATCCAGGTTGCATCACAGCCCCTGACCGAATTTTGGAAGAATTTCTCTCTCTTTCACTGTCTTTGTTTTACGGGTTTTTACAAGTAATTTATTTTTATAATGGGGTTTAGCTGCTTTTCACGGCTGTGTTTATGCGGCTTTACACCCACTTGACACACTTCCAGAGAGATATCAATACATAGGTTTTAAGATTCTTACTAGTCAGATATATAGTTGTGCGGTGAATAGGGGGTGTTGAGTCCAGTTCACTGAGCAAGGAGTAGGTCGTGTCTATTACATATTGGGTGTATGGAACGGTATCTGAGCGAATTTGAAACCCTTGTTTTGTGCATCACCCCACCTCAACTTTCCCGTTAAGCAGCCATTGTGTGTTTTCTAAATGTGTGACTCTGTTCTGTTTTGTAATTCAGTTCAAGTGTAGCGGTTTTTACATTTCCTCTATAAGTGATAGCTTATGATAAGTGTCTTTTTCTGTGTGACTTATTTCACTTAGAATCGTCGTGCCTAAATCCACTCATCTTGCTTCTACTAGCCTTATGACATTGATTTCATGTCTGAGTGATATTCCATTGTACATAAGGACCACAACTTCTTTATCCATTTTTCTCTTTCCTGGGATATTTAAGGTGTCATGAAGTGGAGGTTCTTGTCAACAGAGCAGCCCTAAACTTTGGGGTGCCTGTGTCTTGCTGATTATTAGTTTTCCCAATTTATACGCCCATGAGTGGACGTGCCCTATGCTCCCTAAGCTGTGTTTTTTCGATGTTTCAGGACACACCGTACACTTCTCCAGAGTGGCTGTTGGCAATTTACATCCCGCCCATCAGTGTAGCAAGGCTCCCATTTCTCCATGGCCTGTCCTGCATTTCTGGTTTTGACACTTTTTGCAGCATGGCCCTTTTGACCGATGGGAAGCGAGACTTCTTTGTAGCGCTGATTAGCCTTTCCAGGTTGCTTGATTGGCCAAACAGGGCGTATGCGTTTTTTCCTGAATATATTCAGGAAAAAACGCATACGCCCTTTTTGGCCAAGGGCATCATTGTAGATGTTTTGCCACTTTTCATGTGCTTTAAAGGCGATTCGAATCTACCTCCTGAAACCTGTTTCCTGCAATTCTGCCTTGCTTTCAAATCCTCTTCGTTGCCTTCCCTCAATATATTTGTGGACGAGAGTTATCATTTATAACTCTGCAGGTTTGTGAATTGCAGTGCCCCTGAGCTCCATTTTGCAACTCGCTTTTTTGGGAGCTGGCCGCAAAAGCACGGGATTGCCTCAGGCCCTATTCTGCTTCTGGGCGGCAGGCTGAGCCTGTGGTTAATTCTTCTTCCTGATGGGAAAATAGAGTGACCTGTGCCTGTCCCAACACCTAGATCTAGTCTCTCTTTGGTTGCCCCTCTTCCCGTTCATCCTCAGGGCAAATTGCAACCTGTAGGGAACAGGAGGTTAAAGGTGCTGATTCTCCAAGTAGGGAGATTGCTAGTAAAGTAGCTGGAATGGCGAACCCGAGCACAAGAAGATGAGAAATGAGGTGCGTTTTAGAAACCTTTCAAAATCACACGGTGTACCATCTTCTGGGTTTCTCATGCATGTTTTCGATGTAGGAATATGCCCTTGAACCTGGAGATTTGGGACCCATGGGATGGGTACCACGCAGTATTCCTTTAAAGGGTCTGCGTTTGCTCACCCAACCTCACCCAACCTCTCAGCCCCAAGAGTGTCCACCCTTATGTCTCATCCAGCTGTGGGTCTAGATATGGTCAATCCAGGTTGCATCACAGCCTCTGAACGAATTTTGTAAGAATTTCTCTCTCTTTCACTGTCTTTGTTTTACGGGTTTTTAAAAGTAATTTATTTTTATATTGGGATTTAGCTGCTTTTCACGGCTGTGTTTATGCGGCTTTACACCCACTTGACTCACTTCCAGACAGATATCAATACATAGGTTTTAAGATTCTTACTAGTCACATATATTCTTGTGCGGTGAATAGGGGGTGTTGAGTCCAGTTCAGTGAGCAAGGAGTAGGTCTTGTCTATTACATATTGGGTGTATGGATCGGTATCTGAGCGAATTTGAAACCCTTGTTTTATGCATCACCCCACCTCACCTTTCCCGTTAAGCAGCCATAGTGTGTTTTCTAAACGTGTGACTCTGTTCTGTTTTGTAATTCAGTTCAAGTGTAGCGGTTTTTACATTCCCTCTATATGTGATAGCTTATGATAAGTGTCTTTTTCTGTGTGACTTATTTCACTTAGAATCGTCGTACCTAACTCCACTCATCTTGCTTCTACTAGCCTTATGACATTGATTTCATGTCTGAGTGATATTCCATTGTACATAAGGACCACAACTTCTTTATCCATTTTTCTCTTTCCTGGGATATTTAAGGTGTCATGAAGTGGAGGTTCTTGTCAACAGAGCAGCCCTAAACTTTGGGGTGCCTGTGTCTTGCTGATTTTTAGTTTTCCCAATTTATACGCCCATGAGTGGACGTGCCCTATGCTCCCTAAGCTGTGTTTTTTCGATGTTTCAGGACACACCGTACACTTCTCCAGAGTGGCTGTTGGCAATTTACATCCCGCCCATCAGCGTAGCAAGGCTCCCATTTCTCCATGGCCTGTCCTGCATTTGTGGTTTTGACACTTTTTTCAGCATGGCCCTTTTGACCGATGGGAAGCGAGACTTCTTTGTAGCGCTGATTTGCCTTTCCAGGTTGCTTGGTTGGCCAAAAAGGGCGTATGCGTTTTTACCTGAATATATTCAGGAAAAAACGCATTCGCCCTTTTTGGCCAAGGGCATCATTGTCGACCTTTTGCCGCTTTTCATGTGCTTTAAAGCCAATTCGAATCTACCTCCTGAAACCTGTTTCCTGCAATTCTGCCTTGCTTTCAAATCCTCTTTGTTACCTTCCCTCAATATATTTGTGGACGAGAGTTATCATTTATAACAATGCAGGTTTGTGAATTGCAGGGCCCCTGAGCTCCATTTTTCAACTTGCTTTTTTGGGAGCTGGCGTCAAATCACGGGATTGCCTCAGGCACTATTCTGATTCCTGGCGGCAGGCTGAGCCTGTGCTTAATTCTTCTTCCTGATGGGAAAATAGAGTGACCTGTGCCTGTCCCAACACCTAGATCTGGTCTCTCATTGGTTGCCCCTCTTCCCGTTCATCCTCAGGACAAATTGCAACCTGTACAGAACAGGAGGTTAAAGGTGCTGATTCTCCAAGTAGGGAGATTGCTAGTAAAGTAGCTGGAATGGCGAACCCGAGCACAAGGAGATGAGAAATGAGGTGTGTTTTAGAAACCTTTCAAAATCACACGGTGTACCATCTTCTGGGTTTCTCATGCATGTTTTCGATGTAGGATGATGCCCTTGAACCTGGAGATTTGGGACCCATGGGATGGGTACCACGCCGTATTACTGTAAAGGGTTTGCGTTTGCTCACTCAACCTCACCCAACCTCTCAGCCCCAAGAGTGTCCACCCTTATGTCTCATCCAGCTGTGTGTCTAGATATGGTCAATCCAGGTTGCATCACAGCCCCTGACCGAATTTTGGAAGAATTTCTCTCTCTTTCACTGTCTTTGTTTTACGGGTTTTTACAAGTAATTTATTTTTATAATGGGGTTTACCTGCTTTTCACGGCTGTGTTTATGCGGCTTTACACCCACTTGACACACTTCCAGAGAGATATCAATACATAGGTTTTAAGATTCTTACTAGTCAGATATATAGTTGTGCGGTGAATAGGGGGTGTTGAGTCCAGTTCACTGAGCAAGGAGTAGGTCGTGTCTATTACATATTGGGTGTATGGAACGGTATCTGAGCTAATTTGAAACCCTTGTTTTATGCATCACACCACCTCACCTTTCCCGTTAAGCAGCCATAGTGTGTTTTCTAAACGTGTGACTCTGTTCTGTTTTGTAATTCAGTTCAAGTGTAGCGGTTTTTACATTCCCTCTATAAGTGATAGCTTATGATAAGTGTCTTTTTCTGTGTGACTTATTTCACTTAGAATCGTCGTGCCTAAATCCACTCATCTTGCTTCTACTAGCCTTATGACATTGATTTCATGTCTGAGTGATATTCCATTGTACATAAGGACCACAACTTCTTTATCCATTTTTCTCTTTCCTGGGATATTTAAGGTGTCATGAAGTGGAGGTTCTTGTCAACAGAGCAGCCCTAAACTTTGGGGTGCCTGTGTCTTGCTGATTTTTAGTTTTCCCAATTTATACGCCCATGAGTGGACGTGCCCTATGCTCCCTAAGCTGTGTTTTTTCGATGTTTCAGGAGACACCGTACACTTCTCCAGAGTGGCTGTTGGCAATTTACATCCCGCGCATCAGTGTAGCAAGGCTGCCATTTCTCCATGGCCTGTCCTGCATTTGTGGTTTTGACACTTTTTGCAGCATGGCCCTTTTGACCGATGGGAAGCGAGACTTCTTTGTAGCGCTGATTAGCCTTTCCAGGTTGCTTGGTTGGCCAAACAGGGCGTATGCGTTTTTTCCTGAATATATTCAGGAAAAAACGCATACGCCCTGTTTGGCCAAGGGCATCATTGTCGACGTTTTGCCACTTTTCATGTGCTTTAAAGGCGATTCGAATCTACCTCCTGAAACCTGTTTCCTGCAATTCTGCCTTGCTTTCAAATCCTCTTTGTTACCTTCCCTCAATATATTTGTGGACGAGAGTTATCATTTATAACTCTGCAGGTTTGTGAATTGCAGGGCTCCTGAGCTCCATTTTTCAACTTGCTTTTTTGGGAGCTGGCGTCAAATCGCGGGATTGCCTCAGGCACTATTCTGGTTCTGGGCGGCAGGCTGAGCCTGTGCTTAATTCTTCTTCCTGATGGGAAAATAGAGTGACCTGTGCCTGTCCCAACACCTAGATCTAGTCTCTCATTGGTTGCCCCTCTTCCCGTTCATTCTCAGGACAAATTGCAACCTGTACAGAACAGGAGGTTAAAGGTGCTGATTCTCCAACTAGGGAGATTGCTAGTAAAGTAGCTGGAATGGCGAACCCGAGCACAAGGAGATGAGAAATGAGGTGCGTGTTAGAAACCTTTCAAAATCACACGGTGTACCATCTTCTTGGTTTCTCATGCATGTTTTCGATGTAGGATGATGCCCTTGAACCTGGAGATTTGGGACCTATGGGATGGGGACCACGCCGTATTACTTTAAAGGGTCTGCGTTTGCTCATCCAACCTCACCCAACCTCTCAGCCCCAAGAGTGTCCACCCTTATGTCTCATCCAGCTGTGTGTCTAGATATGGTCAATCCAGGTTGCATCACAGCCCCTCACCGAATTTTGGAAGAATTCCTCTCTCTTTCACTGTCTTTGTTTTACGGGTTTTTAAAAGTAATTCATTTTTATAATGGGGTTTAGCTGCTTTTCACGGCTGTGTTTATGCGGCTTTACACCCACTTGACACACTTCCAGAGAGATATCAATACATAGGTTTTAAGATTCTTACTAGTCAGATATAGAGTTGTGCGGTGAATAGGGGGTGTTGAGTCCAGTTCACTGAGCAAGGAGTAGGTCGTGTCTATTACATATTGGGTGTATGGAACGGTATCTGAGCTAATTTGAAACCCTTGTTTTATGCATCACACCACCTCACCTTTCCCGTTAAGCAGCCATAGTGTGTTTTCTAAACGTGTGACTCTGTTCTCTTTTGTAATTCAGTTCAAGTGTAGCGGTTTTTACATTCCCTCTATAAGAGATAGCTTATGATAAGTGTCTTTTTCTGTGTGACTTATTTCACTTAGAGTCGTTGTACCTAAATCCACTTATCATGCTGCTACTAGCCTTAGGACATTGATTTCATGGCTGAGTGATACTCCATTGTACATAAGGACCACAACTTCTTTATCCATTTTTCTCTTTCCTGGGATATTTAAGGTGTCATGAAGTGGAGGTTCTTGTCAACAGAGCAGCCCTAAACTTTGGGGTGCCTGAGTCTTGCTGATTTTTAGTTTTCGCAATTTATACGCCCATGAGTGGAAGTGCCCTATGCTCCCTAAGCTGTGTTTTTTCGATGTTTCAGGACACACCGTACACTTCTCCAGAGTGGCTGCTGGCAATTTACATCCCGCCCATCAGCGTAGCAAGGCTCCCATTTCTCCATGGCCTGTCCTGCATTTCTGGTTTTGACACTTTTTTCAGCATGGCCCTTTTGACCTATGGGAAGCGAGACTTCTTTGTAGCGCTGATTTGCCTTTCCAGGTTGCTTGGTTGGCCAAAAAGGGCGTATGCGTTTTTTCCTGAATATATTCAGGAAAAAACGCATACGCCCTTTTTGGCCAAGGGCATCATTGTCGACCTTTTGCCGCTTTTCATGTGCTTTAAAGCCAATTCGAATCTACCTCCTGAAACCTGTTTCCTGCGATTCTGCCTTGCTTTCAAATCCTCTTTGTTGCCTTCCCTCAATATATTTGTGGACGAGAGTTATCATTTATAACTCTGCAGGTTTGTGAATTGCAGTGCCCCTGAGTTCCATTTTTCAACTTGCTTTTTTGGGAGCTGTCGTCAAATCGCGGGATTGCCTCAGGCACTATTCTGGTTCCGGGCGGCAGGCTGAGCCTGTGGTTAATTCTTCTTCCTGATGGGAAAATAGAGTGACCTGTGCCTGTTCCAACACCTAGATCTGGTCTCTCATTGGTTGCCCCTCTTCCCGTTCACCCTCAGGACAAATTGCAACCTGTACAGAACAGGAGGTTAAAGGTGCTGATTCTCCAACTAAGGAGATTGCTAGTAAAGTAGCTGGAATGGCGAACCCGAGCACAAGGAGATGAGAAATGAGGTGCGTTTTAGAAACCTTTCCCGATCACACGGTGTACCATCTTCTGGGTTTCTCATGCATGTTTTTGATGCAGGAAGATGCCCTTGAACCTGGAGATTTGGGACCCATGGGATGGGTACCACGCAGTATTACTTTAAAGGGTCTGCGTTTGCTCACCCAACCTCACTAAACCTGTCAGCCCCAAGAGTGTCCACCCTTAGGTCTCATCCAACTGTGGGTCTAGATATGTTCAATCCAGGTTGCATCACAGCCCCTGAACGAATTGTGTAAGAATTTCTCTCTCTTTCACTGTCTTTGTTTTACGGGTTTTTACAAGTAATTTATTTTTATAATGGGGTTTAGCTGCTTTTCACGGCTGTGTTTATGCGGCTTTACACCCACTTGACACACTTCCAGAGAGATATCAATACATAGGTTTTAAGATTCTTACTAGTCAGATATATAGTTGTGCGGTGAATAGGGGGTGTTGAGTCCAGTTCACTGAGCAAGGAGTAGGTCGTGTCTATTACATATTGGGTGTATGGAACGGTATCTGAGCTAATTTGAAACCCTTGTTTTATGCATCACACCACCTCACCTTTCCCGTTAAGCAGCCATAGTGTGTTTTCTAAACGTGTGACTCTGTTCTGTTTTGTAATTCAGTTCAAGTGTAGCGGTTTTTACATTCCCTCTATAAGTGATAGCTTATGATAAGTGTCTTTTTCTGTGTGACTTATTTCACTTAGAATCGTCGTGCCTAAATCCACTCATCTTGCTTCTACTAGCCTTATGACATTGATTTCATGTCTGAGTGATATTCCATTGTACATAAGGACCACAACTTCTTTATCCATTTTTCTCTTTCCTGGGATATTTAAGGTGTCATGAAGTGGAGGTTCTTGTCAACAGAGCAGCCCTAAACTTTGGGGTGCCTGTGTTTTGCTGATTTTTAGTTTTCCCAATTTATATGCCCATGAGTGGAAGTGCCCTATGCTCCCTAAGCTCTGTTTTTTCGATGTTTCAGGACACACCGTACACTTCTCCAGAGTGGCTGTTGGCAATTTACATCCCGCCCATCAGCGTAGCAAGGCTCCCATTTCTCCATGGCCTGTCCTGCATTTGTGGTTTTGACACTTTTTTCAGCATGGCCCTTTTGACCGATGGGAAGTGAGACTTCTTTGTAGCGCTGATTTGCCTTTCCAGGTTGCTTGGTTGGCCAAAAAGGGCGTATGCGTTTTTTCCTGAATATATTCAGGAAAAAACGCATACGCCCTTTTTGGCCAAGGGCATCATTGTCGACCTTTTGCCGCTTTTCATGTGCTTTAAAGCCAATTCGAATCTACCTCCTGAAACCTGTTTCCTGCAATTCTGCCTTGCTTTCAAATCCTCTTTGTTACCTTCCCTCAATATATTTGTGGACGAGAGTTATCATTTATAACAATGCAGGTTTGTGAATTGCAGGGCCCCTGAGCTCCATTTTTCAACTTGCTTTTTTGGGAGCTGGCGTCAAATCGTGGGATTGCCTCAGGCACTATTCTGGTTCCCGGCGGCAGGCTGAGCCTGTGCTTAATTCTTCTTCCTGATGGGAAAATAGAGTGACCTGTGCCTGTCCCAACACCTAGATCTGGTCTCTCATTGGTTGCCCCTCTTCCCGTTTATCCTCAGGACAAATTGCAACCTGTACAGAACAGGAGGTTAAAGGTGCTGATTCTCCAACTAGGGAGATTGCTAGTAAAGTAGCTGGAATGGCGAACCCGAGCACAAGAAGATGAGAAATGAGGTGCGTTTTAGAAACCTTTCAAAATCACACGGTGTACCATCTTCTGGGTTTCTCATGCATGTTTTCGATGTAGGATGATGCCCTTGAACCTGGAGATTTGGGACTCATGGGATGGGTACTTCGCCATATTACTTTAAAGGGTCTGCGTTTGCTCACCCAACCTCACCCAACCTCTCAGCCCCAAGAGTGTCCACCCTTATGTCTCATCCAGCTGTGTGTCTAGATATGGTCAATCCAGTTTGCATCACAGCCCCTGACCGAATTTTGGAAGAATTTCTCTCTCTTTCACTGTCTTTGTTTTACGGGTTTTTAAAAGTAATTTATTTTTATAATGGGGTTTAGCTGCTTTTCACGGCTGTGTTTATGCGGCTTTACACCCACTTGACTCACTTCCAGACAGATATCAATACATAGGTTTTAAGATTCTTACTAGTCACATGTATTCTTGTGCAGTGAATAGGGGGTGTTGAGTCCAGTTCACTGAGCAAGGAGTAGGTCTTGTCTATTACATATTGGGTGTATGGAACGGTATCTGAGCGAATTTGAAACCCTTGTTTTGTGCATCACCCCACCTCAACTTTCCCGTTAAGCAGCCATTGTGTGTTTTCTAAATGTGTGACTCTGTTCTGTTTTGTAATTCAGTTCAAGTGTAGCGGTTTTTACATTTCCTCTATAAGTGATAGCTTATGATAAGTGTCTTTTTCTGTGTGACTTATTTCACTTAGAATCGTCGTGCCTAAATCCACTCATCTTGCTTCTACTAGCGTTATGACATTGATTTCATGTCTGAGTGATATTCCATTGTACATAAGGACCACAACTTCTTTATCCATTTTTCTCTTTCCTGGGATATTTAAGGTGTCATGAAGTGGAGGTTCTTGTCAACAGAGCAGCCCTAAACTTTGGGGTGCCTGTGTCTTGCTGATTTTTAGTTTTCCCAATTTATACGCCCATGAGTGGACGTGCCCTATGCTCCCTAAGCTGTGTTTTTTCGATGTTTCAGGACACACCGTACACTTCTCCAGAGTGGCTGTTGGCAATTTACATCCCGCCCATCAGTGTAGCAATGCTGCCATTTCTCCATGGCCTGTCCTGCATTTGTGGTTTTGACACTTTTTGCAGCATGGCCCTTTTGACCGATGGGAAGCGAGACTTCTTTGTAGCGCTGATTAGCCTTTCCAGGTTGCTTGGTTGGCCAAACAGGGCGTATGCGTTTTTTCCTGAATATATTCAGGAAAAAACGCATACGCCCTGTTTGGCCAAGGGCATCATTGTCGATGTTTTGCCACTTTTCATGTGCTTTAAAGGCGATTCGAATCTACCTCCTGAAACCTGTTTCCTGCAATTCTGCCTTGCTTTCAAATCCTCTTCGTTGCCTTCCCTCAATATATTTGTGGACGAGAGTTATCATTTATAACTCTGCAGGTTTGTGAATTGCAGTGCCCCTGAGCTCCATTTTGCAACTCGCTTTTTTGGGAGCTGGCCGCAAAAGCACGGGATTGCCTCAGGCCCTATTCTGCTTCTGGGCGGCAGGCTGAGCCTGTGGTTAATTCTTCTTCCTGATGGGAAAATAGAGTGACCTGTGCCTGTCCCAACACCTAGATCTAGTCTCTCTTTGGTTGCCCCTCTTCCCGTTCATCCTCAGGGCAAATTGCAACCTGTAGGGAACAGGAGGTTAAAGGTGCTGATTCTCCAAGTAGGGAGATTGCTAGTAAAGTAGCTGGAATGGCGAACCCGAGCACAAGAAGATGAGAAATGAGGTGCGTTTTAGAAACCTTTCAAAATCACACGGTGTACCATCTTCTGGGTTTCTCATGCATGTTTTCGATGTAGGAATATGCCCTTGAACCTGGAGATTTGGGACCCATGGGATGGGTACCACGCAGTATTCCTTTAAAGGGTCTGCGTTTGCTCACCCAACCTCACCCAACCTCTCAGCCCCAAGAGTGTCCACCCTTATGTCTCATCCAGCTGTGGGTCTAGATATGGTCAATCCAGGTTGCATCACAGCCTCTGAACGAATTTTGTAAGAATTTCTCTCTCTTTCACTGTCTTTGTTTTACGGGTTTTTAAAAGTAATTTATTTTTATATTGGGATTTAGCTGCTTTTCACGGCTGTGTTTATGCGGCTTTACACCCACTTGACTCACTTCCAGACAGATATCAATACATAGGTTTTAAGATTCTTACTAGTCACATATATTCTTGTGCGGTGAATAGGGGGTGTTGAGTCCAGTTCAGTGAGCAAGGAGTAGGTCTTGTCTATTACATATTGGGTGTATGGATCGGTATCTGAGCGAATTTGAAACCCTTGTTTTATGCATCACCCCACCTCACCTTTCCCGTTAAGCAGCCATAGTGTGTTTTCTAAACGTGTGACTCTGTTCTGTTTTGTAATTCAGTTCAAGTGTAGCGGTTTTTACATTCCCTCTATATGTGATAGCTTATGATAAGTGTCTTTTTCTGTGTGACTTATTTCACTTAGAATCGTCGTACCTAACTCCACTCATCTTGCTTCTACTAGCCTTATGACATTGATTTCATGTCTGAGTGATATTCCATTGTACATAAGGACCACAACTTCTTTATCCATTTTTCTCTTTCCTGGGATATTTAAGGTGTCATGAAGTGGAGGTTCTTGTCAACAGAGCAGCCCTAAACTTTGGGGTGCCTGTGTCTTGCTGATTTTTAGTTTTCCCAATTTATACGCCCATGAGTGGACGTGCCCTATGCTCCCTAAGCTGTGTTTTTTCGATGTTTCAGGACACACCGTACACTTCTCCAGAGTGGCTGTTGGCAATTTACATCCCGCCCATCAGCGTAGCAAGGCTCCCATTTCTCCATGGCCTGTCCTGCATTTGTGGTTTTGACACTTTTTTCAGCATGGCCCTTTTGACCGATGGGAAGCGAGACTTCTTTGTAGCGCTGATTTGCCTTTCCAGGTTGCTTGGTTGGCCAAAAAGGGCGTATGCGTTTTTACCTGAATATATTCAGGAAAAAACGCATTCGCCCTTTTTGGCCAAGGGCATCATTGTCGACCTTTTGCCGCTTTTCATGTGCTTTAAAGCCAATTCGAATCTACCTCCTGAAACCTGTTTCCTGCAATTCTGCCTTGCTTTCAAATCCTCTTTGTTACCTTCCCTCAATATATTTGTGGACGAGAGTTATCATTTATAACAATGCAGGTTTGTGAATTGCAGGGCCCCTGAGCTCCATTTTTCAACTTGCTTTTTTGGGAGCTGGCGTCAAATCACGGGATTGCCTCAGGCACTATTCTGATTCCTGGCGGCAGGCTGAGCCTGTGCTTAATTCTTCTTCCTGATGGGAAAATAGAGTGACCTGTGCCTGTCCCAACACCTAGATCTGGTCTCTCATTGGTTGCCCCTCTTCCCGTTCATCCTCAGGACAAATTGCAACCTGTACAGAACAGGAGGTTAAAGGTGCTGATTCTCCAAGTAGGGAGATTGCTAGTAAAGTAGCTGGAATGGCGAACCCGAGCACAAGGAGATGAGAAATGAGGTGTGTTTTAGAAACCTTTCAAAATCACACGGTGTACCATCTTCTGGGTTTCTCATGCATGTTTTCGATGTAGGATGATGCCCTTGAACCTGGAGATTTGGGACCCATGGGATGGGTACCACGCCGTATTACTGTAAAGGGTTTGCGTTTTCTCACTCAACCTCACCCAACCTCTCAGCCCCAAGAGTGTCCACCCTTATGTCTCATCCAGCTGTGTGTCTAGATATGGTCAATCCAGGTTGCATCACAGCCCCTGACCGAATTTTGGAAGAATTTCTCTCTCTTTCACTGTCTTTGTTTTACGGGTTTTTACAAGTAATTTATTTTTATAATGGGGTTTAGCTGCTTTTCACGGCTGTGTTTATGCGGCTTTACACCCACTTGACACACTTCCAGAGAGATATCAATACATAGGTTTTAAGATTCTTACTAGTCAGATATATAGTTGTGCGGTGAATAGGGGGTGTTGAGTCCAGTTCACTGAGCAAGGAGTAGGTCGTGTCTATTACATATTGGGTGTATGGAACGGTATCTGAGCTAATTTGAAACCCTTGTTTTATGCATCACACCACCTCACCTTTCCCGTTAAGCAGCCATAGTGTGTTTTCTAAACGTGTGACTCTGTTCTGTTTTGTAATTCAGTTCAAGTGTAGCGGTTTTTACATTCCCTCTATAAGTGATAGCTTATGATAAGTGTCTTTTTCTGTGTGACTTATTTCACTTAGAATCGTCGTGCCTAAATCCACTCATCTTGCTTCTACTAGCCTTATGACATTGATTTCATGTCTGAGTGATATTCCATTGTACATAAGGACCACAACTTCTTTATCCATTTTTCTCTTTCCTGGGATATTTAAGGTGTCATGAAGTGGAGGTTCT
Source organism: Eschrichtius robustus (assembly GCF_028021215.1). NCBI lineage: Eukaryota > Metazoa > Chordata > Mammalia > Artiodactyla > Eschrichtiidae > Eschrichtius > Eschrichtius robustus. The sequence continues at coordinate 103,495 of NW_027175177.1, forward strand.
TGTCAACAGAGCAGCCCTAAACTTTGGGGTGCCTGTGTCTTGCTGATTTTTAGTTTTCCCAATTTATACGCCCATGAGTGAACGTGCCCTATGCTCCCTAAGCTGTGTTTTTTCGATGTTTCAGGAGACACCGTACACTTCTCCAGAGTGGCTGTTGGCAATTTACATCCCGCGCATCAGTGTAGCAAGGCTGCCATTTCTCCATGGCCTGTCCTGCATTTGTGGTTTTGACACTTTTTGCAGCATGGCCCTTTTGACCGATGGGAAGCGAGACTTCTTTGTAGCGCTGATTAGCCTTTCCAGGTTGCTTGGTTGGCCAAACAGGGCGTATGCGTTTTTTCCTGAATATATTCAGGAAAAAACGCATACGCCCTGTTTGGCCAAGGGCATCATTGTCGATGTTTTGCCACTTTTCATGTGCTTTAAAGGCGATTCGAATCTACCTCCTGAAACCTGTTTCCTGCAATTCTGCCTTGCTTTCAAATCCTCTTTGTTACCTTCCCTCAATATATTTGTGGACGAGAGTTATCATTTATAACTCTGCAGGTTTGTGAATTGCAGGGCTCCTGAGCTCCATTTTTCAACTTGCTTTTTTGGGAGCTGGCGTCAAATCGCGGGATTGCCTCAGGCACTATTCTGGTTCTGGGCGGCAGGCTGAGCCTGTGGTTAATTCTTCTTCCTGATGGGAAAATAGAGTGACCTGTGCCTGTCCCAACACCTAGATCTAGTCTCTCATTGGTTGCCCCTCTTCCCGTTCATCCTCAGGACAAATTGCAACCTGTACAGAACAGGAGGTTAAAGGTGCTGATTCTCCAACTAGGGAGATTGCTAGTAAAGTAGCTGGAATGGCGAACCCGAGCACAAGGAGATGAGAAATGAGGTGCGTGTTAGAAACCTTTCAAAATCACACGGTGTACCATCTTCTTGGTTTCTCATGCATGTTTTCGATGTAGGATGATGCCCTTGAACCTGGAGATTTGGGACCCATGGGATGGGTACCACGCCGTATTACTTTAAAGGGTCTGCGTTTGCTCATCCAACCTCACCCAACCTCTCAGCCCCAAGAGTGTCCACCCTTATGTCTCATCCAGCTGTGTGTCTAGATATGGTCAATCCAGGTTGCATCACAGCCCCTGACCGAATTTTGGAAGAATTTCTCTCTCTTTCACTGTCTTTGTTTTACGGGTTTTTAAAAGTAATTCATTTTTATAATGGGGTTTAGCTGCTTTTCACGGCTGTGTTTATGCGGCTTTACACCCACTTGACACACTTCCAGAGAGATATCAATACATAGGTTTTAAGATTCTTACTAGTCAGATATATAGTTGTGCGGTGAATAGGGGGTGTTGAGTCCAGTTCACTGAGCAAGGAGTAGGTCGTGTCTATTACATATTGGGTGTATGGAACGGTATCTGAGCTAATTTGAAACCCTTGTTTTATGCATCACACCACCTCACCTTTCCCGTTAAGCAGCCATAGTGTGTTTTCTAAACGTGTGACTCTGTTCTCTTTTGTAATTCAGTTCAAGTGTAGCGGTTTTTACATTCCCTCTATAAGAGATAGCTTATGATAAGTGTCTTTTTCTGTGTGACTTATTTCACTTAGAGTCGTTGTACCTAAATCCACTCATCATGCTGCTACTAGCCTTAGGACATTGATTTCATGGCTGAGTGATACTCCATTGTACATAAGGACCACAACTTCTTTATCCATTTTTCTCGTTCCTGGGATATTTAAGGTGTCATGAAGTGGAGGTTCTTGTCAACAGAGCAGCCCTAAACTTTGGGGTGCCTGAGTCTTGCTGATTTTTAGTTTTCGCAATTTATACGCCCATGAGTGGAAGTGCCCTATGCTCCCTAAGCTGTGTTTTTTCGATGTTTCAGGACACACCGTACACTTCTCCAGAGTGGCTGCTGGCAATTTACATCCCGCCCATCAGCGTAGCAAGGCTCCCATTTCTCCATGGCCTGTCCTGCATTTCTGGTTTTGACACTTTTTTCAGCATGGCCCTTTTGACCGATGGGAAGCGAGACTTCTTTGTAGCGCTGATTTGCCTTTCCAGGTTGCTTGGTTGGCCAAAAAGGGCGTATGCGTTTTTTCCTGAATATATTCAGGAAAAAACGCATACGCCCTTTTTGGCCAAGGGCATCATTGTCGACCTTTTGCCGCTTTTCATGTGCTTTAAAGCCAATTCGAATCTACCTCCTGAAACCTGTTTCCTGCGATTCTGCCTTGCTTTCAAATCCTCTTTGTTGCCTTCCCTCAATATATTTGTGGACGAGAGTTATCATTTATAACTCTGCAGGTTTGTGAATTGCAGTGCCCCTGAGTTCCATTTTTCAACTTGCTTTTTTGGGAGCTGGCGTCAAATCGCGGGATTGCCTCAGGCACTATTCTGGTTCCGGGCGGCAGGCTGAGCCTGTGGTTAATTCTTCTTCCTGATGGGAAAATAGAGTGACCTGTGCCTGTCCCAACACCTAGATCTGGTCTCTCATTGGTTGCCCCTCTTCCCGTTCACCCTCAGGACAAATTGCAACCTGTACAGAACAGGAGGTTAAAGGTGCTGATTCTCCAACTAAGGAGATTGCTAGTAAAGTAGCTGGAATGGCGAACCCGAGCACAAGGAGATGAGAAATGAGGTGCGTTTTAGAAACCTTTCCCGATCACACGGTGTACCATCTTCTGGGTTTCTCATGCATGTATTTGATGCAGGAAGATGCCCTTGAAACTGGAGATTTGGGACCCATGGGATGGGTACCACGCAGTATTACTTTAAAGGGTCTGCGTTTGCTCACCCAACCTCACTAAACCTGTCAGCCCCAAGAGTGTCCACCCTTAGGTCTCATCCAACTGTGGGTCTAGATATGTTCAATCCAGGTTGCATCACAGCCCCTGAACGAATTGTGTAAGAATTTCTCTCTCTTTCACTGTCTTTGTTTTACGGGTTTTTACAAGTAATTTATTTTTATAATGGGGTTTAGCTGCTTTTCACGGCTGTGTTTATGCGGCTTTACACCCACTTGACACACTTCCAGAGAGATATCAATACATAGGTTTTAAGATTCTTACTAGTCAGATATATAGTTGTGCGGTGAATAGGGGGTGTTGAGTCCAGTTCACTGAGCAAGGAGTAGGTCGTGTCTATTACATATTGGGTGTATGGAACGGTATCTGAGCTAATTTGAAACCCTTGTTTTATGCATCACACCACCTCACCTTTCCCGTTAAGCAGCCATAGTGTGTTTTCTAAATGTGTGACTCTCTTCTGATTTGTAATTCAGTTCAAGTGTAGCGGTTTTTACATTCCCTCTATAAGTGATAGCTTTTGATAAGTGTCTTTTTCTGTGTGACTTATTTCACTTAGAATCGTCGTACCTAAGTCCACCCATCTTGCTTCTACTAGCCTTATGACATTGATTTCATGCCTGAGTGATATTCCATTGTACATAAGGACCACAACTTCTTTATCCATTTTTCTCTTTCCTGGGATATTTAAGGTGTCATGAAGTGGAGGTTCTTGTCAACAGAGCAGCCCTAAACTTTGGGGTGCCTGTGTTTTGCTGATTTTTAGTTTTCCCAATTTATATGCCCATGAGTGGAAGTGCCCTATGCTCCCTAAGCTCTGTTTTTTCGATGTTTCAGGACACACCGTACACTTCTCCAGAGTGGCTGTTGGCAATTTACATCCCGCCCATCAGCGTAGCAAGGCTCCCATTTCTCCATGGCCTGTCCTGCATTTGTGGTTTTGACACTTTTTTCAGCATGGCCCTTTTGACCGATGGGAAGTGAGACTTCTTTGTAGCGCTGATTTGCCTTTCCAGGTTGCTTGGTTGGCCAAAAAGGGCGTATGCGTTTTTTCCTGAATATATTCAGGAAAAAACGCATACGCCCTTTTTGGCCAAGGGCATCATTGTCGACCTTTTGCCGCTTTTCATGTGCTTTAAAGCCAATTCGAATCTACCTCCTGAAACCTGTTTCCTGCAATTCTGCCTTGCTTTCAAATCCTCTTTGTTACCTTCCCTCAATATATTTGTGGACGAGAGTTATCATTTATAACAATGCAGGTTTGTGAATTGCAGGGCCCCTGAGCTCCATTTTTCAACTTGCTTTTTTGGGAGCTGGCGTCAAATCGTGGGATTGCCTCAGGCACTATTCTGGTTCCCGGCGGCAGGCTGAGCCTGTGCTTAATTCTTCTTCCTGATGGGAAAATAGAGTGACCTGTGCCTGTCCCAACACCTAGATCTGGTCTCTCATTGGTTGCCCCTCTTCCCGTTTATCCTCAGGACAAATTGCAACCTGTACAGAACAGGAGGTTAAAGGTGCTGATTCTCCAACTAGGGAGATTGCTAGTAAAGTAGCTGGAATGGCGAACCCGAGCACAAGAAGATGAGAAATGAGGTGCGTTTTAGAAACCTTTCAAAATCACACGGTGTACCATCTTCTGGGTTTCTCATGCATGTTTTCGATGTAGGATGATGCCCTTGAACCTGGAGATTTGGGACTCATGGGATGGGTACCTCACCATAGTACTTTAAAGGGTCTGCGTTTGCTCACCCAACCTCACCCAACCTCTCAGCCCCAAGAGTGTCCACCCTTATGTCTCATCCAGCTGTGGGTCTAGATATGGTCAATCCAGTTTGCATCACAGCCCCTGACCGAATTTTGGAAGAATTTCTCTCTCTTTCACTGTCTTTGTTTTACGGGTTTTTAAAAGTAATTTATTTTTATAATGGGGTTTAGCTGCTTTTCACGGCTGTGTTTATGCGGCTTTACACCCACTTGACTCACTTCCAGACAGATATCAATACATAGGTTTTAAGATTCTTACTACTCACATATATTCTTTGCGGTGAATAGGGCGTGTTGTGTCCACTTCACTGAGCAAGGAGTAGGTCTTGTCTATTACATATTGGGTGTATGGAACGGTATCTGAGCGAATTTGAAACCCTTGTTTTATGCATCACCCCACCTCACCTTTCCCGGTAAGCAGCCATAGTGTGTTTTCTAAATGTGTGACTCTGTTCTGTTTTGTAATTCAGTTCAAGTGTAGCGGTTTTTACATTCCCTCTATAAGTGATAGCTTATGATAAGTGTCTTTTTCTGTGTGACTTATTTCACTTAGAATCGTCGTGCCTAAATCCACTCATCTTGCTTCTACTAGCGTTATGACATTGATTTCATGTCTGAGTGATATTCCATTGTACATAAGGACCACAACTTCTTTATCCATTTTTCTCTTTCCTGGGATATTTAAGGTGTCATGAAGTGGAGGTTCTTGTCAACAGAGCAGCCCTAAACTTTGGGGTGCCTGTGTCTTGCTGATTTTTAGTTTTCCCAATTTATACGCCCATGAGTGGACGTGCCCTATGCTCCCTAAGCTGTGTTTTTTCGATGTTTCAGGACACACCGTACACTTCTCCAGAGTGGCTGTTGGCAATTTACATCCCGCCCATCAGTGTAGCAATGCTGCCATTTCTCCATGGCCTGTCCTGCATTTGTGGTTTTGACACTTTTTGCAGCATGGCCCTTTTGACCGATGGGAAGCGAGACTTCTTTGTAGCGCTGATTAGCCTTTCCAGGTTGCTTGGTTGGCCAAACAGGGCGTATGCGTTTTTTCCTGAATATATTCAGGAAAAAACGCATACGCCCTGTTTGGCCAAGGGCATCATTGTCGATGTTTTGCCACTTTTCATGTGCTTTAAAGGCGATTCGAATCTACCTCCTGAAACCTGTTTCCTGCAATTCTGCCTTGCTTTCAAATCCTCTTCGTTGCCTTCCCTCAATATATTTGTGGACGAGAGTTATCATTTATAACTCTGCAGGTTTGTGAATTGCAGTGCCCCTGAGCTCCATTTTGCAACTCGCTTTTTTGGGAGCTGGCCGCAAAAGCACGGGATTGCCTCAGGCCCTATTCTGCTTCTGGGCGGCAGGCTGAGCCTGTGGTTAATTCTTCTTCCTGATGGGAAAATAGAGTGACCTGTGCCTGTCCCAACACCTAGATCTAGTCTCTCTTTGGTTGCCCCTCTTCCCGTTCATCCTCAGGGCAAATTGCAACCTGTAGGGAACAGGAGGTTAAAGGTGCTGATTCTCCAAGTAGGGAGATTGCTAGTAAAGTAGCTGGAATGGCGAACCCGAGCACAAGAAGATGAGAAATGAGGTGCGTTTTAGAAACCTTTCAAAATCACACGGTGTACCATCTTCTGGGTTTCTCATGCATGTTTTCGATGTAGGAATATGCCCTTGAACCTGGAGATTTGGGACCCATGGGATGGGTACCACGCAGTATTCCTTTAAAGGGTCTGCGTTTGCTCACCCAACCTCACCCAACCTCTCAGCCCCAAGAGTGTCCACCCTTATGTCTCATCCAGCTGTGGGTCTAGATATGGTCAATCCAGGTTGCATCACAGCCTCTGAACGAATTTTGTAAGAATTTCTCTCTCTTTCACTGTCTTTGTTTTACGGGTTTTTAAAAGTAATTTATTTTTATATTGGGATTTAGCTGCTTTTCACGGCTGTGTTTATGCGGCTTTACACCCACTTGACTCACTTCCAGACAGATATCAATACATAGGTTTTAAGATTCTTACTAGTCACATATATTCTTGTGCGGTGAATAGGGGGTGTTGAGTCCAGTTCAGTGAGCAAGGAGTAGGTCTTGTCTATTACATATTGGGTGTATGGATCGGTATCTGAGCGAATTTGAAACCCTTGTTTTATGCATCACCCCACCTCACCTTTCCCGTTAAGCAGCCATAGTGTGTTTTCTAAACGTGTGACTCTGTTCTGTTTTGTAATTCAGTTCAAGTGTAGCGGTTTTTACATTCCCTCTATATGTGATAGCTTATGATAAGTGTCTTTTTCTGTGTGACTTATTTCACTTAGAATCGTCGTACCTAACTCCACTCATCTTGCTTCTACTAGCCTTATGACATTGATTTCATGTCTGAGTGATATTCCATTGTACATAAGGACCACAACTTCTTTATCCATTTTTCTCTTTCCTGGGATATTTAAGGTGTCATGAAGTGGAGGTTCTTGTCAACAGAGCAGCCCTAAACTTTGGGGTGCCTGTGTCTTGCTGATTTTTAGTTTTCCCAATTTATACGCCCATGAGTGGACGTGCCCTATGCTCCCTAAGCTGTGTTTTTTCGATGTTTCAGGACACACCGTACACTTCTCCAGAGTGGCTGTTGGCAATTTACATCCCGCCCATCAGCGTAGCAAGGCTCCCATTTCTCCATGGCCTGTCCTGCATTTGTGGTTTTGACACTTTTTTCAGCATGGCCCTTTTGACCGATGGGAAGCGAGACTTCTTTGTAGCGCTGATTTGCCTTTCCAGGTTGCTTGGTTGGCCAAAAAGGGCGTATGCGTTTTTACCTGAATATATTCAGGAAAAAACGCATTCGCCCTTTTTGCCCAAGGGCATCATTGTCGACCTTTTGCCGCTTTTCATGTGCTTTAAAGCCAATTCGAATCTACCTCCTGAAACCTGTTTCCTGCAATTCTGCCTTGCTTTCAAATCCTCTTTGTTACCTTCCCTCAATATATTTGTGGACGAGAGTTATCATTTATAACAATGCAGGTTTGTGAATTGCAGGGCCCCTGAGCTCCATTTTTCAACTTGCTTTTTTGGGAGCTGGCGTCAAATCACGGGATTGCCTCAGGCACTATTCTGATTCCTGGCGGCAGGCTGAGCCTGTGCTTAATTCTTCTTCCTGATGGGAAAATAGAGTGACCTGTGCCTGTCCCAACACCTAGATCTGGTCTCTCATTGGTTGCCCCTCTTCCCGTTCATCCTCAGGACAAATTGCAACCTGTACAGAACAGGAGGTTAAAGGTGCTGATTCTCCAAGTAGGGAGATTGCTAGTAAAGTAGCTGGAATGGCGAACCCGAGCACAAGGAGATGAGAAATGAGGTGTGTTTTAGAAACCTTTCAAAATCACACGGTGTACCATCTTCTGGGTTTCTCATGCATGTTTTCGATGTAGGATGATGCCCTTGAACCTGGAGATTTGGGACCCATGGGATGGGTACCACGCCGTATTACTGTAAAGGGTTTGCGTTTGCTCACCCAACCTCACCCAACCTCTCAGCCCCAAGAGTGTCCACCCTTATGTCTCATCCAGCTGTGGGTCTAGATATGGTCAATCCAGGTTGCATCACAGCCCCTGACCGAATTTTGGAAGAATTTCTCTCTCTTTCACTGTCTTTGTTTTACGGGTTTTTACAAGTAATTTATTTTTATAATGGGGTTTAGCTGCTTTTCACGGCTGTGTTTATGCGGCTTTACACCCACTTGACACACTTCCAGACAGATATCAATACATAGGTTTTAAGATTCTTACTAGTCAGATATATTGTTGTGTGGTGAATAGGGGGTGTTGAGTCCAGTTCACTGAGCAAGGAGTAGGTCGTGTCTATTACATATTGGGTGTATGGAACGGTATCTGAGCTAATTTGAAACCCTTGTTTTATGCATCACACCACCTCACCTTTCCCGTTAAGCAGCCATAGTGTGTTTTCTAAACGTGTGACTCTGTTCTGTTTTGTAATTCAGTTCAAGTGTAGCGGTTTTTACATTCCCTCTATAAGTGATAGCTTATGATAAGTGTCTTTTTCTGTGTGACTTATTTCACTTAGAATCGTCGTGCCTAAATCCACTCATCTTGCTTCTCCTAGCCTTATGACATTGATTTCATGTCTGAGTGATATTCCATTGTACATAAGGACCACAACTTCTTTATCCATTTTTCTCTTTCCTGGGATATTTAAGGTGTCATGAAGTGGAGGTTCTTGTCAACAGAGCAGCCCTAAACTTTGGGGTGCCTGTGTCTTGCTGATTTTTAGTTTTCCCAATTTATACGCCCATGAGTGGACGTGCCCTATGCTCCCTAAGCTGTGTTTTTTCGATGTTTCAGGAGACACCGTACACTTCTCCAGAGTGGCTGTTGGCAATTTACATCCCGCGCATCAGTGTAGCAAGGCTGCCATTTCTCCATGGCCTGTCCTGCATTTGTGGTTTTGACACTTTTTGCAGCATGGCCCTTTTGACCGATGGGAAGCGAGACTTCTTTGTAGCGCTGATTAGCCTTTCCAGGTTGCTTGGTTGGCCAAACAGGGCGTATGCGTTTTTTCCTGAATATATTCAGGAAAAAACGCATACGCCCTGTTTGGCCAAGGGCATCATTGTCGACGTTTTGCCACTTTTCATGTGCTTTAAAGGCGATTCGAATCTACCTCCTGAAACCTGTTTCCTGCAATTCTGCCTTGCTTTCAAATCCTCTTTGTTACCTTCCCTCAATATATTTGTGGACGAGAGTTATCATTTATAACTCTGCAGGTTTGTGAATTGCAGGGCCCCTGAGCTCCATTTTTCAACTTGCTTTTTTGGGAGCTGGCGTCAAATCGCGGGATTGCCTCAGGCACTATTCTGGTTCTGGGCGGCAGGCTGAGCCTGTGGTTAATTCTTCTTCCTGATGGGAAAATAGAGTGACCTGTGCCTGTCCCAACACCTAGATCTGGTCTCTCATTGGTTGCCCCTCTTCCCGTTCATCCTCAGGACAAATTGCAACCTGTACAGAACAGGAGGTTAAAGGTGCTGATTCTCCAAGTAGGGAGATTGCTAGTAAAGTAGCTGGAATGGCGAACCCGAGCACAAGGAGATGAGAAATGAGGTGCGTTTTAGAAACCTTTCCCGATCACACGGTGTACCATCTTCTGGGTTTCTCATGCATGTTTTTGATGCAGGAAGATGCCCTTGAAACTGGAGATTTGGGACCCATGGGATGGGTACCACGCAGTATTACTTTAAAGGGTCTGCGTTTGCTCACCCAACCTCACCAAACCTGTCAGCCCCAAGAGTGTCCACCCTTAGGTCTCATCCAACTGTGGGTCTAGATATGTTCAATCCAGGTTGCATCACAGCCCCTGAACGAATTGTGTAAGAATTTCTCTCTCTTTCACTGTCTTTGTTTTACGGGTTTTTACAAGTAATTTATTTTTATAATGGGGTTTAGCTGCTTTTCACGGCTGTGTTTATGCGACTTTACACCCACTTGACACACTTCCAGAGATATATCAATACATAGGTTTTAAGATTCTTACTACTCACATATATTCTTGTGCGGTGAATAGGGAGTGTTGAGTCCAGTTCACTGAGCAAGGAGTAGGTCTTGTCTATTACATATTGGGTGTATGGAACGGTATCTGAGCGAATTTGAAACCCTTGTTTTATGAATCACCCCACCTCACCTTTCCCGGTAAGCAGACATAGTGTGTTTTCTAAACGTGTGACTCTGTTTTGTTTTGTAATTCAGTTCAAGTGTAGCGGTTTTTACATTCCCTCTATAAGTGATAGCTTATGATAAGTGTCTTTTTCTGTGTGACTTATTTCACTTAGAATCGTCGTACCTAACTCCACTCATCTTGCTTCTACTAGCCTTAGGACATTGATTTCATGTCTGAGAGATATTCCATTGTACATAAGGACGACAACTTCTTTATCCATTTTTCTCTTTCCTGGGATATTTAAGGTGTCATGAAGGGGAGGTTCTTGTCAACAGAGCAGCCCTAAACTTTGGGGTACCTGTGTCTTGCTGATTTTTAGTTTTCCCAATTTATACGCCCATGAGTGGACGTGCCCTATGCTCCCTTAGCTGTGTTTTTTTGATGTTTCAGGACACACCGTACACTTCTCCAGAGTGACTGTTGGCAATTTACATCCCGCCCATCAGCGTAGCAAGGCTGCCATTTCTCCATGGCCTGTCCTGCATTTCTGGTTTTGACACTTTTTGCAGCATGGCCCTTTTGACCGATGGGAAGCGAGACTTCTTTGTAGCGCTGATTTGCCTTTCCAGGTTGCTTGGTTGGCCAAAAAGGGCGTATGCGTTTTTACCTGAATATATTCAGGAAAAAACGCATTCGCCCTTTTTGGCCAAGGGCATCATTGTCGACGTTTTGCCACTTTTCATGTGCTTTAAAGGCGATTCGAATCTACCTCCTGAAACCTGTTTCCTGCAATTCTGCCTTGCTTTCAAATCCTCTTCGTTGCCTTCCCTCAATATACTTGGGGACGAGAGTTATCATTTATAACTCTGCAGGTTTGTGAATTGCAGTGCCCCTGAGCTCCATTTTGCAACTCGCTTTTTTGGGAGCTGGCCGCAAAAGCGCGGGATTTCCTCAGGCCCTATTCTGGTTCTGGGCGGCAGGCTGAGCCTGTGGTTAATTCTTCTTCCTGATGGGAAAATAGAGTGACCTGTGCCTGTCCCAACACCTAGATCTAGTCTCTCATTGGTTGCCCCTCTTCCCGTTCATCCTCAGGACAAATTGCAACGTGTAGGGAACAGGAGGTTAAAGGTGCTGATTCTCCAAGTAGGGAGATTGCTAGTAAAGTATCTGGAATGGTGAACCCGAACACAAGGAGATGAGAAATGAGGTGCGTTTTAGAAACCTTTCAAAATCACACGGTGTACCATCTTCTGGGTTTCTCATGCATGTTTTCGATGTAGGAAGATGCCCTTGAACCTGGAGATTTGGGACCCATGGGATGGGTACCACGCAGTATTACTTTAAAGGGTCTGCGTTTGCTCACCCAACCTCTCAGCCCCAAGAGTGTCCACCCTTATGTCTCATCCAGCTGTGGGTCTAGATATGGTCAATGCAGGTTGCATCACAGCCTCTGAACGAATTTTGTAAGAATTTTTCTCTCTTTCACTGTCTTTGTTTTACGGGTTTTTAAAAGTAATTTATTTCTATAATGGGGTTTAGCTGCTTTTCACGGCTGTGTTTATGCGGCTTTACACCCACTTGACTCACTTCCAGACAGATATCAATACATAGGTTTTAAGATTCTTACTAGTCACATGTATTCTTGTGCAGTGAATAGGGGGTGTTGAGTCCAGTTCACTGAGCAAGGAGTAGGTCTTGTCTATTACATATTGGGTGTATGGAACGGTATCTGAGCGAATTTGAAACCCTTGTTTTGTGCATCACCCCACCTCAACTTTCCCGTTAAGCAGCCATTGTGTGTTTTCTAAATGTGTGACTCTGTTCTGTTTTGTAATTCAGTTCAAGTGTAGCGGTTTTTACATTTCCTCTATAAGTGATAGCTTATGATAAGTGTCTTTTTCTGTGTGACTTATTTCACTTAGAATCGTCGTGCCTAAATCCACTCATCTTGCTTCTACTAGCCTTATGACATTGATTTCATGTCTGAGTGATATTCCATTGTACATAAGGACCACAACTTCTTTATCCATTTTTCTCTTTCCTGGGATATTTAAGGTGTCATGAAGTGGAGGTTCTTGTCAACAGAGCAGCCCTAAACTTTGGGGTGCCTGTGTCTTGCTGATTTTTAGTTTTCCCAATTTATACGCCCATGAGTGGACGTGCCCTATGCTCCTAGAGCTGTGTTTTTTCGATGTTTCAGGACACACCGTACACTTCTCCAGAGTGGCTGTTGGCAATTTACATCCCGCCCATCAGTGTAGCAATGCTGCCATTTCTCCATGGCCTGTCCTGCATTTCTGGTTTTGACACTTTTTGCAGCATGGCCCTTTTGACCGATGGGAAGCGAGACTTCTTTGTAGCGCTGATTAGCCTTTCCAGGTTGCTTGGTTGGCCAAACAGGGCGTATGCGTTTTTTCCTGAATATATTCAGGAAAAAACGCATACGCCCTTTTTGGCCAAGGGCATCATTGTCGACGTTTTGCCACTTTTCATGTGCTTTAAAGGCGATTCGAATCTACCTCCTGAAACCTGTTTCCTGCAATTCTGCCTTGCTTTCAAATCCTCTTTGTTGCCTTCCCTCAATATATTTGTGGACGTGAGTTATCATTTATAACAATGCAGGTTTGTGAATTGCAGGGCCCCTGAGCTCCATTTTTCAACTTGCTTTTTTGGGAGCTGGAGTCAAATCGCGGGATTGCCTCAGGTACTATTCTGGTTCTCGGCGGCAGGCTGAGCCTGTGCTTAATACTTCTTCCTGATGGGAAAATAGAGTGACCTGTGCCTGTCCCAACACCTAGATCTGGTCTCTCTTTGGTTGCCCCTCTTCCCGTTCATCCTCAGGACAAATTGCAACCTGTACGGAATAGGAGGTTAAAGGTGCTGATTCTCCAACTAGGGAGATTGCTAGTAAAGTAGCTGGAATGGCGAACCCGAGCACAAGGAGATGAGAAATGAGGTGCGTTTTAGAAACCTTTCAAAATCACACGGTGTACCATCTTCTGGGTTTCTCATGCATGTTTTCGATGTAGGATGATGCCCTTGAACCTGGAGATTTGGGACCCATGGGATGGGTAAGACGCAGTATTCCTTTAAAGGGTCTGCGTTTGCTCACCCAACCTCACCCAACCTCTCAGCCCCAAGAGTGTCCACCCTTATGTCTCATCCAGCTGTGTGTCTAGATATGGTCAATCCAGGTTGCATCACAGCCTCTGAACGAATTTTGTAAGAATTTCTCTCTCTTTCACTGTCTTTGTTTTACGGGTTTTTAAAAGTAATTTATTTTTATATTGGGATTTAGCTGCTTTTCACGGCTGTGTTTATGCGGCTTTACACCCACTTGACTCACTTCCAGACAGATATCAATACATAGGTTTTACGATTCTTACTAGTCAGATATATAGTTGTGCGGTGAATAGGGGGTGTTGAGTCCAGTTCACTGAGCAAGGAGTAGGTCGTGTCTATTACATATTGGGTGTATGGATCGGTATCTGAGCGAATTTGAAACCCTTGTTTTATGCATCACCCCACCTCACCTTTCCCGTTAAGCAGCCATAGTGTGTTTTGTAAACGTGTGACTCTGTTCTGTTTTGTAATTCAGTTCAAGTGTAGCGGTTTTTACATTCCCTCTATATGTGATAGCTTATGATAAGTGTCTTTTTCTGTGTGACTTATTTCACTTAGAATCGTCGTACCTAAGTCCACCCATCTTGCTTCTACTAGCCTTATGACATTGATTTCATGGCTGAGTGATATTCCATTGTACATAAGGACCACAACTTCTTTATCCATTTTTCTCTTTCCTGGGATATTTAAGGTGTCATGAAGTGGAGGTTCTTGTCAACAGAGCAGCCCTAAACTTTGGGGTGCCTGTGTCTTGCTGATTTTTAGTTTTCCCAATTTATACGCCCATGAGTGGAAGTGCCCTATGCTCCCTAAGCTGTGTTTTTTCGATGTTTCAGGACACACCGTACACTTCTCCAGAGTGGCTGTTGGCAATTTACATCCCGCCCATCAGCGTAGCAAGGCTGCCATTTCTCCATGGCCTGTCCTGCATTTCTGGTTTTGACACTTTTTGCAGCATGGCCCTTTTGACCGATGGGACGCGAGACTTCTTTGTAGCGCTGATTTGCCTTTCCAGGTTGCTTGGTTGGCCAAAAAGGGCGTATGCGTTTTTTCCTGAATATATTCAGGAAAAAACGCATTCGCCCTTTTTGGCCAAGGGCATCATTGTCGACCTTTTGCCGCTTTTCATGTGCTTTAAAGCCAATTCGAATCTACCTCCTGAAACCTGTTTCCTGCAATTCTGCCTTGCATTCAAATCCTCTTAGTTACCTTCCCTCAATATATTTGTGGACGAGAGTTATCATTTATAACAATGCAGGTTTGTGAATTGCAGGGCCCCTGAGCTCCATTTTTCAACTTGCTTTTTTGGGAGCTGGCGTCAAATCGTGGGATTGCCTCAGGCACTATTCTGGTTCCCGTCGGCAGGCTGAGCCTGTGGTTAATTCTTCTTCCTGATGGGAAAATAGAGTGACCTGTGCCTGTCCCAACACCTAGATGTAGTCTCTCATTGGTTGCCCCTCTTCCCGTTCATCCTCAGGACAAATTGCAACGTGTAGGGAACAGGAGGTTAAAGGTGCTGATTCTCCAAGTAGGGAGATTGCTAGTAAAGTATCTGGAATGGTGAACCCGAACACAAGGAGATGAGAAATGAGGTGCGTTTTAGAAACCTTTCAAAATCACACGGTGTACCATCTTCTGGGTTTCTCATGCATGTTTTCGATGTAGGAAGATGCCCTTGAACCTGGAGATTTGGGACCCATGGGATGAGTACCACGCAGTATTACTTTAAAGGGTCTGCGTTTGCTCACCCAACCTCTCAGCCCCAAGAGTGTCCACCCTTATGTCTCATCCAGCTGTGGGTCTAGATATGGTCAATGCAGGTTGCATCACAGCCTCTGAACGAATTTTGTAAGAATTTTTCTCTCTTTCACTGTCTTTGTTTTACGGGTTTTTAAAAGTAATTTATTTCTATAATGGGGTTTAGCTGCTTTTCACGGCTGTGTTTATGCGGCTTTACACCCACTTGACTCACTTCCAGACAGATATCAATACATAGGTTTTAAGATTCTTACTAGTCAGATATATTCTTTTGCGGTGAATAGGGGGTGTTGAGTCCAGTTCACTGAGCAAGGAGTAGGTCTTGTCTATTACATATTGGGTGTATGGAACGGTATTTGAGCGAATTTGAAACCCTTGTTTTGTGCATCACCCCACCTCACCTTTCCCGTTAAGCAGCCATTGTGTGTTTTCTAAATGTGTGACTCTGTTCTGTTTTGTAATTCAGTTCAAGTGTAGCGGTTTTTACATTTCCTCTATAAGTGATAGCTTATGATAAGTGTCTTTTTCTGTGTGACTTATTTCACTTAGAATCGTCGTGCCTAAATCCACTCATCTTGCTTCTACTAGCCTTATGACATTGATTTCATGTCTGAGTGATATTCCATTGTACATAAAGACCACAACTTCTTTATCCATTTTTCTCTTTCCTGGGATATTTAAGGTGTCATGAAGTGGACGTTTTTGTCAACAGAGCAGCCCTAAACTTTGGGGTGCCTGTGTCTTGCTGATTTTTAGTTTTCCCAATTTACACGCCCATGAGTGGACGTGCCCTAAGCTCCCTAAGCTGTGTTTTTTCGATGTTTCAGGACACACCGTACACTTCTCCAGAGTGGCTGTTGGCAATTTACATCCCGCCCATCAGCGTAGCAAGGCTGCCATTTCTCCATGGCCTGTCCTGCATTTCTGGTTTTGACACTTTTTGCAGCATGGCCCTTTTCACCGATGGGAAGCGAGACTTCTTTGTAGCGCTGATTTGCCTTTCCAGGTTGCTTGGTTGGCCAAAAAGGGCGTATGCGTTTTTTCCTGAATATATTCAGGAAAGAACGCATACGCCCTTTTTGGCCAAGGGCATCATTGTCGACGTTTTGCCACTTTTCATGTGCTTTAAAGGCGATTCGAATCTACCTCCTGAAACCTGTTTCCTGCAATTCTGCCTTGCTTTCAAATCCTTTTCGTTGTCTTCCCTCAATATACTTGTGGACGAGAGTTATCATTTATAATTCTGCAGGTTTGTGAATTGCAGTGCCCCTGAGCTCCATTTTGCAACTCGCTTTTTTGGGAGCTGGCCGCAAAAGCGCGGGATTGCCTCAGGCCCTATTCTGGTTCTGGGCGGCAGGCTGAGCCTGTGGTTAATTCTTCTTCCTGATGGGAAAATAGAGTGACCTGTGCCTGTCCCAACACCTAGATCTAGTCTCTCATTGGTTGCCCCTCTTCCCGTTCATCCTCAGGACAAATTGCAACGTGTAGGGAACAGGAGGTTAAAGGTGCTGATTCTCCAAGTAGGGAGATTGCTAGTAAAGTATCTGGAATGGTGAACCCGAACACAAGGAGATGAGAAATGAGGTGCGTTTTAGAAACCTTTCAAAATCACACGGTGTACCATCTTCTGGGTTTCTCATGCATGTTTTCGATGTAGGAAGATGCCCTTGAACCTGGAGATTTGGGACCCATGGGATGGGTACCACGCAGTATTACTTTAAAGGGTCTGCGTTTGCTCACCCAACCTCTCAGCCCCAAGAGTGTCCACCCTTATGTCTCATCCAGCTGTGGGTCTAGATATGGTCAATGCAGGTTGCATCACAGCCTCTGAACGAATTTTGTAAGAATTTTTCTCTCTTTCACTGTCTTTGTTTTACGGGTTTTTAAAAGTAATTTATTTCTATAATGGGGTTTAGCTGCTTTTCACGGCTGTGTTTATGTGGCTTTACACCCACTTGACTCACTTCCAGACAGATATCAATACATAGGTTTTAAGATTCTTACTAGTCACATGTATTCTTGTGCAGTGAATAGGGGGTGTTGAGTCCAGTTCACTGAGCAAGGAGTAGGTCTTGTCTATTACATATTGGGTGTATGGAACGGTATCTGAGCGAATTTGAAACCCTTGTTTTGTGCATCACCCCACCTCAACTTTCCCGTTAAGCAGCCATTGTGTGTTTTCTAAATGTGTGACTCTGTTCTGTTTTGTAATTCAGTTCAAGTGTAGCGGTTTTTACATTTCCTCTATAAGTGATAGCTTATGATAAGTGTCTTTTTCTGTGTGACTTATTTCACTTAGAATCGTCGTGCCTAAATCCACTCATCTTGCTTCTACTAGCGTTATGACATTGATTTCATGTCTGAGTGATATTCCATTGTACATAAGGACCACAACTTCTTTATCCATTTTTCTCTTTCCTGGGATATTTAAGGTGTCATGAAGTGGAGGTTCTTGTCAACAGAGCAGCCCTAAACTTTGGGGTGCCTGTGTCTTGCTGATTTTTAGTTTTCCCAATTTATACGCCCATGAGTGGACGTGCCCTATGCTCCCTAAGCTGTGTTTTTTCGATGTTTCAGGACACACCGTACACTTCTCCAGAGTGGCTGTTGGCAATTTACATCCCGCCCATCAGTGTAGCAATGCTGCCATTTCTCCATGGCCTGTCCTGCATTTCTGGTTTTGACACTTTTTGCAGCATGGCCCTTTTGACCGATGGGAAGCGAGACTTCTTTGTAGCGCTGATTAGCCTTTCCAGGTTGCTTGGTTGGCCAAACAGGGCGTATGCGTTTTTTCCTGAATATATTCAGGAAAAAACGCATACGCCCTGTTTGGCCAAGGGCATCATTGTCGATGTTTTGCCACTTTTCATGTGCTTTAAAGGCGATTCGAATCTACCTCCTGAAACCTGTTTCCTGCAATTCTGCCTTGCTTTCAAATCCTCTTCGTTGCCTTCCCTCAATATATTTGTGGACGAGAGTTATCATTTATAACTCTGCAGGTTTGTGAATTGCAGTGCCCCTGAGCTCCATTTTGCAACTCGCTTTTTTGGGAGCTGGCCGCAAAAGCACGGGATTGCCTCAGGCCCTATTCTGCTTCTGGGCGGCAGGCTGAGCCTGTGGTTAATTCTTCTTCCTGATGGGAAAATAGAGTGACCTGTGCCTGTCCCAACACCTAGATCTAGTCTCTCTTTGGTTGCCCCTCTTCCCGTTCATCCTCAGGGCAAATTGCAACCTGTAGGGTACAGGAGCTTAAAGGTGCTGATTCTCCAAGTAGGGAGATTGCTAGTAAAGTAGCTGGAATGGCGAACCCGAGCACAAGAAGATGAGAAATGAGGTGCGTTTTAGAAACCTTTCAAAATCACACGGTGTACCATCTTCTGGGTTTCTCATGCATGTTTTCGATGTAGGAATATGCCCTTGAACCTGGAGATTTGGGACCCATGGGATGGGTACCACGCAGTATTCCTTTAAAGGGTCTGCGTTTGCTCACCCAACCTCACCCAACCTCTCAGCCCCAAGAGTGTCCACCCTTATGTCTCATCCAGCTGTGGGTCTAGATATGGTCAATCCAGGTTGCATCACAGCCTCTGAACGAATTTTGTAAGAATTTCTCTCTCTTTCACTGTCTTTGTTTTACGGGTTTTTAAAAGTAATTTATTTTTATATTGGGATTTAGCTGCTTTTCACGGCTGTGTTTATGCGGCTTTACACCCACTTGACTCACTTCCAGACAGATATCAATACATAGGTTTTAAGATTCTTACTAGTCACATATATTCTTGTGCGGTGAATAGGGGGTGTTGAGTCCAGTTCAGTGAGCAAGGAGTAGGTCTTGTCTATTACATATTGGGTGTATGGATCGGTATCTGAGCGAATTTGAAACCCTTGTTTTATGCATCACCCCACCTCACCTTTCCCGTTAAGCAGCCATAGTGTGTTTTCTAAACGTGTGACTCTGTTCTGTTTTGTAATTCAGTTCAAGTGTAGCGGTTTTTACATTCCCTCTATATGTGATAGCTTATGATAAGTGTCTTTTTCTGTGTGACTTATTTCACTTAGAATCGTCGTACCTAACTCCACTCATCTTGCTTCTACTAGCCTTATGACATTGATTTCATGTCTGAGTGATATTCCATTGTACATAAGGACCACAACTTCTTTATCCATTTTTCTCTTTCCTGGGATATTTAAGGTGTCATGAAGTGGAGGTTCTTGTCAACAGAGCAGCCCTAAACTTTGGGGTGCCTGTGTCTTGCTGATTTTTAGTTTTCCCAATTTATACGCCCTTGAGTGGACGTGCCCTATGCTCCCTAAGCTGTGTTTTTTCGATGTTTCAGGACACACCGTACACTTCTCCAGAGTGGCTGTTGGCAATTTACATCCCGCCCATCAGCGTAGCAAGGCTCCCATTTCTCCATGGCCTGTCCTGCATTTGTGGTTTTGACACTTTTTTCAGCATGGCCCTTTTGACCGATGGGAAGCGAGACTTCTTTGTAGCGCTGATTTGCCTTTCCAGGTTGCTTGGTTGGCCAAAAAGGGCGTATGCGTTTTTACCTGAATATATTCAGGAAAAAACGCATACGCCCTTTTTGGCCAAGGGCATCATTGTCGACCTTTTGCCGCTTTTCATGTGCTTTAAAGCCAATTCGAATCTACCTCCTGAAACCTGTTTCCTGCAATTCTGCCTTGCTTTCAAATCCTCTTTGTTACCTTCCCTCAATATATTTGTGGACGAGAGTTATCATTTATAACAATGCAGGTTTGTGAATTGCAGGGCCCCTGAGCTCCATTTTTCAACTTGCTTTTTTGGGAGCTGGCGTCAAATCACGGGATTGCCTCAGGCACTATTCTGGTTCCCGGCGGCAGGCTGAGCCTGTGCTTAATTCTTCTTCCTGATGGGAAAATAGAGTGACCTGTGCCTGTCCCAACACCTAGATCTGGTCTCTCATTGGTTGCCCCTCTTCCCGTTCATCCTCAGGACAAATTGCAACCTGTACAGAACAGGAGGTTAAAGGTGCTGATTCTCCAAGTAGGGAGATTGCTAGTAAAGTAGCTGGAATGGCGAACCCGAGCACAAGGAGATGAGAAATGAGGTGTGTTTTAGAAACCTTTCAAAATCACACGGTGTACCATCTTCTGGGTTTCTCATGCATGTTTTCGATGTAGGATGATGCCCTTGAACCTGGAGATTTGGGACCCATGGGATGGGTACCACGCCGTATTACTGTAAAGGGTTTGCGTTTGCTCACCCAACCTCACCCAACCTCTCAGCCCCAAGAGTGTCCACCCTTATGTCTCATCCAGCTGTGTGTCTAGATATGGTCAATCCAGGTTGCATCACAGCCCCTGACCGAATTTTGGAAGAATTTCTCTCTCTTTCACTGTCTTTGTTTTACGGGTTTTTACAAGTAATTTATTTTTATAATGGGGTTTAGCTGCTTTTCACGGCTGTGTTTATGCGGCTTTACACCCACTTGACACACTTCCAGAGAGATATCAATACATAGGTTTTAAGATTCTTACTAGTCAGATATATAGTTGTGCGGTGAATAGGGGGTGTTGAGTCCAGTTCACTGAGCAAGGAGTAGGTCGTGTCTATTACATATTGGGTGTATGGAACGGTATCTGAGCTAATTTGAAACCCTTGTTTTATGCATCACACCACCTCACCTTTCCCGTTAAGCAGCCATAGTGTGTTTTCTAAATGTGTGACTCTCTTCTGATTTGTAATTCAGTTCAAGTGTAGCGGTTTTTACATTCCCTCTATAAGTGATAGCTTTTGATAAGTGTCTTTTTCTGTGTGACTTATTTCACTTAGAATCGTCGTACCTAAGTCCACCCATCTTGCTTCTACTAGCCTTATGACATTGATTTCACGGCTGAGTGATATTCCATTGTACATAAGGACCACAACTTCTTTATCCATTTTTCTCTTTCCTAGGATATTTAAGGTGTCATGAAGTGGAGGTTCTTGTCAACAGAGCAGCCCTAAACTTTGGGGTGCCTGAGTCTTGCTGATTTTTAGTTTTCCCAATTTATACGCCCATGAGTGGAAGTGCCCTATGCTCCCTAAGCTCTGTTTTTTCGATGTTTCAGGACACACCGTACACTTCTCCAGAGTGGCTGTTGGCAATTTACATCCCGCCCATCAGCGTAGCAAGGCTGCCATTTCTCCATGGCCTGTCCTGCATTTGTGGTTTTGACACTTTTTTCAGCATGGCCCTTTTGACCGATGGGAAGCGAGACTTCTTTGTAGCGCTGATTTGCCTTTCCAGGTTGCTTGGTTGGCCAAAAAGGGCGTATGCGTTTTTACCTGAATATATTCAGGAAAAAACGCATACGCCCTTTTTGGCCAAGGGCATCATTGTCGACCTTTTGCCGCTTTTCATGTGCTTTAAGGCCGATTCGAATCTACCTCCTGAAACCTGTTTCCTGCAATTCTGCCTTGCTTTCAAATCCTCTTTGTTACCTTCCCTCAATATATTTGTGGACGAGAGTTATCAGTTATAACAATGCAGGTTTGTGAATTGCAGGGCCCCTGAGCTCCATTTTTCAACTTGCTTTTTTGGGAGCTAGCGTCAAATCACGGGATTGCCTCAGGTACTATTCTGGTTCCCGGCGGCAGGCTGAGCCTGTGCTTAATTCTTCTTCCTGATGGGAAAATAGAGTGACCTGTGCCTGTCCCAACACCTAGATCTGGTCTCTCATTGGTTGCCCCTCTTCCCGTTCATCCTCAGGACAAATTGCAACCTGTACGGAACAGGAGGTTAAAGGTGCTGATTCTCCAAGTAGGGAGATTGCTAGTAAAGTAGCTGGAATGGCGAACCCGAGCACAAGGAGATGAGAAATGAGGTGTGTTTTAGAAACCTTTCAAAATCACACGGTGTACCATCTTCTGGGTTTCTCATGCATGTTTTCGATGTAGGATGATGCCCTTGAACCTGGAGATTTGGGACCCATGGGATGGGTACCACGCCGTATTACTGTAAAGGGTTTGCGTTTGCTCACCCAACCTCACCCAACCTCTCAGCCCCAAGAGTGTCCACCCTTATGTCTCATCCAGCTGTGTGTCTAGATATGGTCAATCCAGGTTGCATCACAGCCCCTGACCGAATTTTGGAAGAATTTCTCTCTCTTTCACTGTCTTTGTTTTACGGGTTTTTAAAAGTAATTCATTTTTATAATGGGGTTTAGCTGCTTTTCACGGCTGTGTTTATGCGGCTTTACACCCACTTGACACACTTCCAGAGAGATATCAATACATAGGTTTTAAGATTCTTACTAGTCAGATATAGAGTTGTGCGGTGAATAGGGGGTGTTGAGTCCAGTTCACTGAGCAAGGAGTAGGTCGTGTCTATTACATATTGGGTGTATGGAACGGTATCTGAGCTAATTTGAAACCCTTGTTTTATGCATCACACCACCTCACCTTTCCCGTTAAGCAGCCATAGTGTGTTTTCTAAACGTGTGACTCTGTTCTCTTTTGTAATTCAGTTCAAGTGTAGCGGTTTTTACATTCCCTCTATAAGAGATAGCTTATGATAAGTGTCTTTTTCTGTGTGACTTATTTCACTTAGAGTCGTTGTACCTAAATCCACTTATCATGCTGCTACTAGCCTTAGGACATTGATTTCATGGCTGAGTGATACTCCATTGTACATAAGGACCACAACTTCTTTATCCATTTTTCTCTTTCCTGGGATATTTAAGGTGTCATGAAGTGGAGGTTCTTGTCAACAGAGCAGCCCTAAACTTTGGGGTGCCTGAGTCTTGCTGATTTTTAGTTTTCGCAATTTATACGCCCATGAGTGGAAGTGCCCTATGCTCCCTAAGCTGTGTTTTTTCGATGTTTCAGGACACACCGTACACTTCTCCAGAGTGGCTGCTGGCAATTTACATCCCGCCCATCAGCGTAGCAAGGCTCCCATTTCTCCATGGCCTGTCCTGCATTTGTGGTTTTGACACTTTTTTCAGCATGGCCCTTTTGACCGATGGGAAGCGAGACTTCTTTGTAGCGCTGATTTGCCTTTCCAGGTTGCTTGGTTGGCCAAAAAGGGCGTATGCGTTTTTACCTGAATATATTCAGGAAAAAACGCATACGCCCTTTTTGGCCAAGGGCATCATTGTCGACCTTTTGCCGCTTTTCATGTGCTTTAAAGCCAATTCGAATCTACCTCCTGAAACCTGTTTCCTGCAATTCTGCCTTGCTTTCAAATCCTCTTTGTTACCTTCCCTCAATATATTTGTGGACGAGAGTTATCATTTATAACAATGCAGGTTTGTGAATTGCAGGGCCCCTGAGCTCCATTTTTCAACTTGCTTTTTTGGGAGCTGGCGTCAAATCACGGGATTGCCTCAGGCACTATTCTGGTTCCCGGCGGCAGGCTGAGCCTGTGCTTAATTCTTCTTCCTGATGGGAAGATAGAGTGACCTGTGCCTGTCCCAACACCTAGATCTGGTCTCTCATTGGTTGCCCCTCTTCCCGTTCATCCTCAGGACAAATTGCAACCTGTACAGAACAGGAGGTTAAAGGTGCTGATTCTCCAAGTAGGGAGATTGCTAGTAAAGTAGCTGGAATGGCGAACCCGAGCACAAGGAGATGAGAAATGAGGTGTGTTTTAGAAACCTTTCAAAATCACACGGTGTACCATCTTCTGGGTTTCTCATGCATGTTTTCGATGTAGGATGATGCCCTTGAACCTGGAGATTTGGGACCCATGGGATGGGTACCACGCCGTATTACTGTAAAGGGTTTGCGTTTGCTCACCCAACCTCACCCAACCTCTCAGCCCCAAGAGTGTCCACCCTTATGTCTCATCCAGCTGTGTGTCTAGATATGGTCAATCCAGGTTGCATCACAGCCCCTGACCGAATTTTGGAAGAATTTCTCTCTCTTTCACTGTCTTTGTTTTACGGGTTTTTACAAGTAATTTATTTTTATAATGGGGTTTAGCTGCTTTTCACGGCTGTGTTTATGCGGCTTTACACCCACTTGACACACTTCCAGAGAGATATCAATACATAGGTTTTAAGATTCTTACTAGTCAGATATATAGTTGTGCGGTGAATAGGGGGTGTTGAGTCCAGTTCACTGAGCAAGGAGTAGGTCGTGTCTATTACATATTGGGTGTATGGAACGGTATCTGAGCTAATTTGAAACCCTTGTTTTATGCATCACACCACCTCACCTTTCCCGTTAAGCAGCCGTAGTGTGTTTTCTAAATGTGTGACTCTCTTCTGATTTGTAATTCAGTTCAAGTGTAGCGGTTTTTACATTCCCTCTATAAGTGATAGCTTTTGATAAGTGTCTTTTTCTGTGTGACTTATTTCACTTAGAATCGTCGTACCTAAGTCCACCCATCTTGCTTCTACTAGCCTTATGACATTGATTTCATGCCTGAGTGATATTCCATTGTACATAAGGACCACAACTTCTTTATCCATTTTTCTCTTTCCGGGGATATTTAAGGTGTCATGAAGTGGAGGTTCTTGTCAACAGAGCAGCCCTAAACTTTGGGGTGCCTGTGTTTTGCTGATTTTTAGTTTTCCCAATTTATATGCCCATGAGTGGAAGTGCCCTATGCTCCCTAAGCTCTGTTTTTTCGATGTTTCAGGACACACCGTACACTTCTCCAGAGTGGCTGTTGGCAATTTACATCCCGCCCATCAGTGTAGCAAGGCTGCCATTTCTCCATGGCCTGTCCTGCATTTCTGGTTTTGACACTTTTTGCAGCATGGCCCTTTTGACCGATGGGAAGCGAGACTTCTTTGTAGCGCTGATTTGCCTTTCCAGGTTGCTTGGTTGGCCAAAAAGGGCGTATGCGTTTTTTCCTGAATATATTCAGGAAAAAACGCATACGCCCTTTTTGGCCAAGGGCATCATTGTCGACCTTTTGCCGCTTTTCATGTGCTTTAAAGCCAATTCGAATCTACCTCCTGAAACCTGTTTCCTGCAATTCTGCCTTGCTTTCAAATCCTCTTTGTTACCTTCCCTCAATATATTTGTGGACGAGAGTTATCATTTATAACAATGCAGGTTTGTGAATTGCAGGGCCCCTGAGCTCCATTTTTCAACTTGCTTTTTTGGGAGCTGGCGTCAAATCGTGGGATTGCCTCAGGCACTATTCTGGTTCCCGGCGGCAGGCTGAGCCTGTGCTTAATTCTTCTTCCTGATGGGAAAATAGAGTGACCTGTGCCTGTCCCAACACCTAGATCTGGTCTCTCATTGGTTGCCCCTCTTCCCGTTTATCCTCAGGACAAATTGCAACCTGTACAGAACAGGAGGTTAAAGGTGCTGATTCTCCAACTAGGGAGATTGCTAGTAAAGTAGCTGGAATGGCGAACCCGAGCAGAAGAAGATGAGAAATGAGGTGCGTTTTAGAAACCTTTCAAAATCACACGGTGTACCATCTTCTGGGTTTCTCATGC
Source organism: Eschrichtius robustus (assembly GCF_028021215.1). Lineage (NCBI taxonomy): Eukaryota > Metazoa > Chordata > Mammalia > Artiodactyla > Eschrichtiidae > Eschrichtius > Eschrichtius robustus. The sequence continues at coordinate 129,032 of NW_027175177.1, forward strand.
ATGTTTTCGATGTAGGATGATGCCCTTGAACCTGGAGATTTGGGACCTATGGGATGGGGACCACGCCGTATTACTTTAAAGGGTCTGCGTTTGCTCATCCAACCTCACCCAACCTCTCAGCCCCAAGAGTGTCCACCCTTATGTCTCATCCAGCTGTGTGTCTAGATATGGTCAATCCAGGTTGCATCACAGCCCCTGACCGAATTTTGGAAGAATTTCTCTCTCTTTCACTGTCTTTGTTTTACGGGTTTTTAAAAGTAATTCATTTTTATAATGGGGTTTAGCTGCTTTTCACGGCTGTGTTTATGCGGCTTTACACCCACTTGACACACTTCCAGAGAGATATCAATACATAGGTTTTAAGATTCTTACTAGTCAGATATAGAGTTGTGCGGTGAATAGGGGGTGTTGAGTCCAGTTCACTGAGCAAGGAGTAGGTCGTGTCTATTACATATTGGGTGTATGGAACGGTATCTGAGCTAATTTGAAACCCTTGTTTTATGCATCACACCACCTCACCTTTCCCGTTAAGCAGCCATAGTGTGTTTTCTAAACGTGTGACTCTGTTCTCTTTTGTAATTCAGTTCAAGTGTAGCGGTTTTTACATTCCCTCTATAAGAGATAGCTTATGATAAGTGTCTTTTTCTGTGTGACTTATTTCACTTAGAGTCGTTGTACCTAAATCCACTTATCATGCTGCTACTAGCCTTAGGACATTGATTTCATGGCTGAGTGATACTCCATTGTACATAAGGACCACAACTTCTTTATCCATTTTTCTCTTTCCTGGGATATTTAAGGTGTCATGAAGTGGAGGTTCTTGTCAACAGAGCAGCCCTAAACTTTGGGGTGCCTGTGTCTTGCTGATTTTTAGTTTTCCCAATTTATACGCCCATGAGTGGACGTGCCCTATGCTCCCTAAGCTGTGTTTTTTCGATGTTTCAGGAGACACCGTACACTTCTCCAGAGTGGCTGTTGGCAATTTACATCCCGCGCATCAGTGTAGCAAGGCTGCCATTTCTCCATGGCCTGTCCTGCATTTGTGGTTTTGACACTTTTTGCAGCATGGCCCTTTTGACCGATGGGAAGCGAGACTTCTTTGTAGCGCTGATTAGCCTTTCCAGGTTGCTTGGTTGGCCAAACAGGGCGTATGCGTTTTTTCCTGAATATATTCAGGAAAAAACGCATACGCCCTGTTTGGCCAAGGGCATCATTGTCGACGTTTTGCCACTTTTCATGTGCTTTAAAGGCGATTCGAATCTACCTCCTGAAACCTGTTTCCTGCAATTCTGCCTTGCTTTCAAATCCTCTTTGTTACCTTCCCTCAATATATTTGTGGACGAGAGTTATCATTTATAACTCTGCAGGTTTGTGAATTGCAGGGCTCCTGAGCTCCATTTTTCAACTTGCTTTTTTGGGAGCTGGCGTCAAATCGCGGGATTGCCTCAGGCACTATTCTGGTTCTGGGCGGCAGGCTGAGCCTGTGGTTAATTCTTCTTCCTGATGGGAAAATAGAGTGACCTGTGCCTGTCCCAACACCTAGATCTAGTCTCTCATTGGTTGCCCCTCTTCCCGTTCATCCTCAGGACAAATTGCAACCTGTACAGAACAGGAGGTTAAAGGTGCTGATTCTCCAACTAGGGAGATTGCTAGTAAAGTAGCTGGAATGGCGAACCCGAGCACAAGGAGATGAGAAATGAGGTGCGTGTTAGAAACCTTTCAAAATCACACGGTGTACCATCTTCTTGGTTTCTCATGCATGTTTTCGATGTAGGATGATGCCCTTGAACCTGGAGATTTGGGACCCATGGGATGGGTACCACGCCGTATTACTTTAAAGGGTCTGCGTTTGCTCATCCAACCTCACCCAACCTCTCAGCCCCAAGAGTGTCCACCCTTATGTCTCATCCAGCTGTGTGTCTAGATATGGTCAATCCAGGTTGCCTCACAGCCCCTGACCGAATTTTGGAAGAATTCCTCTCTCTTTCACTGTCTTTGTTTTACGGGTTTTTAAAAGTAATTCATTTTTATAATGGGGTTTAGCTGCTTTTCACGGCTGTGTTTATGCGGCTTTACACCCACTTGACACACTTCCAGAGAGATATCAATACATAGGTTTTAAGATTCTTACTAGTCAGATATATAGTTGTGCGGTGAATAGGGGGTGTTGAGTCCAGTTCACTGAGCAAGGAGTAGGTCGTGTCTATTACATATTGGGTGTATGGAACGGTATCTGAGCTAATTTGAAACCCTTGTTTTATGCATCACACCACCTCACCTTTCCCGTTAAGCAGCCATAGTGTGTTTTCTAAACGTGTGACTCTGTTCTGTTTTGTAATTCAGTTCAAGTGTAGCGGTTTTTACATTCCCTCTATAAGTGATAGCTTATGATAAGTGTCTTTTTCTGTGTGACTTATTTCACTTAGAATCGTCGTGCCTAAATCCACTCATCTTGCTTCTACTAGCCTTATGACATTGATTTCATGTCTGAGTGATATTCCATTGTACATAAGGACCACAACTTCTTTATCCATTTTTCTCTTTCCTGGGATATTTAAGGTGTCATGAAGTGGAGGTTCTTGTCAACAGAGCAGCCCTAAACTTTGGGGTGCCTGTGTCTTGCTGATTTTTAGTTTTCCCAATTTATACGCCCATGAGTGGACGTGCCCTATGCTCCCTAAGCTGTGTTTTTTCGATGTTTCAGGAGACACCGTACACTTCTCCAGAGTGGCTGTTGGCAATTTACATCCCGCGCATCAGTGTAGCAAGGCTGCCATTTCTCCATGGCCTGTCCTGCATTTGTGGTTTTGACACTTTTTGCAGCATGGCCCTTTTGACCGATGGGAAGTGAGACTTCTTTGTAGCGCTGATTAGCCTTTCCAGGTTGCTTGGTTGGCCAAACAGGGCGTATGCGTTTTTTCCTAAATATATTCAGGAAAAAACGCATACGCCCTGTTTGGCCAAGGGCATCATTGTCGACGTTTTGCCACTTTTCATGTGCTTTAAAGGCGATTCGAATCTACCTCCTGAAACCTGTTTCCTGCAATTCTGCCTTGCTTTCAAATCCTCTTTGTTACCTTCCCTCAATATATTTGTGGTCGAGAGTTATCATTTATAACTCTGCAGGTTTGTGAATTGCAGGGCTCCTGAGCTCCATTTTTCAACTTGCTTTTTTGGGAGCTGGCGTCAAATCGCGGGATTGCCTCAGGCACTATTCTGGTTCTGGGCGGCAGGCTGAGCCTGTGGTTAATTCTTCTTCCTGATGGGAAAATAGAGTGACCTGTGCCTGTCCCAACACCTAGATCTAGTCTCTCATTGGTTGCCCCTCTTCCCGTTCATTCTCAGGACAAATTGCAACCTGTACAGAACAGGAGGTTAAAGGTGCTGATTCTCCAACTAGGGAGATTGCTAGTAAAGTAGCTGGAATGGCGAACCCGAGCACAAGGAGATGAGAAATGAGGTGCGTGTTAGAAACCTTTCAAAATCACACGGTGTACCATCTTCTTGGTTTCTCATGCATGTTTTCGATGTAGGATGATGCCCTTGAACCTGGAGATTTGGGACCTATGGGATGGGGACCACGCCGTATTACTTTAAAGGGTCTGCGTTTGCTCATCCAACCTCACCCAACCTCTCAGCCCCAAGAGTGTCCACCCTTATGTCTCATCCAGCTGTGTGTCTAGATATGGTCAATCCAGGTTGCATCACAGCCCCTGACCGAATTTTGGAAGAATTCCTCTCTCTTTCACTGTCTTTGTTTTACGGGTTTTTAAAAGTAATTCATTTTTATAATGGGGTTTAGCTGCTTTTCACGGCTGTGTTTATGCGGCTTTACACCCACTTGACACACTTCCAGAGAGATATCAATACATAGGTTTTAAGATTCTTACTAGTCAGATATAGAGTTGTGCGGTGAATAGGGGGTGTTGTGTCCAGTTCACTGAGCAAGGAGTAGGTCGTGTCTATTACATATTGGGTGTATGGAACGGTATCTGAGCTAATTTGAAACCCTTGTTTTATGCATCACACCACCTCACCTTTCCCGTTAAGCAGCCATAGTGTGTTTTCTAAACGTGTGACTCTGTTCTGTTTTGTAATTCAGTTCAAGTGTAGCGGTTTTTACATTCCCTCTATAAGAGATAGCTTATGATAAGTGTCTTTTTCTGTGTGACTTATTTCACTTAGAGTCGTTGTACCTAAATCCACTTATCATGCTGCTACTAGCCTTAGGACATTGATTTCATGGCTGAGTGATACTCCATTGTACATAAGGACCACAACTTCTTTATCCATTTTTCTCTTTCCTGGGATATTTAAGGTGTCATGAAGTGGAGGTTCTTGTCAACAGAGCAGCCCTAAACTTTGGGGTGCCTGAGTCTTGCTGATTTTTAGTTTTCGCAATTTATACGCCCATGAGTGGAAGTGCCCTATGCTCCCTAAGCTGTGTTTTTTCGATGTTTCAGGACACACCGTACACTTCTCCAGAGTGGCTGCTGGCAATTTACATCCCGCCCATCAGCGTAGCAAGGCTCCCATTTCTCCATGGCCTGTCCTGCATTTCTGGTTTTGACACTTTTTTCAGCATGGCCCTTTTGACCGATGGGAAGCGAGACTTCTTTGTAGCGCTGATTTGCCTTTCCAGGTTGCTTGGTTGGCCAAAAAGGGCGTATGCGTTTTTTCCTGAATATATTCAGGAAAAAACGCATACGCCCTTTTTGGCCAAGGGCATCATTGTCGACCTTTTGCCGCTTTTCATGTGCTTTAAAGCCAATTCGAATCTACCTCCTGAAACCTGTTTCCTGCGATTCTGCCTTGCTTTCAAATCCTCTTTGTTGCCTTCCCTCAATATATTTGTGGACGAGAGTTATCATTTATAACTCTGCAGGTTTGTGAATTGCAGTGCCCCTGAGTTCCATTTTTCAACTTGCTTTTTTGGGAGCTGGCGTCAAATCGCGGGATTGCCTCAGGCACTATTCTGGTTCCGGGCGGCAGGCTGAGCCTGTGGTTAATTCTTCTTCCTGATGGGAAAATAGAGTGACCTGTGCCTGTCCGAACACCTAGATCTGGTCTCTCATTGGTTGCCCCTCTTCCCGTTCACCCTCAGGACAAATTGCAACCTGTACAGAACAGGAGGTTAAAGGTGCTGATTCTCCAACTAAGGAGATTGCTAGTAAAGTAGCTGGAATGGCGAACCCGAGCACAAGGAGATGAGAAATGAGGTGCGTTTTAGAAACCTTTCCCGATCACACGGTGTACCATCTTCTGGGTTTCTCATGCATGTATTTGATGCAGGAAGATGCCCTTGAAACTGGAGATTTGGGACCCATGGGATGGGTACCACGCAGTATTACTTTAAAGGGTCTGCGTTTGCTCACCCAACCTCACTAAACCTGTCAGCCCCAAGAGTGTCCACCCTTAGGTCTCATCCAACTGTGGGTCTAGATATGTTCAATCCAGGTTGCATCACAGCCCCTGAACGAATTGTGTAAGAATTTCTCTCTCTTTCACTGTCTTTGTTTTACGGGTTTTTACAAGTAATTTATTTTTATAATGGGGTTTAGCTGCTTTTCACGGCTGTGTTTATGCGGCTTTACACCCACTTGACACACTTCCAGAGAGATATCAATACATAGGTTTTAAGATTCTTACTAGTCAGATATATAGTTGTGCGGTGAATAGGGGGTGTTGAGTCCAGTTCACTGAGCAAGGAGTAGGTCGTGTCTATTACATATTGGGTGTATGGAACGGTATCTGAGCTAATTTGAAACCCTTGTTTTATGCATCACACCACCTCACCTTTCCCGTTAAGCAGCCATAGTGTGTTTTCTAAATGTGTGACTCTCTTCTGATTTGTAATTCAGTTCAAGTGTAGCGGTTTTTACATTCCCTCTATAAGTGATAGCTTTTGATAAGTGTCTTTTTCTGTGTGACTTATTTCACTTAGAATCGTCGTACCTAAGTCCACCCATCTTGCTTCTACTAGCCTTATGACATTGATTTCATGCCTGAGTGATATTCCATTGTACATAAGGACCACAACTTCTTTATCCATTTTTCTCTTTCCTGGGATATTTAAGGTGTCATGAAGTGGAGGTTCTTGTCAACAGAGCAGCCCTAAACTTTGGGGTGCCTGTGTTTTGCTGATTTTTAGTTTTCCCAATTTATATGCCCATGAGTGGAAGTGCCCTATGCTCCCTAAGCTGTGTTTTTTCGATGTTTCAGGACACACCGTACACTTCTCCAGAGTGGCTGTTGGCAATTTACATCCCGCCCATCAGCGTAGCAAGGCTCCCATTTCTCCATGGCCTGTCCTGCATTTGTGGTTTTGACACTTTTTTCAGCATGGCCCTTTTGACCGATGGGAAGTGAGACTTCTTTGTAGCGCTGATTTGCCTTTCCAGGTTGCTTGGTTGGCCAAAAAGGGCGTATGCGTTTTTTCCTGAATATATTCAGGAAAAAACGCATACGCCCTTTTTGGCCAAGGGCATCATTGTCGACCTTTTGCCGCTTTTCATGTGCTTTAAAGCCAATTCGAATCTACCTCCTGAAACCTGTTTCCTGCAATTCTGCCTTGCTTTCAAATCCTCTTTGTTACCTTCCCTCAATATATTTGTGGACGAGAGTTATCATTTATAACAATGCAGGTTTGTGAATTGCAGGGCCCCTGAGCTCCATTTTTCAACTTGCTTTTTTGGGAGCTGGCGTCAAATCGTGGGATTGCCTCAGGCACTATTCTGGTTCCCGGCGGCAGGCTGAGCCTGTGCTTAATTCTTCTTCCTGAGGGGAAAATAGAGTGACCTGTGCCTGTCCCAACACCTAGATCTGGTCTCTCATTGGTTGCCCCTCTTCCCGTTTATCCTCAGGACAAATTGCAACCTGTACAGAACAGGAGGTTAAAGGTGCTGATTCTCCAACTAGGGAGATTGCTAGTAAAGTAGCTGGAATGGCGAACCCGAGCACAAGAAGATGAGAAATGAGGTGCGTTTTAGAAACCTTTCAAAATCACACGGTGTACCATCTTCTGGGTTTCTCATGCATGTTTTCGATGTAGGATGATGCCCTTGAACCTGGAGATTTGGGACTCATGGGATGGGTACCTCACCATAGTACTTTAAAGGGTCTGCGTTTGCTCACCCAACCTCACCCAACCTCTCAGCCCCAAGAGTGTCCACCCTTATGTCTCATCCAGCTGTGGGTCTAGATATGGTCAATCCAGTTTGCATCACAGCCCCTGACCGAATTTTGGAAGAATTTCTCTCTCTTTCACTGTCTTTGTTTTACGGGTTTTTAAAAGTAATTTATTTTTATAATGGGGTTTAGCTGCTTTTCACGGCTGTGTTTATGCGGCTTTACACCCACTTGACTCACTTCCAGACAGATATCAATACATAGGTTTTAAGATTCTTACTACTCACATATATTCTTTGCGGTGAATAGGGCGTGTTGTGTCCACTTCACTGAGCAAGGAGTAGGTCTTGTCTATTACATATTGGGTGTATGGAACGGTATCTGAGCGAATTTGATACCCTTGTTTTATGCATCACCCCACCTCACCTTTCCCGGTAAGCAGCCATAGTGTGTTTTCTAAATGTGTGACTCTGTTCTGTTTTGTAATTCAGTTCAAGTGTAGCGGTTTTTACATTCCCTCTATAAGTGATAGCTTATGATAAGTGTCTTTTTCTGTGTGACTTATTTCACTTAGAATCGTCGTACCTAACTCCACTCATCTTGCTTCTACTAGCCTTATGACATTGATTTCATGTCTGAGAGATATTCCATTGTACATAAGGACGACAACTTCTTTATCCATTTTTCTCTTTCCTGGGATATTTAAGGTGTCATGAAGGGGAGGTTCTTGTCAACAGAGCAGCCCTAAACTCTGGGGTACCTGTGTCTTGCTGATTTTTAGTTTTCCCAATTTATACGCCCATGAGTGGACGTTCCCTATGCTCCCTAAGCTGTGTTTTTTCGATGTTTCAGGACACACCGTACACTTCTCCAGAGTGACTGTTGGCAATTTACATCCCGCCCATCAGCGTAGCAAGGCTGCCATTTCTCCATGGCCTGTCCTGCATTTCTGGTTTTGACACTTTTTGCAGCATGGCCCTTTTGACCGATGGGAAGCGAGACTTCTTTGTAGCGCTGATTTGCCTTTCCAGGTTGCTTGGTTGGCCAAAAAGGGCGTATGCGTTTTTTCCTGAATATATTCAGGAAAAAACGCATACGCCCTTTTTGGCCAAGGGCATCATTGTCGACGTTTTGCCACTTTTCATGTGCTTTAAAGGCGATTCGAATCTACCTCCTGAAACCTGTTTCCTGCAATTCTGCCTTGCTTTCAAATCCTCTTCGTTGCCTTCCCTCAATATACTTGGGGACGAGAGTTATCATTTATAACTCTGCAGGTTTGTGAATTGCAGTGCCCCTGAGCTCCATTTTGCAACTCGCTTTTTTGGGAGCTGGCCGCAAAAGCGCCGGATTGCCTCAGGCCCTATTCTGGTTCTGGGCGGCAGGCTGAGCCTGTGGTTAATTCTTCTTCCTGATGGGAAAATAGAGTGACCTGTGCCTGTCCCAACACCTAGATCTAGTCTCTCATTGGTTGCCCCTCTTCCCGTTCATCCTCAGGACAAATTGCAACGTGTAGGGAACAGGAGGTTAAAGGTGCTGATTCTCCAAGTAGTGAGATTGCTAGTAAAGTGTCTGGAATGGTGAACCCGAACACAAGGAGATGAGAAATGAGGTGCGTTTTAGAAACCTTTCAAAATCACACGGTGTACCATCTTCTGGGTTTCTCATGCATGTTTTCGATGTAGGAAGATGCCCTTGAACCTGGAGATTTGGGACCCATGGGATGGGTACCACGCAGTATTACTTTAAAGGGTCTGCGTTTGCTCACCCAATCTCTCAGCCCCAAGAGTGTCCACCCTTATGTCTCATCCAGCTGTGGGTCTAGATATGGTCAATGCAGGTTGCATCACAGCCTCTGAACGAATTTTGTAAGAATTTCTCTCTCTTTCACTGTCTTTGTTTTACGGGTTTTTAAAAGTAATTTATTTCTATAATGGGGTTTAGCTGCTTTTCACGGCTGTGTTTATGCGGCTTTACACCCACTTGACTCACTTCCAGACAGATATCAATACATAGGTTTTAAGATTCTTACTAGTCAGATATATTCTTGTGCGGTGAATAGGGGGTGTTGAGTCCAGTTCACTGAGCAAGGAGTAGGTCTTGTCTATTACATATTGGGTGTATGGAACGGTATCTGAGCGAATTTGAAACCCTTGTTTTGTGCATCACCCCACCTCACCTTTCCCGTTAAGCAGCCATTGTGTGTTTTCTAAATGTGTGACTCTGTTCTGTTTTGTAATTCAGTTCAAGTGTAGCGGTTTTGACATTCCCTCTATAAGTGATAGCTTATGATAAGTGTCTTTTTCTGTGTGACTTATTTCACTTAGAATCGTCGTGCCTAAATCCACTCATCTTGCTTCTACTAGCCTTATGACATTGATTTCATGTCTGAGTGATATTCCATTGTACATAAAGACCACAACTTCTTTATCCATTTTTCTCTTTCCTGGGATATTTAAGGTGTCATGAAGTGGACGTTTTTGTCAACAGAGCAGCCCTAAACTTTGGGGTGCCTGTGTCTTGCTGATTTTTAGTTTTCCCAATTTACACGCCCATGAGTGGACGTGCACTAAGCTCCCTAAGCTGTGTTTTTTCGATGTTTCAGGACACACCGTACACTTCTCCAGAGTGGCTGTTGGCAATTTACATCCCGCCCATCAGCGTAGCAAGGCTGCCATTTCTCCATGGCCTGTCCTGCATTTCTGGTTTTGACACTTTTTTCAGCATGGCCCTTTTGACCGATGGGAAGCGAGACTTCTTTGTAGCGCTGATTTGCCTTTCCAGGTTGCTTGGTTGGCCAAAAAGGGCGTATGCGTTTTTACCTGAATATATTCAGGAAAAAACGCATACGCCCTTTTTGGCCAAGGGCATCATTGTCGACCTTTTGCCGCTTTTCATGTGCTTTAAGGCCGATTCGAATCTACCTCCTGAAACCTGTTTCCTGCAATTCTGCCTTGCTTTCAAATCCTCTTTGTTACCTTCCCTCAATATATTTGTGGACGAGAGTTATCAGTTATAACAATGCAGGTTTGTGAATTGCAGGGCCCCTGAGCTCCATTTTTCAACTTGCTTTTTTGGGAGCTAGCGTCAAATCACGGGATTGCCTCAGGTACTATTCTGGTTCCCGGCGGCAGGCTGAGCCTGTGCTTAATTCTTCTTCCTGATGGGAAAATAGAGTGACCTGTGCCTGTCCCAACACCTAGATCTGGTCTCTCATTGGTTGCCCCTCTTCCCGTTCATCCTCAGGACAAATTGCAACCTGTACGGAACAGGAGGTTAAAGGTGCTGATTCTCCAAGTAGGGAGATTGCTAGTAAAGTAGCTGGAATGGCGAACCCGAGCACAAGGAGATGAGAAATGAGGTGTGTTTTAGAAACCTTTCAAAATCACACGGTGTACCATCTTCTGGGTTTCTCATGCATGTTTTCGATGTAGGATGATGCCCTTGAACCTGGAGATTTGGGACCCATGGGATGGGTACCACGCCGTATTACTGTAAAGGGTTTGCGTTTGCTCACCCAACCTCACCCAACCTCTCAGCCCCAAGAGTGTCCACCCTTATGTCTCATCCAGCTGTGTGTCTAGATATGGTCAATCCAGGTTGCATCACAGCCCCTGACCGAATTTTGGAAGAATTTCTCTCTCTTTCACTGTCTTTGTTTTACGGGTTTTTAAAAGTAATTCATTTTTATAATGGGGTTTAGCTGCTTTTCACGGCTGTGTTTATGCGGCTTTACACCCACTTGACACACTTCCAGAGAGATATCAATACATAGGTTTTAAGATTCTTACTAGTCAGATATAGAGTTGTGCGGTGAATAGGGGGTGTTGAGTCCAGTTCACTGAGCAAGGAGTAGGTCGTGTCTATTACATATTGGGTGTATGGAACGGTATCTGAGCTAATTTGAAACCCTTGTTTTATGCATCACACCACCTCACCTTTCCCGTTAAGCAGCCATAGTGTGTTTTCTAAACGTGTGACTCTGTTCTCTTTTGTAATTCAGTTCAAGTGTAGCGGTTTTTACATTCCCTCTATAAGAGATAGCTTATGATAAGTGTCTTTTTCTGTGTGACTTATTTCACTTAGAGTCGTTGTACCTAAATCCACTTATCATGCTGCTACTAGCCTTAGGACATTGATTTCATGGCTGAGTGATACTCCATTGTACATAAGGACCACAACTTCTTTATCCATTTTTCTCTTTCCTGGGATATTTAAGGTGTCATGAAGTGGAGGTTCTTGTCAACAGAGCAGCCCTAAACTTTGGGGTGCCTGAGTCTTGCTGATTTTTAGTTTTCGCAATTTATACGCCCATGAGTGGAAGTGCCCTATGCTCCCTAAGCTGTGTTTTTTCGATGTTTCAGGACACACCGTACACTTCTCCAGAGTGGCTGCTGGCAATTTACATCCCGCCCATCAGCGTAGCAAGGCTCCCATTTCTCCATGGCCTGTCCTGCATTTGTGGTTTTGACACTTTTTTCAGCATGGCCCTTTTGACCGATGGGAAGCGAGACTTCTTTGTAGCGCTGATTTGCCTTTCCAGGTTGCTTGGTTGGCCAAAAAGGGCGTATGCGTTTTTACCTGAATATATTCAGGAAAAAACGCATACGCCCTTTTTGGCCAAGGGCATCATTGTCGACCTTTTGCCGCTTTTCATGTGCTTTAAAGCCAATTCGAATCTACCTCCTGAAACCTGTTTCCTGCAATTCTGCCTTGCTTTCAAATCCTCTTTGTTACCTTCCCTCAATATATTTGTGGACGAGAGTTATCATTTATAACAATGCAGGTTTGTGAATTGCAGGGCCCCTGAGCTCCATTTTTCAACTTGCTTTTTTGGGAGCTGGCGTCAAATCACGGGATTGCCTCAGGCACTATTCTGGTTCCCGGCGGCAGGCTGAGCCTGTGCTTAATTCTTCTTCCTGATGGGAAGATAGAGTGACCTGTGCCTGTCCCAACACCTAGATCTGGTCTCTCATTGGTTGCCCCTCTTCCCGTTCATCCTCAGGACAAATTGCAACCTGTACAGAACAGGAGGTTAAAGGTGCTGATTCTCCAAGTAGGGAGATTGCTAGTAAAGTAGCTGGAATGGCGAACCCGAGCACAAGGAGATGAGAAATGAGGTGTGTTTTAGAAACCTTTCAAAATCACACGGTGTACCATCTTCTGGGTTTCTCATGCATGTTTTCGATGTAGGATGATGCCCTTGAACCTGGAGATTTGGGACCCATGGGATGGGTACCACGCCGTATTACTGTAAAGGGTTTGCGTTTGCTCACCCAACCTCACCCAACCTCTCAGCCCCAAGAGTGTCCACCCTTATGTCTCATCCAGCTGTGTGTCTAGATATGGTCAATCCAGGTTGCATCACAGCCCCTGACCGAATTTTGGAAGAATTTCTCTCTCTTTCACTGTCTTTGTTTTACGGGTTTTTACAAGTAATTTATTTTTATAATGGGGTTTAGCTGCTTTTCACGGCTGTGTTTATGCGGCTTTACACCCACTTGACACACTTCCAGAGAGATATCAATACATAGGTTTTAAGATTCTTACTAGTCAGATATATAGTTGTGCGGTGAATAGGGGGTGTTGAGTCCAGTTCACTGAGCAAGGAGTAGGTCGTGTCTATTACATATTGGGTGTATGGAACGGTATCTGAGCTAATTTGAAACCCTTGTTTTATGCATCACACCACCTCACCTTTCCCGTTAAGCAGCCGTAGTGTGTTTTCTAAATGTGTGACTCTCTTCTGATTTGTAATTCAGTTCAAGTGTAGCGGTTTTTACATTCCCTCTATAAGTGATAGCTTTTGATAAGTGTCTTTTTCTGTGTGACTTATTTCACTTAGAATCGTCGTACCTAAGTCCACCCATCTTGCTTCTACTAGCCTTATGACATTGATTTCATGCCTGAGTGATATTCCATTGTACATAAGGACCACAACTTCTTTATCCATTTTTCTCTTTCCGGGGATATTTAAGGTGTCATGAAGTGGAGGTTCTTGTCAACAGAGCAGCCCTAAACTTTGGGGTGCCTGTGTTTTGCTGATTTTTAGTTTTCCCAATTTATATGCCCATGAGTGGAAGTGCCCTATGCTCCCTAAGCTCTGTTTTTTCGATGTTTCAGGACACACCGTACACTTCTCCAGAGTGGCTGTTGGCAATTTACATCCCGCCCATCAGTGTAGCAAGGCTGCCATTTCTCCATGGCCTGTCCTGCATTTCTGGTTTTGACACTTTTTGCAGCATGGCCCTTTTGACCGATGGGAAGCGAGACTTCTTTGTAGCGCTGATTTGCCTTTCCAGGTTGCTTGGTTGGCCAAAAAGGGCGTATGCGTTTTTTCCTGAATATATTCAGGAAAAAACGCATACGCCCTTTTTGGCCAAGGGCATCATTGTCGACCTTTTGCCGCTTTTCATGTGCTTTAAAGCCAATTCGAATCTACCTCCTGAAACCTGTTTCCTGCAATTCTGCCTTGCTTTCAAATCCTCTTTGTTACCTTCCCTCAATATATTTGTGGACGAGAGTTATCATTTATAACAATGCAGGTTTGTGAATTGCAGGGCCCCTGAGCTCCATTTTTCAACTTGCTTTTTTGGGAGCTGGCGTCAAATCGTGGGATTGCCTCAGGCACTATTCTGGTTCCCGGCGGCAGGCTGAGCCTGTGCTTAATTCTTCTTCCTGATGGGAAAATAGAGTGACCTGTGCCTGTCCCAACACCTAGATCTGGTCTCTCATTGGTTGCCCCTCTTCCCGTTTATCCTCAGGACAAATTGCAACCTGTACAGAACAGGAGGTTAAAGGTGCTGATTCTCCAACTAGGGAGATTGCTAGTAAAGTAGCTGGAATGGCGAACCCGAGCAGAAGAAGATGAGAAATGAGGTGCGTTTTAGAAACCTTTCAAAATCACACGGTGTACCATCTTCTGGGTTTCTCATGCATGTTTTCGATGTAGGATGATGCCCTTGAACCTGGAGATTTGGGACCTATGGGATGGGGACCACGCCGTATTACTTTAAAGGGTCTGCGTTTGCTCATCCAACCTCACCCAACCTCTCAGCCCCAAGAGTGTCCACCCTTATGTCTCATCCAGCTGTGTGTCTAGATATGGTCAATCCAGGTTGCATCACAGCCCCTGACCGAATTTTGGAAGAATTTCTCTCTCTTTCACTGTCTTTGTTTTACGGGTTTTTAAAAGTAATTCATTTTTATAATGGGGTTTAGCTGCTTTTCACGGCTGTGTTTATGCGGCTTTACACCCACTTGACACACTTCCAGAGAGATATCAATACATAGGTTTTAAGATTCTTACTAGTCAGATATAGAGTTGTGCGGTGAATAGGGGGTGTTGAGTCCAGTTCACTGAGCAAGGAGTAGGTCGTGTCTATTACATATTGGGTGTATGGAACGGTATCTGAGCTAATTTGAAACCCTTGTTTTATGCATCACACCACCTCACCTTTCCCGTTAAGCAGCCATAGTGTGTTTTCTAAACGTGTGACTCTGTTCTCTTTTGTAATTCAGTTCAAGTGTAGCGGTTTTTACATTCCCTCTATAAGAGATAGCTTATGATAAGTGTCTTTTTCTGTGTGACTTATTTCACTTAGAGTCGTTGTACCTAAATCCACTTATCATGCTGCTACTAGCCTTAGGACATTGATTTCATGGCTGAGTGATACTCCATTGTACATAAGGACCACAACTTCTTTATCCATTTTTCTCTTTCCTGGGATATTTAAGGTGTCATGAAGTGGAGGTTCTTGTCAACAGAGCAGCCCTAAACTTTGGGGTGCCTGTGTCTTGCTGATTTTTAGTTTTCCCAATTTATACGCCCATGAGTGGACGTGCCCTATGCTCCCTAAGCTGTGTTTTTTCGATGTTTCAGGAGACACCGTACACTTCTCCAGAGTGGCTGTTGGCAATTTACATCCCGCGCATCAGTGTAGCAAGGCTGCCATTTCTCCATGGCCTGTCCTGCATTTGTGGTTTTGACACTTTTTGCAGCATGGCCCTTTTGACCGATGGGAAGCGAGACTTCTTTGTAGCGCTGATTAGCCTTTCCAGGTTGCTTGGTTGGCCAAACAGGGCGTATGCGTTTTTTCCTGAATATATTCAGGAAAAAACGCATACGCCCTGTTTGGCCAAGGGCATCATTGTCGACGTTTTGCCACTTTTCATGTGCTTTAAAGGCGATTCGAATCTACCTCCTGAAACCTGTTTCCTGCAATTCTGCCTTGCTTTCAAATCCTCTTTGTTACCTTCCCTCAATATATTTGTGGACGAGAGTTATCATTTATAACTCTGCAGGTTTGTGAATTGCAGGGCTCCTGAGCTCCATTTTTCAACTTGCTTTTTTGGGAGCTGGCGTCAAATCGCGGGATTGCCTCAGGCACTATTCTGGTTCTGGGCGGCAGGCTGAGCCTGTGGTTAATTCTTCTTCCTGATGGGAAAATAGAGTGACCTGTGCCTGTCCCAACACCTAGATCTAGTCTCTCATTGGTTGCCCCTCTTCCCGTTCATCCTCAGGACAAATTGCAACCTGTACAGAACAGGAGGTTAAAGGTGCTGATTCTCCAACTAGGGAGATTGCTAGTAAAGTAGCTGGAATGGCGAACCCGAGCACAAGGAGATGAGAAATGAGGTGCGTGTTAGAAACCTTTCAAAATCACACGGTGTACCATCTTCTTGGTTTCTCATGCATGTTTTCGATGTAGGATGATGCCCTTGAACCTGGAGATTTGGGACCCATGGGATGGGTACCACGCCGTATTACTTTAAAGGGTCTGCGTTTGCTCATCCAACCTCACCCAACCTCTCAGCCCCAAGAGTGTCCACCCTTATGTCTCATCCAGCTGTGTGTCTAGATATGGTCAATCCAGGTTGCCTCACAGCCCCTGACCGAATTTTGGAAGAATTCCTCTCTCTTTCACTGTCTTTGTTTTACGGGTTTTTAAAAGTAATTCATTTTTATAATGGGGTTTAGCTGCTTTTCACGGCTGTGTTTATGCGGCTTTACACCCACTTGACACACTTCCAGAGAGATATCAATACATAGGTTTTAAGATTCTTACTAGTCAGATATATAGTTGTGCGGTGAATAGGGGGTGTTGAGTCCAGTTCACTGAGCAAGGAGTAGGTCGTGTCTATTACATATTGGGTGTATGGAACGGTATCTGAGCTAATTTGAAACCCTTGTTTTATGCATCACACCACCTCACCTTTCCCGTTAAGCAGCCATAGTGTGTTTTCTAAACGTGTGACTCTGTTCTGTTTTGTAATTCAGTTCAAGTGTAGCGGTTTTTACATTCCCTCTATAAGTGATAGCTTATGATAAGTGTCTTTTTCTGTGTGACTTATTTCACTTAGAATCGTCGTGCCTAAATCCACTCATCTTGCTTCTACTAGCCTTATGACATTGATTTCATGTCTGAGTGATATTCCATTGTACATAAGGACCACAACTTCTTTATCCATTTTTCTCTTTCCTGGGATATTTAAGGTGTCATGAAGTGGAGGTTCTTGTCAACAGAGCAGCCCTAAACTTTGGGGTGCCTGTGTCTTGCTGATTTTTAGTTTTCCCAATTTATACGCCCATGAGTGGACGTGCCCTATGCTCCCTAAGCTGTGTTTTTTCGATGTTTCAGGAGACACCGTACACTTCTCCAGAGTGGCTGTTGGCAATTTACATCCCGCGCATCAGTGTAGCAAGGCTGCCATTTCTCCATGGCCTGTCCTGCATTTGTGGTTTTGACACTTTTTGCAGCATGGCCCTTTTGACCGATGGGAAGTGAGACTTCTTTGTAGCGCTGATTAGCCTTTCCAGGTTGCTTGGTTGGCCAAACAGGGCGTATGCGTTTTTTCCTAAATATATTCAGGAAAAAACGCATACGCCCTGTTTGGCCAAGGGCATCATTGTCGACGTTTTGCCACTTTTCATGTGCTTTAAAGGCGATTCGAATCTACCTCCTGAAACCTGTTTCCTGCAATTCTGCCTTGCTTTCAAATCCTCTTTGTTACCTTCCCTCAATATATTTGTGGTCGAGAGTTATCATTTATAACTCTGCAGGTTTGTGAATTGCAGGGCTCCTGAGCTCCATTTTTCAACTTGCTTTTTTGGGAGCTGGCGTCAAATCGCGGGATTGCCTCAGGCACTATTCTGGTTCTGGGCGGCAGGCTGAGCCTGTGGTTAATTCTTCTTCCTGATGGGAAAATAGAGTGACCTGTGCCTGTCCCAACACCTAGATCTAGTCTCTCATTGGTTGCCCCTCTTCCCGTTCATTCTCAGGACAAATTGCAACCTGTACAGAACAGGAGGTTAAAGGTGCTGATTCTCCAACTAGGGAGATTGCTAGTAAAGTAGCTGGAATGGCGAACCCGAGCACAAGGAGATGAGAAATGAGGTGCGTGTTAGAAACCTTTCAAAATCACACGGTGTACCATCTTCTTGGTTTCTCATGCATGTTTTCGATGTAGGATGATGCCCTTGAACCTGGAGATTTGGGACCTATGGGATGGGGACCACGCCGTATTACTTTAAAGGGTCTGCGTTTGCTCATCCAACCTCACCCAACCTCTCAGCCCCAAGAGTGTCCACCCTTATGTCTCATCCAGCTGTGTGTCTAGATATGGTCAATCCAGGTTGCATCACAGCCCCTGACCGAATTTTGGAAGAATTCCTCTCTCTTTCACTGTCTTTGTTTTACGGGTTTTTAAAAGTAATTCATTTTTATAATGGGGTTTAGCTGCTTTTCACGGCTGTGTTTATGCGGCTTTACACCCACTTGACACACTTCCAGAGAGATATCAATACATAGGTTTTAAGATTCTTACTAGTCAGATATAGAGTTGTGCGGTGAATAGGGGGTGTTGTGTCCAGTTCACTGAGCAAGGAGTAGGTCGTGTCTATTACATATTGGGTGTATGGAACGGTATCTGAGCTAATTTGAAACCCTTGTTTTATGCATCACACCACCTCACCTTTCCCGTTAAGCAGCCATAGTGTGTTTTCTAAACGTGTGACTCTGTTCTGTTTTGTAATTCAGTTCAAGTGTAGCGGTTTTTACATTCCCTCTATAAGAGATAGCTTATGATAAGTGTCTTTTTCTGTGTGACTTATTTCACTTAGAGTCGTTGTACCTAAATCCACTTATCATGCTGCTACTAGCCTTAGGACATTGATTTCATGGCTGAGTGATACTCCATTGTACATAAGGACCACAACTTCTTTATCCATTTTTCTCTTTCCTGGGATATTTAAGGTGTCATGAAGTGGAGGTTCTTGTCAACAGAGCAGCCCTAAACTTTGGGGTGCCTGAGTCTTGCTGATTTTTAGTTTTCGCAATTTATACGCCCATGAGTGGAAGTGCCCTATGCTCCCTAAGCTGTGTTTTTTCGATGTTTCAGGACACACCGTACACTTCTCCAGAGTGGCTGCTGGCAATTTACATCCCGCCCATCAGCGTAGCAAGGCTCCCATTTCTCCATGGCCTGTCCTGCATTTCTGGTTTTGACACTTTTTTCAGCATGGCCCTTTTGACCGATGGGAAGCGAGACTTCTTTGTAGCGCTGATTTGCCTTTCCAGGTTGCTTGGTTGGCCAAAAAGGGCGTATGCGTTTTTTCCTGAATATATTCAGGAAAAAACGCATACGCCCTTTTTGGCCAAGGGCATCATTGTCGACCTTTTGCCGCTTTTCATGTGCTTTAAAGCCAATTCGAATCTACCTCCTGAAACCTGTTTCCTGCGATTCTGCCTTGCTTTCAAATCCTCTTTGTTGCCTTCCCTCAATATATTTGTGGACGAGAGTTATCATTTATAACTCTGCAGGTTTGTGAATTGCAGTGCCCCTGAGTTCCATTTTTCAACTTGCTTTTTTGGGAGCTGGCGTCAAATCGCGGGATTGCCTCAGGCACTATTCTGGTTCCGGGCGGCAGGCTGAGCCTGTGGTTAATTCTTCTTCCTGATGGGAAAATAGAGTGACCTGTGCCTGTCCGAACACCTAGATCTGGTCTCTCATTGGTTGCCCCTCTTCCCGTTCACCCTCAGGACAAATTGCAACCTGTACAGAACAGGAGGTTAAAGGTGCTGATTCTCCAACTAAGGAGATTGCTAGTAAAGTAGCTGGAATGGCGAACCCGAGCACAAGGAGATGAGAAATGAGGTGCGTTTTAGAAACCTTTCCCGATCACACGGTGTACCATCTTCTGGGTTTCTCATGCATGTATTTGATGCAGGAAGATGCCCTTGAAACTGGAGATTTGGGACCCATGGGATGGGTACCACGCAGTATTACTTTAAAGGGTCTGCGTTTGCTCACCCAACCTCACTAAACCTGTCAGCCCCAAGAGTGTCCACCCTTAGGTCTCATCCAACTGTGGGTCTAGATATGTTCAATCCAGGTTGCATCACAGCCCCTGAACGAATTGTGTAAGAATTTCTCTCTCTTTCACTGTCTTTGTTTTACGGGTTTTTACAAGTAATTTATTTTTATAATGGGGTTTAGCTGCTTTTCACGGCTGTGTTTATGCGGCTTTACACCCACTTGACACACTTCCAGAGAGATATCAATACATAGGTTTTAAGATTCTTACTAGTCAGATATATAGTTGTGCGGTGAATAGGGGGTGTTGAGTCCAGTTCACTGAGCAAGGAGTAGGTCGTGTCTATTACATATTGGGTGTATGGAACGGTATCTGAGCTAATTTGAAACCCTTGTTTTATGCATCACACCACCTCACCTTTCCCGTTAAGCAGCCATAGTGTGTTTTCTAAATGTGTGACTCTCTTCTGATTTGTAATTCAGTTCAAGTGTAGCGGTTTTTACATTCCCTCTATAAGTGATAGCTTTTGATAAGTGTCTTTTTCTGTGTGACTTATTTCACTTAGAATCGTCGTACCTAAGTCCACCCATCTTGCTTCTACTAGCCTTATGACATTGATTTCATGCCTGAGTGATATTCCATTGTACATAAGGACCACAACTTCTTTATCCATTTTTCTCTTTCCTGGGATATTTAAGGTGTCATGAAGTGGAGGTTCTTGTCAACAGAGCAGCCCTAAACTTTGGGGTGCCTGTGTTTTGCTGATTTTTAGTTTTCCCAATTTATATGCCCATGAGTGGAAGTGCCCTATGCTCCCTAAGCTGTGTTTTTTCGATGTTTCAGGACACACCGTACACTTCTCCAGAGTGGCTGTTGGCAATTTACATCCCGCCCATCAGCGTAGCAAGGCTCCCATTTCTCCATGGCCTGTCCTGCATTTGTGGTTTTGACACTTTTTTCAGCATGGCCCTTTTGACCGATGGGAAGTGAGACTTCTTTGTAGCGCTGATTTGCCTTTCCAGGTTGCTTGGTTGGCCAAAAAGGGCGTATGCGTTTTTTCCTGAATATATTCAGGAAAAAACGCATACGCCCTTTTTGGCCAAGGGCATCATTGTCGACCTTTTGCCGCTTTTCATGTGCTTTAAAGCCAATTCGAATCTACCTCCTGAAACCTGTTTCCTGCAATTCTGCCTTGCTTTCAAATCCTCTTTGTTACCTTCCCTCAATATATTTGTGGACGAGAGTTATCATTTATAACAATGCAGGTTTGTGAATTGCAGGGCCCCTGAGCTCCATTTTTCAACTTGCTTTTTTGGGAGCTGGCGTCAAATCGTGGGATTGCCTCAGGCACTATTCTGGTTCCCGGCGGCAGGCTGAGCCTGTGCTTAATTCTTCTTCCTGAGGGGAAAATAGAGTGACCTGTGCCTGTCCCAACACCTAGATCTGGTCTCTCATTGGTTGCCCCTCTTCCCGTTTATCCTCAGGACAAATTGCAACCTGTACAGAACAGGAGGTTAAAGGTGCTGATTCTCCAACTAGGGAGATTGCTAGTAAAGTAGCTGGAATGGCGAACCCGAGCACAAGAAGATGAGAAATGAGGTGCGTTTTAGAAACCTTTCAAAATCACACGGTGTACCATCTTCTGGGTTTCTCATGCATGTTTTCGATGTAGGATGATGCCCTTGAACCTGGAGATTTGGGACTCATGGGATGGGTACCTCACCATAGTACTTTAAAGGGTCTGCGTTTGCTCACCCAACCTCACCCAACCTCTCAGCCCCAAGAGTGTCCACCCTTATGTCTCATCCAGCTGTGGGTCTAGATATGGTCAATCCAGTTTGCATCACAGCCCCTGACCGAATTTTGGAAGAATTTCTCTCTCTTTCACTGTCTTTGTTTTACGGGTTTTTAAAAGTAATTTATTTTTATAATGGGGTTTAGCTGCTTTTCACGGCTGTGTTTATGCGGCTTTACACCCACTTGACTCACTTCCAGACAGATATCAATACATAGGTTTTAAGATTCTTACTACTCACATATATTCTTTGCGGTGAATAGGGCGTGTTGTGTCCACTTCACTGAGCAAGGAGTAGGTCTTGTCTATTACATATTGGGTGTATGGAACGGTATCTGAGCGAATTTGATACCCTTGTTTTATGCATCACCCCACCTCACCTTTCCCGGTAAGCAGCCATAGTGTGTTTTCTAAATGTGTGACTCTGTTCTGTTTTGTAATTCAGTTCAAGTGTAGCGGTTTTTACATTCCCTCTATAAGTGATAGCTTATGATAAGTGTCTTTTTCTGTGTGACTTATTTCACTTAGAATCGTCGTACCTAACTCCACTCATCTTGCTTCTACTAGCCTTATGACATTGATTTCATGTCTGAGAGATATTCCATTGTACATAAGGACGACAACTTCTTTATCCATTTTTCTCTTTCCTGGGATATTTAAGGTGTCATGAAGGGGAGGTTCTTGTCAACAGAGCAGCCCTAAACTCTGGGGTACCTGTGTCTTGCTGATTTTTAGTTTTCCCAATTTATACGCCCATGAGTGGACGTTCCCTATGCTCCCTAAGCTGTGTTTTTTCGATGTTTCAGGACACACCGTACACTTCTCCAGAGTGACTGTTGGCAATTTACATCCCGCCCATCAGCGTAGCAAGGCTGCCATTTCTCCATGGCCTGTCCTGCATTTCTGGTTTTGACACTTTTTGCAGCATGGCCCTTTTGACCGATGGG
Source organism: Eschrichtius robustus (assembly GCF_028021215.1). Classification (NCBI taxonomy): domain Eukaryota; kingdom Metazoa; phylum Chordata; class Mammalia; order Artiodactyla; family Eschrichtiidae; genus Eschrichtius; species Eschrichtius robustus. The sequence continues at coordinate 151,215 of NW_027175177.1, forward strand.
AAGCGAGACTTCTTTGTAGCGCTGATTTGCCTTTCCAGGTTGCTTGGTTGGCCAAAAAGGGCGTATGCGTTTTTTCCTGAATATATTCAGGAAAAAACGCATACGCCCTTTTTGGCCAAGGGCATCATTGTCGACGTTTTGCCACTTTTCATGTGCTTTAAAGGCGATTCGAATCTACCTCCTGAAACCTGTTTCCTGCAATTCTGCCTTGCTTTCAAATCCTCTTCGTTGCCTTCCCTCAATATACTTGGGGACGAGAGTTATCATTTATAACTCTGCAGGTTTGTGAATTGCAGTGCCCCTGAGCTCCATTTTGCAACTCGCTTTTTTGGGAGCTGGCCGCAAAAGCGCCGGATTGCCTCAGGCCCTATTCTGGTTCTGGGCGGCAGGCTGAGCCTGTGGTTAATTCTTCTTCCTGATGGGAAAATAGAGTGACCTGTGCCTGTCCCAACACCTAGATCTAGTCTCTCATTGGTTGCCCCTCTTCCCGTTCATCCTCAGGACAAATTGCAACGTGTAGGGAACAGGAGGTTAAAGGTGCTGATTCTCCAAGTAGTGAGATTGCTAGTAAAGTGTCTGGAATGGTGAACCCGAACACAAGGAGATGAGAAATGAGGTGCGTTTTAGAAACCTTTCAAAATCACACGGTGTACCATCTTCTGGGTTTCTCATGCATGTTTTCGATGTAGGAAGATGCCCTTGAACCTGGAGATTTGGGACCCATGGGATGGGTACCACGCAGTATTACTTTAAAGGGTCTGCGTTTGCTCACCCAATCTCTCAGCCCCAAGAGTGTCCACCCTTATGTCTCATCCAGCTGTGGGTCTAGATATGGTCAATGCAGGTTGCATCACAGCCTCTGAACGAATTTTGTAAGAATTTCTCTCTCTTTCACTGTCTTTGTTTTACGGGTTTTTAAAAGTAATTTATTTCTATAATGGGGTTTAGCTGCTTTTCACGGCTGTGTTTATGCGGCTTTACACCCACTTGACTCACTTCCAGACAGATATCAATACATAGGTTTTAAGATTCTTACTAGTCAGATATATTCTTGTGCGGTGAATAGGGGGTGTTGAGTCCAGTTCACTGAGCAAGGAGTAGGTCTTGTCTATTACATATTGGGTGTATGGAACGGTATCTGAGCGAATTTGAAACCCTTGTTTTGTGCATCACCCCACCTCACCTTTCCCGTTAAGCAGCCATTGTGTGTTTTCTAAATGTGTGACTCTGTTCTGTTTTGTAATTCAGTTCAAGTGTAGCGGTTTTGACATTCCCTCTATAAGTGATAGCTTATGATAAGTGTCTTTTTCTGTGTGACTTATTTCACTTAGAATCGTCGTGCCTAAATCCACTCATCTTGCTTCTACTAGCCTTATGACATTGATTTCATGTCTGAGTGATATTCCATTGTACATAAAGACCACAACTTCTTTATCCATTTTTCTCTTTCCTGGGATATTTAAGGTGTCATGAAGTGGACGTTTTTGTCAACAGAGCAGCCCTAAACTTTGGGGTGCCTGTGTCTTGCTGATTTTTAGTTTTCCCAATTTACACGCCCATGAGTGGACGTGCACTAAGCTCCCTAAGCTGTGTTTTTTCGATGTTTCAGGACACACCGTACACTTCTCCAGAGTGGCTGTTGGCAATTTACATCCCGCCCATCAGCGTAGCAAGGCTGCCATTTCTCCATGGCCTGTCCTGCATTTCTGGTTTTGACACTTTTTTCAGCATGGCCCTTTTGACCGATGGGAAGCGAGACTTCTTTGTAGCGCTGATTTGCCTTTCCAGGTTGCTTGGTTGGCCAAAAAGGGCGTATGCGTTTTTTCCTGAATATATTCAGGAAAGAACGCATACGCCCTTTTTGGCCAAGGGCATCATTGTCGACGTTTTGCCACTTTTCATGTGCTTTAAAGGCGATTCGAATCTACCTCCTGAAACCTGTTTCCTGCAATTCTGCCTTGCTTTCAAATCCTTTTCGTTGCCTTCCCTCAATATACTTGTGGACGAGAGTTATCATTTATAACTCTGCAGGTTTGTGAATTGCAGTGCCCCTGAGCTCCATTTTGCAACTCGCTTTTTTGGGAGCTGGCCGCAAAAGCGCGGGATTGCCTCAGGCCCTATTCTGATTCTGGGCGGCAGGCTGAGCCTGTGGTTAATTCTTCTTCCTGATGGGAAAATAGAGTGACCTGTGCCTGTCCCAACACCTAGATCTAGTCTCTCATTGGTTGCCCCTCTTCCCGTTCATCCTCAGGACAAATTGCAACGTGTAGGGAACAGGAGGTTAAAGGTGCTGATTCTCCAAGTAGGGAGATTGCTAGTAAAGTATCTGGAATGGTGAACCCGAACACAAGGAGATGAGAAATGAGGTGCGTTTTAGAAACCTTTCAAAATCACACGGTGTACCATCTTCTGGGTTTCTCATGCATGTTTTCGATGTAGGAAGATGCCCTTGAACCTGGAGATTTGGGACCCATGGGATGGGTACCACGCAGTATTACTTTAAAGGGTCTGCGTTTGCTCACCCAACCTCTCAGCCCCAAGAGTGTCCACCCTTATGTCTCATCCAGCTGTGGGTCTAGATATGGTCAATGCAGGTTGCATCACAGCCTCTGAACGAATTTTTTTAAGAATTTTTCTCTCTTTCACTGTCTTTGTTTTACGGGTTTTTAAAAGTAATTTATTTCTATAATGGGGTTTAGCTGCTTTTCACGGCTGTGTTTATGCGGCTTTACACCCACTTGACTCACTTCCAGACAGATATCAATACATAGGTTTTAAGATTCTTACTAGTCACATGTATTCTTGTGCAGTGAATAGGGGGTGTTGAGTCCAGTTCACTGAGCAAGGAGTAGGTCTTGTCTATTACATATTGGGTGTATGGAACGGTATCTGAGCGAATTTGAAACCCTTGTTTTGTGCATCACCCCACCTCAACTTTCCCGTTAAGCAGCCATTGTGTGTTTTCTAAATGTGTGACTCTGTTCTGTTTTGTAATTCAGTTCAAGTGTAGCGGTTTTTACATTTCCTCTATAAGTGATAGCTTATGATAAGTGTCTTTTTCTGTGTGACTTATTTCACTTAGAATCGTCGTGCCTAAATCCACTCATCTTGCTTCTACTAGCGTTATGACATTGATTTCATGTCTGAGTGATATTCCATTGTACATAAGGACCACAACTTCTTTATCCATTTTTCTCTTTCCTGGGATATTTAAGGTGTCATGAAGTGGAGGTTCTTGTCAACAGAGCAGCCCTAAACTTTGGGGTGCCTGTGTCTTGCTGATTTTTAGTTTTCCCAATTTATACGCCCATGAGTGGACGTGCCCTATGCTCCCTAAGCTGTGTTTTTTCGATGTTTCAGGACACACCGTACACTTCTCCAGAGTGGCTGTTGGCAATTTACATCCCGCCCATCAGTGTAGCAATGCTGCCATTTCTCCATGGCCTGTCCTGCATTTCTGGTTTTGACACTTTTTGCAGCATGGCCCTTTTGACCGATGGGAAGCGAGACTTCTTTGTAGCGCTGATTAGCCTTTCCAGGTTGCTTGATTGGCCAAACAGGGCGTATGCGTTTTTTCCTGAATATATTCAGGAAAAAACGCATACGCCCTTTTTGGCCAAGGGCATCATTGTAGATGTTTTGCCACTTTTCATGTGCTTTAAAGGCGATTCGAATCTACCTCCTGAAACCTGTTTCCTGCAATTCTGCCTTGCTTTCAAATCCTCTTCGTTGCCTTCCCTCAATATATTTGTGGACGAGAGTTATCATTTATAACTCTGCAGGTTTGTGAATTGCAGTGCCCCTGAGCTCCATTTTGCAACTCGCTTTTTTGGGAGCTGGCCGCAAAAGCACGGGATTGCCTCAGGCCCTATTCTGCTTCTGGGCGGCAGGCTGAGCCTGTGGTTAATTCTTCTTCCTGATGGGAAAATAGAGTGACCTGTGCCTGTCCCAACACCTAGATCTAGTCTCTCTTTGGTTGCCCCTCTTCCCGTTCATCCTCAGGGCAAATTGCAACCTGTAGGGAACAGGAGGTTAAAGGTGCTGATTCTCCAAGTAGGGAGATTGCTAGTAAAGTAGCTGGAATGGCGAACCCGAGCACAAGAAGATGAGAAATGAGGTGCGTTTTAGAAACCTTTCAAAATCACACGGTGTACCATCTTCTGGGTTTCTCATGCATGTTTTCGATGTAGGAATATGCCCTTGAACCTGGAGATTTGGGACCCATGGGATGGGTACCACGCAGTATTCCTTTAAAGGGTCTGCGTTTGCTCACCCAACCTCACCCAACCTCTCAGCCCCAAGAGTGTCCACCCTTATGTCTCATCCAGCTGTGGGTCTAGATATGGTCAATCCAGGTTGCATCACAGCCTCTGAACGAATTTTGTAAGAATTTCTCTCTCTTTCACTGTCTTTGTTTTACGGGTTTTTAAAAGTAATTTATTTTTATATTGGGATTTAGCTGCTTTTCACGGTTGTGTTTATGCGGCTTTACACCCACTTGACTCACTTCCAGACAGATATCAATACATAGGTTTTACGATTCTTACTAGTCACATATATTCTTGTGCGGTGAATAGGGGGTGTTGAGTCCAGTTCAGTGAGCAAGGAGTAGGTCTTGTCTATTACATATTGGGTGTATGGAACGGTATCTGAGCGAATTTGAAACCCTTGTTTTATGCATCACCCCACCTCACCTTTCCCGTTAAGCAGCCATAGTGTGTTTTCTAAACGTGTGACTCTGTTCTGTTTTGTAATTTAGTTCAAGTGTAGCGGTTTTTACATTCCCTCTATATGTGATAGCTTATGATAAGTGTCTTTTTCTGTGTGACTTATTTCACTTAGAATCGTCGTACCTAACTCCACTCATCTTGCTTCTACTAGCCTTATGACATTGATTTCATATCTGAGTGATATTCCATTGTACATAAGGACCACAACTTCTTTATCCATTTTTCTCTTTCCTGGGATATTTAAGGTGTCATGAAGTGGAGGTTCTTGTCAACAGAGCAGCCCTGAACTTTGGGGTGCCTGTGTCTTGCTGATTTTTAGTTTTCCCAATTTATACGCCCATGAGTGGACGTGCCCTATGCTCCCTAAGCTGTGTTTTTTCGATGTTTCAGGACACACCGTACACTTCTCCAGAGTGGCTGTTGGCAATTTACATCCCGCCCATCAGCGTAGCAAGGCTGCCATTTCTCCATGGCCTGTCCTGCATTTCTGGTTTTGACACTTTCTGCAGCATGGCCCTTTTGACCGATGGGAAGCGAGACTTCTTTGTAGCGCTGATTTGCCTTTCCAGGTTGCTTGGTTGGCCAAAAAGGGCGTATGCGTTTTTTCCTGAATATATTCAGGAAAAAACGCATACGCCCTTTTTGGCCAAGGGCATCATTGTTGACCTTTTGCCGCTTTTCATGTGCTTTAAAACCAATTCGAATCTACCTCCTGAAACCTGTTTCCTGCAATTCTGCCTTGCTTTCAAATCCTCTTTGTTACCTTCCCTCAATATATTTGTGGACGAGAGTTATCATTTATAACAATGCAGGTTTGTGAATTGCAGGGCCCCTGAGCTCCATTTTTCAACTTGCTTTTTTGGGAGCTGGCGTCAAATCGCGGGATTGCCTCAGGTACTATTCTGGTTCCCGGCGGCAGGCTGAGCCTGTGCTTAATTCTTCTTCCTGATGGGAAAATAGAGTGACCTGTGCCTGTCCGAACACCTAGATCTGGTCTCTCATTGGTTGCCCCTCTTCCCGTTTATCCTCAGGACAAATTGCAACCTGTACAGAACAGGAGGTTAAAGGTGCTGATTCTCCAACTAGGGAGATTGCTAGTAAAGTAGCTGGAATGGCGAACCCGAGCACAAGGAGATGAGAAATGAGGTGCGTTTTAGAAACCTTTCAAAATCACACGGTGTACCATCTTCTGGGTTTCTCATGCATGTTTTCGATGTAGGATGATGCCCTTGAACCTGGAGATTTGGGACCCATGGGATGGGTACCACGCCGTATTACTGTAAAGGGTTTGCGTTTGCTCACCCAACCTCTCAGCCCCAAGAGTGTCCACCCTTATGTCTCATCCAGCTGTGTGTCTAGATATGGTCAATCCAGGTTGCATCACAGCCCCTGACCGAATTTTGGAAGAATTTCTCTCTCTTTCACTGTCTTTGTTTTACGGGTTTTTACAAGTAATTTATTTTTATAATGGGGTTTAGCTGCTTTTCACGGCTGTGTTTATGCGGCTTTACACCCACTTGACACACTTCCAGAGAGATATCAATACATAGGTTTTAAGATTCTTATTAGTCAGATATATAGTTGTGCGGTGAATAGAGGTTGTTGAGTCCAGTTCACTGAGCAAGGAGTAGGTCGTGTCTATTACATATTGGGTGTATGGAACGGTATCTGAGCTAATTTGAAACCCTTGTTTTATGCATCACACCACCTCACCTTTCCCGTTAAGCAGCCATAGTGTGTTTTCTAAACGTGTGACTCTGTTCTCTTTTGTAATTCAGTTCAAGTGTAGCAGTTTTTACATTCCCTCTATAAGAGATAACTTATGATAAGTGTCTTTTTCTGTGTGACTTATTTCACTTAGAGTCGTCGTACCTAAATCCACTCATCATGCTGCTACTAGCCTTATGACATTGATTTTATGGCTGAGTGATATTCCATTGTACATAAGGACCACAACTTCTTTATCCATTTTTCTCTTTCCTGGGATATTTCAGGTGTCATGAAGTGGAGGTTCTTGTCAACAGAGCAGCCCTAAACTTTGGTGTGCCTGTGTCTTGCTGATTTTTAGTTTTCCCAATTTATACGCCCATGAGTGGAAGTGCCCTATGGTCCCTAAGCTCTGCTTTTCGATGTTTCAGGACACACCGTACACTCCTCCAGAGTGGCTGTTGGCAATTTACATCCCGCCCATCAGCGTAGCAAGGCTGCCATTTCTCCATGGCCTGTCCTGCATTTGTGGTTTTGACACTTTTTTCAGCATGGCCCTTTTGACCGATGGGAAGCGAGACTTCTTTGTAGCGCTGATATGCCTTTCCAGGTGGCTTGGTTTGCCAAAAAGGGCGTCTGCGTTTTTTCCTGAATATATTCAGGAAAAAACGCAGACGCCCTTTTTGGCCAAGGGCATCATTGTCGACGTTTTGCCGCTTTTCATGTGCTTTAAAGGCGATTCGAATCTACCTCCTGAAATCTGTTTCCTGCAATTCTGCCTTGCTTTCAAATCCTCTTTGTTGCCTTCCCTCAATATATTTGTGGACGAGAGTTATCATTTATAACTCTGCAGGTTTGTGAATTGCAGGGCCCCTGAGCTCCATTTTTCAACTTGCTTTTTTGGGAGCTGGCGTCAAATCGCGGGATTGCCTCAGGCACTATTCTGGTTCTGGGCGGCAGGCTGAGCCTGTGGTTAATTCTTCTTCCTGATGGGAAAATAGAGTGACCTGTGCCTGTCCCAACACCTAGATCTGGTCTCTCATTGGTTGCCCCTCTTCCCGTTCATCCTCAGGACAAATTGCAACCTGTACAGAACAGGAGGTTAAAGGTGCTGATTCTCCAAGTAGGGAGATTGCTAGTAAAGTAGCTGGAATGGCGAACCCGAGCACAAGGAGATGAGAAATGAGGTGCGTTTTAGAAACCTTTCCCGATCACACGGTGTACCATCTTCTGGGTTTCTCATGCATGTTTTTGATGCAGGAAGATGCCCTTGAAACTGGAGATTTGGGACCCATGGGATGGGTACCACGCAGTATTACTTTAAAGGGTCTGCGTTTGCTCACCCAACCTCACCAAACCTGTCAGCCCCAAGAGTGTCCACCCTTAGGTCTCATCCAACTGTGGGTCTAGATATGTTCAATCCAGGTTGCATCACAGCCCCTGAACGAATTGTGTAAGAATTTCTCTCTCTTTCACTGTCTTTGTTTTACGGGTTTTTACAAGTAATTTATTTTTATAATGGGGTTTAGCTGCTTTTCACGGCTGTGTTTATGCGACTTTACACCCACTTGACACACTTCCAGAGATATATCAATACATAGGTTTTAAGATTCTTACTACTCACATATATTCTTGTGCGGTGAATAGGGGGTGTTGAGTCCAGTTCACTGAGCAAGGAGTAGGTCTTGTCTATTACATATTGGGTGTATGGAACGGTATCTGAGCGAATTTGAAACCCTTGTTTTATGAATCACCCCACCTCACCTTTCCCGGTAAGCAGACATAGTGTGTTTTCTAAACGTGTGACTCTGTTTTGTTTTGTAATTCAGTTCAAGTGTAGCGGTTTTTACATTCCCTCTATAAGTGATAGCTTATGATAAGTGTCTTTTTCTGTGTGACTTATTTCACTTAGAATCGTCGTACCTAACTCCACTCATCTTGCTTCTACTAGCCTTAGGACATTGATTTCATGTCTGAGAGATATTCCATTGTACATAAGGACGACAACTTCTTTATCCATTTTTCTCTTTCCTGGGATATTTAAGGTGTCATGAAGGGGAGGTTCTTGTCAACAGAGCAGCCCTAAACTTTGGGGTACCTGTGTCTTGCTGATTTTTAGTTTTCCCAATTTATACGCCCATGAGTGGACGTGCCCTATGCTCCCTTAGCTGTGTTTTTTTGATGTTTCAGGACACACCGTACACTTCTCCAGAGTGACTGTTGGCAATTTACATCCCGCCCATCAGCGTAGCAAGGCTGCCATTTCTCCATGGCCTGTCCTGCATTTCTGGTTTTGACACTTTTTGCAGCATGGCCCTTTTGACCGATGGGAAGCGAGACTTCTTTGTAGCGCTGATTTGCCTTTCCAGGTTGCTTGGTTGGCCAAAAAGGGCGTATGCGTTTTTTCCTGAATATATTCAGGAAAAAACGCATACGCCCTTTTTGGCCAAGGTCATCATTGTCGACGTTTTGCCACTTTTCATGTGCTTTAAAGGCGATTCGAATCTACCTCCTGAAACCTGTTTCCTGCAATTCTGCCTTGCTTTCAAATCCTCTTCGTTGCCTTCCCTCAATATACTTGTGGACGAGAGTTATCATTTATAACTCTGCAGGTTTGTGAATTGCAGTGCCCCTGAGCTCCATTTTGCAACTCGCTTTTTTGGGAGCTGGCCGCAAAAGCGCGGGATTTCCTCAGGCCCTATTCTGGTTCTGGGCGGCAGGCTGAGCCTGTGGTTAATTCTTCTTCCTGATGGGAAAATAGAGTGACCTGTGCCTGTCCCAACACCTAGATCTAGTCTCTCATTGGTTGCCCCTCTTCCCGTTCATCCTCAGGACAAATTGCAACGTGTAGGGAACAGGAGGTTAAAGGTGCTGATTCTCCAAGTAGGGAGATTGCTAGTAAAGTATCTGGAATGGTGAACCCGAACACAAGGAGATGAGAAATGAGGTGCGTTTTAGAAACCTTTCAAAATCACACGGTGTACCATCTTCTGGGTTTCTCATGCATGTTTTCGATGTAGGAAGATGCCCTTGAACCTGGAGATTTGGGACCCATGGGATGGGTACCACGCAGTATTACTTTAAAGGGTCTGCGTTTGCTCACCCAACCTCTCAGCCCCAAGAGTGTCCACCCTTATGTCTCATCCAGCTGTGGGTCTAGATATGGTCAATGCAGGTTGCATCACAGCCTCTGAACGAATTTTGTAAGAATTTTTCTCTCTTTCACTGTCTTTGTTTTACGGGTTTTTAAAAGTAATTTATTTCTATAATGGGGTTTAGCTGCTTTTCACGGCTGTGTTTATGCGGCTTTACACCCACTTGACTCACTTCCAGACAGATATCAATACATAGGTTTTAAGATTCTTACTAGTCAGATATATTCTTTTGCGGTGAATAGGGGGTGTTGAGTCCAGTTCACTGAGCAAGGAGTAGGTCTTGTCTATTACATATTGGGTGTATGGAACGGTATTTGAGCGAATTTGAAACCCTTGTTTTGTGCATCACCCCACCTCACCTTTCCCGTTAAGCAGCCATTGTGTGTTTTCTAAATGTGTGACTCTGTTCTGTTTTGTAATTCAGTTCAAGTGTAGCGGTTTTTACATTCCCTCTATAAGTGATAGCTTATGATAAGTGTCTTTTTCTGTGTGACTTATTTCACTTAGAATCGTCGTGCCTAAATCCACTCATCTTGCTTCTACTAGCCTTATGACATTGATTTCATGTCTGAGTGATATTCCATTGTACATAAAGACCACAACTTCTTTATCCATTTTTCTCTTTCCTGGGATATTTAAGGTGTCATGAAGTGGACGTTTTTGTCAACAGAGCAGCCCTAAACTTTAGGGTGCCTGTGTCTTGCTGATTTTTAGTTTTCCCAATTTACACGCCCATGAGTGGACGTGCCCTAAGCTCCCTAAGCTGTGTTTTTTCGATGTTTCAGGACACACCGTACACTTCTCCAGAGTGGCTGTTGGCAATTTACATCCCGCCCATCAGCGTAGCAAGGCTGCCATTTCTCCATGGCCTGTCCTGCATTTCTGGTTTTGACACTTTTTGCAGCATGGCCCTTTTCACCGATGGGAAGCGAGACTTCTTTGTAGCGCTGATTTGCCTTTCCAGGTTGCTTGGTTGGCCAAAAAGGGCGTATGCGTTTTTTCCTGAATATATTCAGGAAAGAACGCATACGCCCTTTTTGGCCAAGGGCATCATTGTCGACGTTTTGCCACTTTTCATGTGCTTTAAAGGCGATTCGAATCTACCTCCTGAAACCTGTTTCCTGCAATTCTGCCTTGCTTTCAAATCCTTTTCGTTGTCTTCCCTCAATATACTTGTGGACGAGAGTTATCATTTATAATTCTGCAGGTTTGTGAATTGCAGTGCCCCTGAGCTCCATTTTGCAACTCGCTTTTTTGGGAGCTGGCCGCAAAAGCGCGGGATTGCCTCAGGCCCTATTCTGGTTCTGGGCGGCAGGCTGAGCCTGTGGTTAATTCTTCTTCCTGATGGGAAAATAGAGTGACCTGTGCCTGTCCCAACACCTAGATCTAGTCTCTCATTGGTTGCCCCTCTTCCCGTTCATCCTCAGGACAAATTGCAACGTGTAGGGAACAGGAGGTTAAAGGTGCTGATTCTCCAAGTAGGGAGATTGCTAGTAAAGTATCTGGAATGGTGAACCCGAACACAAGGAGATGAGAAATGAGGTGCGTTTTAGAAACCTTTCAAAATCACACGGTGTACCATCTTCTGGGTTTCTCATGCATGTTTTCGATGTAGGAAGATGCCCTTGAACCTGGAGATTTGGGACCCATGGGATGGGTACCACGCAGTATTACTTTAAAGGGTCTGCGTTTGCTCACCCAACCTCTCAGCCCCAAGAGTGTCCACCCTTATGTCTCATCCAGCTGTGGGTCTAGATATGGTCAATGCAGGTTGCATCACAGCCTCTGAACGAATTTTGTAAGAATTTTTCTCTCTTTCACTGTCTTTGTTTTACGGGTTTTTAAAAGTAATTTATTTCTATAATGGGGTTTAGCTGCTTTTCACGGCTGTGTTTATGTGGCTTTACACCCACTTGACTCACTTCCAGACAGATATCAATACATAGGTTTTAAGATTCTTACTAGTCACATGTATTCTTGTGCAGTGAATAGGGGGTGTTGAGTCCAGTTCACTGAGCAAGGAGTAGGTCTTGTCTATTACATATTGGGTGTATGGAACGGTATCTGAGCGAATTTGAAACCCTTGTTTTGTGCATCACCCCACCTCAACTTTCCCGTTAAGCAGCCATTGTGTGTTTTCTAAATGTGTGACTCTGTTCTGTTTTGTAATTCAGTTCAAGTGTAGCGGTTTTTACATTTCCTCTATAAGTGATAGCTTATGATAAGTGTCTTTTTCTGTGTGACTTATTTCACTTAGAATCGTCGTGCCTAAATCCACTCATCTTGCTTCTACTAGCGTTATGACATTGATTTCATGTCTGAGTGATATTCCATTGTACATAAGGACCACAACTTCTTTATCCATTTTTCTCTTTCCTGGGATATTTAAGGTGTCATGAAGTGGAGGTTCTTGTCAACAGAGCAGCCCTAAACTTTGGGGTGCCTGTGTCTTGCTGATTTTTAGTTTTCCCAATTTATACGCCCATGAGTGGACGTGCCCTATGCTCCCTAAGCTGTGTTTTTTCGATGTTTCAGGACACACCGTACACTTCTCCAGAGTGGCTGTTGGCAATTTACATCCCGCCCATCAGTGTAGCAATGCTGCCATTTCTCCATGGCCTGTCCTGCATTTCTGGTTTTGACACTTTTTGCAGCATGGCCCTTTTGACCGATGGGAAGCGAGACTTCTTTGTAGCGCTGATTAGCCTTTCCAGGTTGCTTGGTTGGCCAAACAGGGCGTATGCGTTTTTTCCTGAATATATTCAGGAAAAAACGCATACGCCCTGTTTGGCCAAGGGCATCATTGTCGATGTTTTGCCACTTTTCATGTGCTTTAAAGGCGATTCGAATCTACCTCCTGAAACCTGTTTCCTGCAATTCTGCCTTGCTTTCAAATCCTCTTCGTTGCCTTCCCTCAATATATTTGTGGACGAGAGTTATCATTTATAACTCTGCAGGTTTGTGAATTGCAGTGCCCCTGAGCTCCATTTTGCAACTCGCTTTTTTGGGAGCTGGCCGCAAAAGCACGGGATTGCCTCAGGCCCTATTCTGCTTCTGGGCGGCAGGCTGAGCCTGTGGTTAATTCTTCTTCCTGATGGGAAAATAGAGTGACCTGTGCCTGTCCCAACACCTAGATCTAGTCTCTCTTTGGTTGCCCCTCTTCCCGTTCATCCTCAGGGCAAATTGCAACCTGTAGGGTACAGGAGCTTAAAGGTGCTGATTCTCCAAGTAGGGAGATTGCTAGTAAAGTAGCTGGAATGGCGAACCCGAGCACAAGAAGATGAGAAATGAGGTGCGTTTTAGAAACCTTTCAAAATCACACGGTGTACCATCTTCTGGGTTTCTCATGCATGTTTTCGATGTAGGAATATGCCCTTGAACCTGGAGATTTGGGACCCATGGGATGGGTACCACGCAGTATTCCTTTAAAGGGTCTGCGTTTGCTCACCCAACCTCACCCAACCTCTCAGCCCCAAGAGTGTCCACCCTTATGTCTCATCCAGCTGTGGGTCTAGATATGGTCAATCCAGGTTGCATCACAGCCTCTGAACGAATTTTGTAAGAATTTCTCTCTCTTTCACTGTCTTTGTTTTACGGGTTTTTAAAAGTAATTTATTTTTATATTGGGATTTAGCTGCTTTTCACGGCTGTGTTTATGCGGCTTTACACCCACTTGACTCACTTCCAGACAGATATCAATACATAGGTTTTAAGATTCTTACTAGTCACATATATTCTTGTGCGGTGAATAGGGGGTGTTGAGTCCAGTTCAGTGAGCAAGGAGTAGGTCTTGTCTATTACATATTGGGTGTATGGATCGGTATCTGAGCGAATTTGAAACCCTTGTTTTATGCATCACCCCACCTCACCTTTCCCGTTAAGCAGCCATAGTGTGTTTTCTAAACGTGTGACTCTGTTCTGTTTTGTAATTCAGTTCAAGTGTAGCGGTTTTTACATTCCCTCTATATGTGATAGCTTATGATAAGTGTCTTTTTCTGTGTGACTTATTTCACTTAGAATCGTCGTACCTAACTCCACTCATCTTGCTTCTACTAGCCTTATGACATTGATTTCATGTCTGAGTGATATTCCATTGTACATAAGGACCACAACTTCTTTATCCATTTTTCTCTTTCCTGGGATATTTAAGGTGTCATGAAGTGGAGGTTCTTGTCAACAGAGCAGCCCTAAACTTTGGGGTGCCTGTGTCTTGCTGATTTTTAGTTTTCCCAATTTATACGCCCTTGAGTGGACGTGCCCTATGCTCCCTAAGCTGTGTTTTTTCGATGTTTCAGGACACACCGTACACTTCTCCAGAGTGGCTGTTGGCAATTTACATCCCGCCCATCAGCGTAGCAAGGCTCCCATTTCTCCATGGCCTGTCCTGCATTTGTGGTTTTGACACTTTTTTCAGCATGGCCCTTTTGACCGATGGGAAGCGAGACTTCTTTGTAGCGCTGATTTGCCTTTCCAGGTTGCTTGGTTGGCCAAAAAGGGCGTATGCGTTTTTACCTGAATATATTCAGGAAAAAACGCATACGCCCTTTTTGGCCAAGGGCATCATTGTCGACCTTTTGCCGCTTTTCATGTGCTTTAAAGCCAATTCGAATCTACCTCCTGAAACCTGTTTCCTGCAATTCTGCCTTGCTTTCAAATCCTCTTTGTTACCTTCCCTCAATATATTTGTGGACGAGAGTTATCATTTATAACAATGCAGGTTTGTGAATTGCAGGGCCCCTGAGCTCCATTTTTCAACTTGCTTTTTTGGGAGCTGGCGTCAAATCACGGGATTGCCTCAGGCACTATTCTGGTTCCCGGCGGCAGGCTGAGCCTGTGCTTAATTCTTCTTCCTGATGGGAAAATAGAGTGACCTGTGCCTGTCCCAACACCTAGATCTGGTCTCTCATTGGTTGCCCCTCTTCCCGTTCATCCTCAGGACAAATTGCAACCTGTACAGAACAGGAGGTTAAAGGTGCTGATTCTCCAAGTAGGGAGATTGCTAGTAAAGTAGCTGGAATGGCGAACCCGAGCACAAGGAGATGAGAAATGAGGTGTGTTTTAGAAACCTTTCAAAATCACACGGTGTACCATCTTCTGGGTTTCTCATGCATGTTTTCGATGTAGGATGATGCCCTTGAACCTGGAGATTTGGGACCCATGGGATGGGTACCACGCCGTATTACTGTAAAGGGTTTGCGTTTGCTCACCCAACCTCACCCAACCTCTCAGCCCCAAGAGTGTCCACCCTTATGTCTCATCCAGCTGTGTGTCTAGATATGGTCAATCCAGGTTGCATCACAGCCCCTGACCGAATTTTGGAAGAATTTCTCTCTCTTTCACTGTCTTTGTTTTACGGGTTTTTACAAGTAATTTATTTTTATAATGGGGTTTAGCTGCTTTTCACGGCTGTGTTTATGCGGCTTTACACCCACTTGACACACTTCCAGAGAGATATCAATACATAGGTTTTAAGATTCTTACTAGTCAGATATATAGTTGTGCGGTGAATAGGGGGTGTTGAGTCCAGTTCACTGAGCAAGGAGTAGGTCGTGTCTATTACATATTGGGTGTATGGAACGGTATCTGAGCGAATTTGAAACCCTTGTTTTGTGCATCACCCCACCTCAACTTTCCCGTTAAGCAGCCATTGTGTGTTTTCTAAATGTGTGACTCTGTTCTGTTTTGTAATTCAGTTCAAGTGTAGCGGTTTTTACATTTCCTCTATAAGTGATAGCTTATGATAAGTGTCTTTTTCTGTGTGACTTATTTCACTTAGAATCGTCGTGCCTAAATCCACTCATCTTGCTTCTACTAGCCTTATGACATTGATTTCATGTCTGAGTGATATTCCATTGTACATAAGGACCACAACTTTTTTATCCATTTTTCTCTTTCCTGGGATATTTAAGGTGTCATGAAGTGGAGGTTCTTGTCAACAGAGCAGCCCTAAACTTTGGGGTGCCTGTGTCTTGCTGATTATTAGTTTTCCCAATTTATACGCCCATGAGTGGACGTGCCCTATGCTCCCTAAGCTGTGTTTTTTCGATGTTTCAGGACACACCGTACACTTCTCCAGAGTGGCTGTTGGCAATTTACATCCCGCCCATCAGTGTAGCAAGGCTCCCATTTCTCCATGGCCTGTCCTGCATTTCTGGTTTTGACACTTTTTGCAGCATGGCCCTTTTGACCGATGGGAAGCGAGACTTCTTTGTAGCGCTGATTAGCCTTTCCAGGTTGCTTGATTGGCCAACAGGGCGTATGCGTTTTTTCCTGAATATATTCAGGAAAAAACGCATACGCCCTTTTTGGCCAAGGGCATCATTGTAGATGTTTTGCCACTTTTCATGTGCTTTAAAGGCGATTCGAATCTACCTCCTGAAACCTGTTTCCTGCAATTCTGCCTTGCTTTCAAATCCTCTTCGTTGCCTTCCCTCAATATATTTGTGGACGAGAGTTATCATTTATAACTCTGCAGGTTTGTGAATTGCAGTGCCCCTGAGCTCCATTTTGCAACTCGCTTTTTTGGGAGCTGGCCGCAAAAGCACGGGATTGCCTCAGGCCCTATTCTGCTTCTGGGCGGCAGGCTGAGCCTGTGGTTAATTCTTCTTCCTGATGGGAAAATAGAGTGACCTGTGCCTGTCCCAACACCTAGATCTAGTCTCTCTTTGGTTGCCCCTCTTCCCGTTCATCCTCAGGGCAAATTGCAACCTGTAGGGAACAGGAGGTTAAAGGTGCTGATTCTCCAAGTAGGGAGATTGCTAGTAAAGTAGCTGGAATGGCGAACCCGAGCACAAGAAGATGAGAAATGAGGTGCGTTTTAGAAACCTTTCAAAATCACACGGTGTACCATCTTCTGGGTTTCTCATGCATGTTTTCGATGTAGGAATATGCCCTTGAACCTGGAGATTTGGGACCCATGGGATGGGTACCACGCAGTATTCCTTTAAAGGGTCTGCGTTTGCTCACCCAACCTCACCCAACCTCTCAGCCCCAAGAGTGTCCACCCTTATGTCTCATCCAGCTGTGGGTCTAGATATGGTCAATCCAGGTTGCATCACAGCCTCTGAACGAATTTTGTAAGAATTTCTCTCTCTTTCACTGTCTTTGTTTTACGGGTTTTTAAAAGTAATTTATTTTTATATTGGGATTTAGCTGCTTTTCACGGCTGTGTTTATGCGGCTTTACACCCACTTGACTCACTTCCAGACAGATATCAATACATAGGTTTTAAGATTCTTACTAGTCACATATATTCTTGTGCGGTGAATAGGGGGTGTTGAGTCCAGTTCAGTGAGCAAGGAGTAGGTCTTGTCTATTACATATTGGGTGTATGGATCGGTATCTGAGCGAATTTGAAACCCTTGTTTTATGCATCACCCCACCTCACCTTTCCCGTTAAGCAGCCATAGTGTGTTTTCTAAACGTGTGACTCTGTTCTGTTTTGTAATTCAGTTCAAGTGTAGCGGTTTTTACATTCCCTCTATATGTGATAGCTTATGATAAGTGTCTTTTTCTGTGTGACTTATTTCACTTAGAATCGTCGTACCTAACTCCACTCATCTTGCTTCTACTAGCCTTATGACATTGATTTCATGTCTGAGTGATATTCCATTGTACATAAGGACCACAACTTCTTTATCCATTTTTCTCTTTCCTGGGATATTTAAGGTGTCATGAAGTGGAGGTTCTTGTCAACAGAGCAGCCCTAAACTTTGGGGTGCCTGTGTCTTGCTGATTTTTAGTTTTCCCAATTTATACGCCCATGAGTGGACGTGCCCTATGCTCCCTAAGCTGTGTTTTTTCGATGTTTCAGGACACACCGTACACTTCTCCAGAGTGGCTGTTGGCAATTTACATCCCGCCCATCAGCGTAGCAAGGCTCCCATTTCTCCATGGCCTGTCCTGCATTTGTGGTTTTGACACTTTTTTCAGCATGGCCCTTTTGACCGATGGGAAGCGAGACTTCTTTGTAGCGCTGATTTGCCTTTCCAGGTTGCTTGGTTGGCCAAAAAGGGCGTATGCGTTTTTACCTGAATATATTCAGGAAAAAACGCATTCGCCCTTTTTGGCCAAGGGCATCATTGTCGACCTTTTGCCGCTTTTCATGTGCTTTAAAGCCAATTCGAATCTACCTCCTGAAACCTGTTTCCTGCAATTCTGCCTTGCTTTCAAATCCTCTTTGTTACCTTCCCTCAATATATTTGTGGACGAGAGTTATCATTTATAACAATGCAGGTTTGTGAATTGCAGGGCCCCTGAGCTCCATTTTTCAACTTGCTTTTTTGGGAGCTGGCGTCAAATCACGGGATTGCCTCAGGCACTATTCTGATTCCTGGCGGCAGGCTGAGCCTGTGCTTAATTCTTCTTCCTGATGGGAAAATAGAGTGACCTGTGCCTGTCCCAACACCTAGATCTGGTCTCTCATTGGTTGCCCCTCTTCCCGTTCATCCTCAGGACAAATTGCAACCTGTACAGAACAGGAGGTTAAAGGTGCTGATTCTCCAAGTAGGGAGATTGCTAGTAAAGTAGCTGGAATGGCGAACCCGAGCACAAGGAGATGAGAAATGAGGTGTGTTTTAGAAACCTTTCAAAATCACACGGTGTACCATCTTCTGGGTTTCTCATGCATGTTTTCGATGTAGGATGATGCCCTTGAACCTGGAGATTTGGGACCCATGGGATGGGTACCACGCCGTATTACTGTAAAGGGTTTGCGTTTGCTCACTCAACCTCACCCAACCTCTCAGCCCCAAGAGTGTCCACCCTTATGTCTCATCCAGCTGTGTGTCTAGATATGGTCAATCCAGGTTGCATCACAGCCCCTGACCGAATTTTGGAAGAATTTCTCTCTCTTTCACTGTCTTTGTTTTACGGGTTTTTACAAGTAATTTATTTTTATAATGGGGTTTACCTGCTTTTCACGGCTGTGTTTATGCGGCTTTACACCACTTGACACACTTCCAGAGAGATATCAATACATAGGTTTTAAGATTCTTACTAGTCAGATATTAGTTGTGCGGTGAATAGGGGGTGTTGAGTCCAGTTCACTGAGCAAGGAGTAGGTCGTGTCTATTACATATTGGGTGTATGGAACGGTATCTGAGCTAATTTGAAACCCTTGTTTTATGCATCACACCACCTCACCTTTCCCGTTAAGCAGCCATAGTGTGTTTTCTAAACGTGTGACTCTGTTCTGTTTTGTAATTCAGTTCAAGTGTAGCGGTTTTTACATTCCCTCTATAAGTGATAGCTTATGATAAGTGTCTTTTTCTGTGTGACTTATTTCACTTAGAATCGTCGTGCCTAAATCCACTCATCTTGCTTCTACTAGCCTTATGACATTGATTTCATGTCTGTGTGATATTCCATTGTACATAAGGACCACAACTTCTTTATCCATTTTTCTCTTTCCTGGGATATTTAAGGTGTCATGAAGTGGAGGTTCTTGTCAACAGAGCAGCCCTAAACTTTGGGGTGCCTGTGTCTTGCTGATTTTTAGTTTTCCCAATTTATACGCCCATGAGTGGACGTGCCCTATGCTCCCTAAGCTGTGTTTTTTCGATGTTTCAGGAGACACCGTACACTTCTCCAGAGTGGCTGTTGGCAATTTACATCCCGCGCATCAGTGTAGCAAGGCTGCCATTTCTCCATGGCCTGTCCTGCATTTGTGGTTTTGACACTTTTTGCAGCATGGCCCTTTTGACCGATGGGAAGCGAGACTTCTTTGTAGCGCTGATTAGCCTTTCCAGGTTGCTTGGTTGGCCAAACAGGGCGTATGCGTTTTTTCCTGAATATATTCAGGAAAAAACGCATACGCCCTGTTTGGCCAAGGGCATCATTGTCGACGTTTTGCCACTTTTCATGTGCTTTAAAGGCGATTCGAATCTACCTCCTGAAACCTGTTTCCTGCAATTCTGCCTTGCTTTCAAATCCTCTTTGTTACCTTCCCTCAATATATTTGTGGACGAGAGTTATCATTTATAACTCTGCAGGTTTGTGAATTGCAGGGCTCCTGAGCTCCATTTTTCAACTTGCTTTTTTGGGAGCTGGCGTCAAATCGCGGGATTGCCTCAGGCACTATTCTGGTTCTGGGCGGCAGGCTGAGCCTGTGCTTAATTCTTCTTCCTGATGGGAAAATAGACTGACCTGTGCCTGTCCCAACACCTAGATCTGGTCTCTCATTGGTTGCCCCTCTTCCCGTTCATCCTCAGGACAAATTGCAACCTGTACAGAACAGGAGGTTAAAGGTGCTGATTCTCCAAGTAGGGAGATTGCTAGTAAAGTAGCTGGAATGGCGAACCCGAGCACAAGGAGATGAGAAATGAGGTGCGTGTTAGAAACCTTTCAAAATCACACGGTGTACCATCTTCTTGGTTTCTCATGCATGTTTTCGATGTAGGATGATGCCCTTGAACCTGGAGATTTGGGACCTATGGGATGGGGACCACGCCGTATTACTTTAAAGGGTCTGCGTTTGCTCATCCAACCTCACCCAACCTCTCAGCCCCAAGAGTGTCCACCCTTATGTCTCATCCAGCTGTGTGTCTAGATATGGTCAATCCAGGTTGCATCACAGCCCCTGACCGAATTTTGGAAGAATTCCTCTCTCTTTCACTGTCTTTGTTTTACGGGTTTTTAAAAGTAATTCATTTTTATAATGGGGTTTAGCTGCTTTTCACGGCTGTGTTTATGCGGCTTTACACCCACTTGACACACTTCCAGAGAGATATCAATACATAGGTTTTAAGATTCTTACTAGTCAGATATAGAGTTGTGCGGTGAATAGGGGGTGTTGAGTCCAGTTCACTGAGCAAGGAGTAGGTCGTGTCTATTACATATTGGGTGTATGGAACGGTATCTGAGCTAATTTGAAACCCTTGTTTTATGCATCACACCACCTCACCTTTCCCGTTAAGCAGCCATAGTGTGTTTTCTAAACGTGTGACTCTGTTCTCTTTTGTAATTCAGTTCAAGTGTAGCGGTTTTTACATTCCCTCTATAAGAGATAGCTTATGATAAGTGTCTTTTTCTGTGTGACTTATTTCACTTAGAGTCGTTGTACCTAAATCCACTTATCATGCTGCTACTAGCCTTAGGACATTGATTTCATGGCTGAGTGATACTCCATTGTACATAAGGACCACAACTTCTTTATCCATTTTTCTCTTTCCTGGGATATTTAAGGTGTCATGAAGTGGAGGTTCTTGTCAACAGAGCAGCCCTAAACTTTGGGGTGCCTGAGTCTTGCTGATTTTTAGTTTTCGCAATTTATACGCCCATGAGTGGAAGTGCCCTATGCTCCCTAAGCTGTGTTTTTTCGATGTTTCAGGACACACCGTACACTTCTCCAGAGTGGCTGCTGGCAATTTACATCCCGCCCATCAGCGTAGCAAGGCTCCCATTTCTCCATGGCCTGTCCTGCATTTGTGGTTTTGACACTTTTTTCAGCATGGCCCTTTTGACCGATGGGAAGCGAGACTTCTTTGTAGCGCTGATTTGCCTTTCCAGGTTGCTTGGTTGGCCAAAAAGGGCGTATGCGTTTTTACCTGAATATATTCAGGAAAAAACGCATACGCCCTTTTTGGCCAAGGGCATCATTGTCGACCTTTTGCCGCTTTTCATGTGCTTTAAAGCCAATTCGAATCTACCTCCTGAAACCTGTTTCCTGCAATTCTGCCTTGCTTTCAAATCCTCTTTGTTACCTTCCCTCAATATATTTGTGGACGAGAGTTATCATTTATAACAATGCAGGTTTGTGAATTGCAGGGCCCCTGAGCTCCATTTTTCAACTTGCTTTTTTGGGAGCTGGCGTCAAATCACGGGATTGCCTCAGGCACTATTCTGGTTCCCGGCGGCAGGCTGAGCCTGTGCTTAATTCTTCTTCCTGATGGGAAGATAGAGTGACCTGTGCCTGTCCCAACACCTAGATCTGGTCTCTCATTGGTTGCCCCTCTTCCCGTTCATCCTCAGGACAAATTGCAACCTGTACAGAACAGGAGGTTAAAGGTGCTGATTCTCCAAGTAGGGAGATTGCTAGTAAAGTAGCTGGAATGGCGAACCCGAGCACAAGGAGATGAGAAATGAGGTGTGTTTTAGAAACCTTTCAAAATCACACGGTGTACCATCTTCTGGGTTTCTCATGCATGTTTTCGATGTAGGATGATGCCCTTGAACCTGGAGATTTGGGACCCATGGGATGGGTACCACGCCGTATTACTGTAAAGGGTTTGCGTTTGCTCACCCAACCTCACCCAACCTCTCAGCCCCAAGAGTGTCCACCCTTATGTCTCATCCAGCTGTGTGTCTAGATATGGTCAATCCAGGTTGCATCACAGCCCCTGACCGAATTTTGGAAGAATTTCTCTCTCTTTCACTGTCTTTGTTTTACGGGTTTTTACAAGTAATTTATTTTTATAATGGGGTTTAGCTGCTTTTCACGGCTGTGTTTATGCGGCTTTACACCCACTTGACACACTTCCAGAGAGATATCAATACATAGGTTTTAAGATTCTTACTAGTCAGATATATAGTTGTGCGGTGAATAGGGGGTGTTGAGTCCAGTTCACTGAGCAAGGAGTAGGTCGTGTCTATTACATATTGGGTGTATGGAACGGTATCTGAGCTAATTTGAAACCCTTGTTTTATGCATCACACCACCTCACCTTTCCCGTTAAGCAGCCGTAGTGTGTTTTCTAAATGTGTGACTCTCTTCTGATTTGTAATTCAGTTCAAGTGTAGCGGTTTTTACATTCCCTCTATAAGTGATAGCTTTTGATAAGTGTCTTTTTCTGTGTGACTTATTTCACTTAGAATCGTCGTACCTAAGTCCACCCATCTTGCTTCTACTAGCCTTATGACATTGATTTCATGCCTGAGTGATATTCCATTGTACATAAGGACCACAACTTCTTTATCCATTTTTCTCTTTCCGGGGATATTTAAGGTGTCATGAAGTGGAGGTTCTTGTCAACAGAGCAGCCCTAAACTTTGGGGTGCCTGTGTTTTGCTGATTTTTAGTTTTCCCAATTTATATGCCCATGAGTGGAAGTGCCCTATGCTCCCTAAGCTCTGTTTTTTCGATGTTTCAGGACACACCGTACACTTCTCCAGAGTGGCTGTTGGCAATTTACATCCCGCCCATCAGTGTAGCAAGGCTGCCATTTCTCCATGGCCTGTCCTGCATTTCTGGTTTTGACACTTTTTGCAGCATGGCCCTTTTGACCGATGGGAAGCGAGACTTCTTTGTAGCGCTGATTTGCCTTTCCAGGTTGCTTGGTTGGCCAAAAAGGGCGTATGCGTTTTTTCCTGAATATATTCAGGAAAAAACGCATACGCCCTTTTTGGCCAAGGGCATCATTGTCGACCTTTTGCCGCTTTTCATGTGCTTTAAAGCCAATTCGAATCTACCTCCTGAAACCTGTTTCCTGCAATTCTGCCTTGCTTTCAAATCCTCTTTGTTACCTTCCCTCAATATATTTGTGGACGAGAGTTATCATTTATAACAATGCAGGTTTGTGAATTGCAGGGCCCCTGAGCTCCATTTTTCAACTTGCTTTTTTGGGAGCTGGCGTCAAATCGTGGGATTGCCTCAGGCACTATTCTGGTTCCCGGCGGCAGGCTGAGCCTGTGCTTAATTCTTCTTCCTGATGGGAAAATAGAGTGACCTGTGCCTGTCCCAACACCTAGATCTGGTCTCTCATTGGTTGCCCCTCTTCCCGTTTATCCTCAGGACAAATTGCAACCTGTACAGAACAGGAGGTTAAAGGTGCTGATTCTCCAACTAGGGAGATTGCTAGTAAAGTAGCTGGAATGGCGAACCCGAGCAGAAGAAGATGAGAAATGAGGTGCGTTTTAGAAACCTTTCAAAATCACACGGTGTACCATCTTCTGGGTTTCTCATGCATGTTTTCGATGTAGGATGATGCCCTTGAACCTGGAGATTTGGGACCTATGGGATGGGGACCACGCCGTATTACTTTAAAGGGTCTGCGTTTGCTCATCCAACCTCACCCAACCTCTCAGCCCCAAGAGTGTCCACCCTTATGTCTCATCCAGCTGTGTGTCTAGATATGGTCAATCCAGGTTGCATCACAGCCCCTGACCGAATTTTGGAAGAATTTCTCTCTCTTTCACTGTCTTTGTTTTACGGGTTTTTAAAAGTAATTCATTTTTATAATGGGGTTTAGCTGCTTTTCACGGCTGTGTTTATGCGGCTTTACACCCACTTGACACACTTCCAGAGAGATATCAATACATAGGTTTTAAGATTCTTACTAGTCAGATATAGAGTTGTGCGGTGAATAGGGGGTGTTGAGTCCAGTTCACTGAGCAAGGAGTAGGTCGTGTCTATTACATATTGGGTGTATGGAACGGTATCTGAGCTAATTTGAAACCCTTGTTTTATGCATCACACCACCTCACCTTTCCCGTTAAGCAGCCATAGTGTGTTTTCTAAACGTGTGACTCTGTTCTCTTTTGTAATTCAGTTCAAGTGTAGCGGTTTTTACATTCCCTCTATAAGAGATAGCTTATGATAAGTGTCTTTTTCTGTGTGACTTATTTCACTTAGAGTCGTTGTACCTAAATCCACTTATCATGCTGCTACTAGCCTTAGGACATTGATTTCATGGCTGAGTGATACTCCATTGTACATAAGGACCACAACTTCTTTATCCATTTTTCTCTTTCCTGGGATATTTAAGGTGTCATGAAGTGGAGGTTCTTGTCAACAGAGCAGCCCTAAACTTTGGGGTGCCTGTGTCTTGCTGATTTTTAGTTTTCCCAATTTATACGCCCATGAGTGGACGTGCCCTATGCTCCCTAAGCTGTGTTTTTTCGATGTTTCAGGAGACACCGTACACTTCTCCAGAGTGGCTGTTGGCAATTTACATCCCGCGCATCAGTGTAGCAAGGCTGCCATTTCTCCATGGCCTGTCCTGCATTTGTGGTTTTGACACTTTTTGCAGCATGGCCCTTTTGACCGATGGGAAGCGAGACTTCTTTGTAGCGCTGATTAGCCTTTCCAGGTTGCTTGGTTGGCCAAACAGGGCGTATGCGTTTTTTCCTGAATATATTCAGGAAAAAACGCATACGCCCTGTTTGGCCAAGGGCATCATTGTCGACGTTTTGCCACTTTTCATGTGCTTTAAAGGCGATTCGAATCTACCTCCTGAAACCTGTTTCCTGCAATTCTGCCTTGCTTTCAAATCCTCTTTGTTACCTTCCCTCAATATATTTGTGGACGAGAGTTATCATTTATAACTCTGCAGGTTTGTGAATTGCAGGGCTCCTGAGCTCCATTTTTCAACTTGCTTTTTTGGGAGCTGGCGTCAAATCGCGGGATTGCCTCAGGCACTATTCTGGTTCTGGGCGGCAGGCTGAGCCTGTGGTTAATTCTTCTTCCTGATGGGAAAATAGAGTGACCTGTGCCTGTCCCAACACCTAGATCTAGTCTCTCATTGGTTGCCCCTCTTCCCGTTCATCCTCAGGACAAATTGCAACCTGTACAGAACAGGAGGTTAAAGGTGCTGATTCTCCAACTAGGGAGATTGCTAGTAAAGTAGCTGGAATGGCGAACCCGAGCACAAGGAGATGAGAAATGAGGTGCGTGTTAGAAACCTTTCAAAATCACACGGTGTACCATCTTCTTGGTTTCTCATGCATGTTTTCGATGTAGGATGATGCCCTTGAACCTGGAGATTTGGGACCCATGGGATGGGTACCACGCCGTATTACTTTAAAGGGTCTGCGTTTGCTCATCCAACCTCACCCAACCTCTCAGCCCCAAGAGTGTCCACCCTTATGTCTCATCCAGCTGTGTGTCTAGATATGGTCAATCCAGGTTGCCTAACAGCCCCTGACCGAATTTTGGAAGAATTCCTCTCTCTTTCACTGTCTTTGTTTTACGGGTTTTTAAAAGTAATTCATTTTTATAATGGGGTTTAGCTGCTTTTCACGGCTGTGTTTATGCGGCTTTACACCCACTTGACACACTTCCAGAGAGATATCAATACATAGGTTTTAAGATTCTTACTAGTCAGATATATAGTTGTGCGGTGAATAGGGGGTGTTGAGTCCAGTTCACTGAGCAAGGAGTAGGTCGTGTCTATTACATATTGGGTGTATGGAACGGTATCTGAGCTAATTTGAAACCCTTGTTTTATGCATCACACCACCTCACCTTTCCCGTTAAGCAGCCATAGTGTGTTTTCTAAACGTGTGACTCTGTTCTGTTTTGTAATTCAGTTCAAGTGTAGCGGTTTTTACATTCCCTCTATAAGTGATAGCTTATGATAAGTGTCTTTTTCTGTGTGACTTATTTCACTTAGAATCGTCGTGCCTAAATCCACTCATCTTGCTTCTACTAGCCTTATGACATTGATTTCATGTCTGAGTGATATTCCATTGTACATAAGGACCACAACTTCTTTATCCATTTTTCTCTTTCCTGGGATATTTAAGGTGTCATGAAGTGGAGGTTCTTGTCAACAGAGCAGCCCTAAACTTTGGGGTGCCTGTGTCTTGCTGATTTTTAGTTTTCCCAATTTATACGCCCATGAGTGGACGTGCCCTATGCTCCCTAAGCTGTGTTTTTTCGATGTTTCAGGAGACACCGTACACTTCTCCAGAGTGGCTGTTGGCAATTTACATCCCGCGCATCAGTGTAGCAAGGCTGCCATTTCTCCATGGCCTGTCCTGCATTTGTGGTTTTGACACTTTTTGCAGCATGGCCCTTTTGACCGATGGGAAGTGAGACTTCTTTGTAGCGCTGATTAGCCTTTCCAGGTTGCTTGGTTGGCCAAACAGGGCGTATGCGTTTTTTCCTAAATATATTCAGGAAAAAACGCATACGCCCTGTTTGGCCAAGGGCATCATTGTCGACGTTTTGCCACTTTTCATGTGCTTTAAAGGCGATTCGAATCTACCTCCTGAAACCTGTTTCCTGCAATTCTGCCTTGCTTTCAAATCCTCTTTGTTACCTTCCCTCAATATATTTGTGGTCGAGAGTTATCATTTATAACTCTGCAGGTTTGTGAATTGCAGGGCTCCTGAGCTCCATTTTTCAACTTGCTTTTTTGGGAGCTGGCGTCAAATCGCGGGATTGCCTCAGGCACTATTCTGGTTCTGGGCGGCAGGCTGAGCCTGTGGTTAATTCTTCTTCCTGATGGGAAAATAGAGTGACCTGTGCCTGTCCCAACACCTAGATCTAGTCTCTCATTGGTTGCCCCTCTTCCCGTTCATTCTCAGGACAAATTGCAACCTGTACAGAACAGGAGGTTAAAGGTGCTGATTCTCCAACTAGGGAGATTGCTAGTAAAGTAGCTGGAATGGCGAACCCGAGCACAAGGAGATGAGAAATGAGGTGCGTGTTAGAAACCTTTCAAAATCACACGGTGTACCATCTTCTTGGTTTCTCATGCATGTTTTCGATGTAGGATGATGCCCTTGAACCTGGAGATTTGGGACCTATGGGATGGGGACCACGCCGTATTACTTTAAAGGGTCTGCGTTTGCTCATCCAACCTCACCCAACCTCTCAGCCCCAAGAGTGTCCACCCTTATGTCTCATCCAGCTGTGTGTCTAGATATGGTCAATCCAGGTTGCATCACAGCCCCTGACCGAATTTTGGAAGAATTCCTCTCTCTTTCACTGTCTTTGTTTTACGGGTTTTTAAAAGTAATTCATTTTTATAATGGGGTTTAGCTGCTTTTCACGGCTGTGTTTATGCGGCTTTACACCCACTTGACACACTTCCAGAGAGATATCAATACATAGGTTTTAAGATTCTTACTAGTCAGATATAGAGTTGTGCGGTGAATAGGGGGTGTTGTGTCCAGTTCACTGAGCAAGGAGTAGGTCGTGTCTATTACATATTGGGTGTATGGAACGGTATCTGAGCTAATTTGAAACCCTTGTTTTATGCATCACACCACCTCACCTTTCCCGTTAAGCAGCCATAGTGTGTTTTCTAAACGTGTGACTCTGTTCTGTTTTGTAATTCAGTTCAAGTGTAGCGGTTTTTACATTCCCTCTATAAGAGATAGCTTATGATAAGTGTCTTTTTCTGTGTGACTTATTTCACTTAGAGTCGTTGTACCTAAATCCACTTATCATGCTGCTACTAGCCTTAGGACATTGATTTCATGGCTGAGTGATACTCCATTGTACATAAGGACCACAACTTCTTTATCCATTTTTCTCTTTCCTGGGATATTTAAGGTGTCATGAAGTGGAGGTTCTTGTCAACAGAGCAGCCCTAAACTTTGGGGTGCCTGAGTCTTGCTGATTTTTAGTTTTCGCAATTTATACGCCCATGAGTGGAAGTGCCCTATGCTCCCTAAGCTGTGTTTTTTCGATGTTTCAGGACACACCGTACACTTCTCCAGAGTGGCTGCTGGCAATTTACATCCCGCCCATCAGCGTAGCAAGGCTCCCATTTCTCCATGGCCTGTCCTGCATTTCTGGTTTTGACACTTTTTTCAGCATGGCCCTTTTGACCGATGGGAAGCGAGACTTCTTTGTAGCGCTGATTTGCCTTTCCAGGTTGCTTGGTTGGCCAAAAAGGGCGTATGCGTTTTTTCCTGAATATATTCAGGAAAAAACGCATACGCCCTTTTTGGCCAAGGGCATCATTGTCGACCTTTTGCCGCTTTTCATGTGCTTTAAAGCCAATTCGAATCTACCTCCTGAAACCTGTTTCCTGCGATTCTGCCTTGCTTTCAAATCCTCTTTGTTGCCTTCCCTCAATATATTTGTGGACGAGAGTTATCATTTATAACTCTGCAGGTTTGTGAATTGCAGTGCCCCTGAGTTCCATTTTTCAACTTGCTTTTTTGGGAGCTGGCGTCAAATCGCGGGATTGCCTCAGGCACTATTCTGGTTCCGGGCGGCAGGCTGAGCCTGTGGTTAATTCTTCTTCCTGATGGGAAAATAGAGTGACCTGTGCCTGTCCCAACACCTAGATCTGGTCTCTCATTGGTTGCCCCTCTTCCCGTTCACCCTCAGGACAAATTGCAACCTGTACAGAACAGGAGGTTAAAGGTGCTGATTCTCCAACTAAGGAGATTGCTAGTAAAGTAGCTGGAATGGCGAACCCGAGCACAAGGAGATGAGAAATGAGGTGCGTTTTAGAAACCTTTCCCGATCACACGGTGTACCATCTTCTGGGTTTCTCATGCATGTATTTGATGCAGGAAGATGCCCTTGAAACTGGAGATTTGGGACCCATGGGATGGGTACCACGCAGTATTACTTTAAAGGGTCTGCGTTTGCTCACCCAACCTCACTAAACCTGTCAGCCCCAAGAGTGTCCACCCTTAGGTCTCATCCAACTGTGGGTCTAGATATGTTCAATCCAGGTTGCATCACAGCCCCTGAACGAATTGTGTAAGAATTTCTCTCTCTTTCACTGTCTTTGTTTTACGGGTTTTTACAAGTAATTTATTTTTATAATGGGGTTTAGCTGCTTTTCACGGCTGTGTTTATGCGGCTTTACACCCACTTGACACACTTCCAGAGAGATATCAATACATAGGTTTTAAGATTCTTACTAGTCAGATATATAGTTGTGCGGTGAATAGGGGGTGTTGAGTCCAGTTCACTGAGCAAGGAGTAGGTCGTGTCTATTACATATTGGGTGTATGGAACGGTATCTGAGCTAATTTGAAACCCTTGTTTTATGCATCACACCACCTCACCTTTCCCGTTAAGCAGCCATAGTGTGTTTTCTAAATGTGTGACTCTCTTCTGATTTGTAATTCAGTTCAAGTGTAGCGGTTTTTACATTCCCTCTATAAGTGATAGCTTTTGATAAGTGTCTTTTTCTGTGTGACTTATTTCACTTAGAATCGTCGTACCTAAGTCCACCCATCTTGCTTCTACTAGCCTTATGACATTGATTTCATGCCTGAGTGATATTCCATTGTACATAAGGACCACAACTTCTTTATCCATTTTTCTCTTTCCTGGGATATTTAAGGTGTCATGAAGTGGAGGTTCTTGTCAACAGAGCAGCCCTAAACTTTGGGGTGCCTGTGTTTTGCTGATTTTTAGTTTTCCCAATTTATATGCCCATGAGTGGAAGTGCCCTATGCTCCCTAAGCTGTGTTTTTTCGATGTTTCAGGACACACCGTACACTTCTCCAGAGTGGCTGTTGGCAATTTACATCCCGCCCATCAGCGTAGCAAGGCTCCCATTTCTCCATGGCCTGTCCTGCATTTGTGGTTTTGACACTTTTTTCAGCATGGCCCTTTTGACCGATGGGAAGTGAGACTTCTTTGTAGCGCTGATTTGCCTTTCCAGGTTGCTTGGTTGGCCAAAAAGGGCGTATGCGTTTTTTCCTGAATATATTCAGGAAAAAACGCATACGCCCTTTTTGGCCAAGGGCATCATTGTCGACCTTTTGCCGCTTTTCATGTGCTTTAAAGCCAATTCGAATCTACCTCCTGAAACCTGTTTCCTGCAATTCTGCCTTGCTTTCAAATCCTCTTTGTTACCTTCCCTCAATATATTTGTGGACGAGAGTTATCATTTATAACAATGCAGGTTTGTGAATTGCAGGGCCCCTGAGCTCCATTTTTCAACTTGCTTTTTTGGGAGCTGGCGTCAAATCGTGGGATTGCCTCAGGCACTATTCTGGTTCCCGGCGGCAGGCTGAGCCTGTGCTTAATTCTTCTTCCTGAGGGGAAAATAGAGTGACCTGTGCCTGTCCCAACACCTAGATCTGGTCTCTCATTGGTTGCCCCTCTTCCCGTTTATCCTCAGGACAAATTGCAACCTGTACAGAACAGGAGGTTAAAGGTGCTGATTCTCCAACTAGGGAGATTGCTAGTAAAGTAGCTGGAATGGCGAACCCGAGCACAAGAAGATGAGAAATGAGGTGCGTTTTAGAAACCTTTCAAAATCACACGGTGTACCATCTTCTGGGTTTCTCATGCATGTTTTCGATGTAGGATGATGCCCTTGAACCTGGAGATTTGGGACTCATGGGATGGGTACCTCACCATAGTACTTTAAAGGGTCTGCGTTTGCTCACCCAACCTCACCCAACCTCTCAGCCCCAAGAGTGTCCACCCTTATGTCTCATCCAGCTGTGGGTCTAGATATGGTCAATCCAGTTTGCATCACAGCCCCTGACCGAATTTTGGAAGAATTTCTCTCTCTTTCACTGTCTTTGTTTTACGGGTTTTTAAAAGTAATTTATTTTTATAATGGGGTTTAGCTGCTTTTCACGGCTGTGTTTATGCGGCTTTACACCCACTTGACTCACTTCCAGACAGATATCAATACATAGGTTTTAAGATTCTTACTACTCACATATATTCTTTGCGGTGAATAGGGCGTGTTGTGTCCACTTCACTGAGCAAGGAGTAGGTCTTGTCTATTACATATTGGGTGTATGGAACGGTATCTGAGCGAATTTGATACCCTTGTTTTATGCATCACCCCACCTCACCTTTCCCGGTAAGCAGCCATAGTGTGTTTTCTAAATGTGTGACTCTGTTCTGTTTTGTAATTCAGTTCAAGTGTAGCGGTTTTTACATTCCCTCTATAAGTGATAGCTTATGATAAGTGTCTTTTTCTGTGTGACTTATTTCACTTAGAATCGTCGTACCTAACTCCACTCATCTTGCTTCTACTAGCCTTATGACATTGATTTCATGTCTGAGAGATATTCCATTGTACATAAGGACGACAACTTCTTTATCCATTTTTCTCTTTCCTGGGATATTTAAGGTGTCATGAAGGGGAGGTTCTTGTCAACAGAGCAGCCCTAAACTCTGGGGTACCTGTGTCTTGCTGATTTTTAGTTTTCCCAATTTATACGCCCATGAGTGGACGTTCCCTATGCTCCCTAAGCTGTGTTTTTTCGATGTTTCAGGACACACCGTACACTTCTCCAGAGTGACTGTTGGCAATTTACATCCCGCCCATCAGCGTAGCAAGGCTGCCATTTCTCCATGGCCTGTCCTGCATTTCTGGTTTTGACACTTTTTGCAGCATGGCCCTTTTGACCGATGGGAAGCGAGACTTCTTTGTAGCGCTGATTTGCCTTTCCAGGTTGCTTGGTTGGCCAAAAAGGGCGTATGCGTTTTTTCCTGAATATATTCAGGAAAAAACGCATACGCCCTTTTTGGCCAAGGGCATCATTGTCGACGTTTTGCCACTTTTCATGTGCTTTAAAGGCGATTCGAATCTACCTCCTGAAACCTGTTTCCTGCAATTCTGCCTTGCTTTCAAATCCTCTTCGTTGCCTTCCCTCAATATACTTGGGGACGAGAGTTATCATTTATAACTCTGCAGGTTTGTGAATTGCAGTGCCCCTGAGCTCCATTTTGCAACTCGCTTTTTTGGGAGCTGGCCGCAAAAGCGCCGGATTGCCTCAGGCCCTATTCTGGTTCTGGGCGGCAGGCTGAGCCTGTGGTTAATTCTTCTTCCTGATGGGAAAATAGAGTGACCTGTGCCTGTCCCAACACCTAGATCTAGTCTCTCATTGGTTGCCCCTCTTCCCGTTCATCCTCAGGACAAATTGCAACGTGTAGGGAACAGGAGGTTAAAGGTGCTGATTCTCCAAGTAGTGAGATTGCTAGTAAAGTGTCTGGAATGGTGAACCCGAACACAAGGAGATGAGAAATGAGGTGCGTTTTAGAAACCTTTCAAAATCACACGGTGTACCATCTTCTGGGTTTCTCATGCATGTTTTCGATGTAGGAAGATGCCCTTGAACCTGGAGATTTGGGACCCATGGGATGGGTACCACGCAGTATTACTTTAAAGGGTCTGCGTTTGCTCACCCAATCTCTCAGCCCCAAGAGTGTCCACCCTTATGTCTCATCCAGCTGTGGGTCTAGATATGGTCAATGCAGGTTGCATCACAGCCTCTGAACGAATTTTGTAAGAATTTCTCTCTCTTTCACTGTCTTTGTTTTACGGGTTTTTAAAAGTAATTTATTTCTATAATGGGGTTTAGCTGCTTTTCACGGCTGTGTTTATGCGGCTTTACACCCACTTGACTCACTTCCAGACAGATATCAATACATAGGTTTTAAGATTCTTACTAGTCAGATATATTCTTGTGCGGTGAATAGGGGGTGTTGAGTCCAGTTCACTGAGCAAGGAGTAGGTCTTGTCTATTACATATTGGGTGTATGGAACGGTATCTGAGCGAATTTGAAACCCTTGTTTTGTGCATCACCCCACCTCACCTTTCCCGTTAAGCAGCCATTGTGTGTTTTCTAAATGTGTGACTCTGTTCTGTTTTGTAATTCAGTTCAAGTGTAGCGGTTTTGACATTCCCTCTATAAGTGATAGCTTATGATAAGTGTCTTTTTCTGTGTGACTTATTTCACTTAGAATCGTCGTGCCTAAA
This sequence comes from Eschrichtius robustus, assembly GCF_028021215.1. Classification (NCBI taxonomy): domain Eukaryota; kingdom Metazoa; phylum Chordata; class Mammalia; order Artiodactyla; family Eschrichtiidae; genus Eschrichtius; species Eschrichtius robustus. The sequence continues at coordinate 184,177 of NW_027175177.1, forward strand.
TCCACTCATCTTGCTTCTACTAGCCTTATGACATTGATTTCATGTCTGAGTGATATTCCATTGTACATAAAGACCACAACTTCTTTATCCATTTTTCTCTTTCCTGGGATATTTAAGGTGTCATGAAGTGGACGTTTTTGTCAACAGAGCAGCCCTAAACTTTGGGGTGCCTGTGTCTTGCTGATTTTTAGTTTTCCCAATTTACACGCCCATGAGTGGACGTGCACTAAGCTCCCTAAGCTGTGTTTTTTCGATGTTTCAGGACACACCGTACACTTCTCCAGAGTGGCTGTTGGCAATTTACATCCCGCCCATCAGCGTAGCAAGGCTGCCATTTCTCCATGGCCTGTCCTGCATTTCTGGTTTTGACACTTTTTTCAGCATGGCCCTTTTGACCGATGGGAAGCGAGACTTCTTTGTAGCGCTGATTTGCCTTTCCAGGTTGCTTGGTTGGCCAAAAAGGGCGTATGCGTTTTTTCCTGAATATATTCAGGAAAGAACGCATACGCCCTTTTTGGCCAAGGGCATCATTGTCGACGTTTTGCCACTTTTCATGTGCTTTAAAGGCGATTCGAATCTACCTCCTGAAACCTGTTTCCTGCAATTCTGCCTTGCTTTCAAATCCTTTTCGTTGCCTTCCCTCAATATACTTGTGGACGAGAGTTATCATTTATAACTCTGCAGGTTTGTGAATTGCAGTGCCCCTGAGCTCCATTTTGCAACTCGCTTTTTTGGGAGCTGGCCGCAAAAGCGCGGGATTGCCTCAGGCCCTATTCTGATTCTGGGCGGCAGGCTGAGCCTGTGGTTAATTCTTCTTCCTGATGGGAAAATAGAGTGACCTGTGCCTGTCCCAACACCTAGATCTAGTCTCTCATTGGTTGCCCCTCTTCCCGTTCATCCTCAGGACAAATTGCAACGTGTAGGGAACAGGAGGTTAAAGGTGCTGATTCTCCAAGTAGGGAGATTGCTAGTAAAGTATCTGGAATGGTGAACCCGAACACAAGGAGATGAGAAATGAGGTGCGTTTTAGAAACCTTTCAAAATCACACGGTGTACCATCTTCTGGGTTTCTCATGCATGTTTTCGATGTAGGAAGATGCCCTTGAACCTGGAGATTTGGGACCCATGGGATGGGTACCACGCAGTATTACTTTAAAGGGTCTGCGTTTGCTCACCCAACCTCTCAGCCCCAAGAGTGTCCACCCTTATGTCTCATCCAGCTGTGGGTCTAGATATGGTCAATGCAGGTTGCATCACAGCCTCTGAACGAATTTTTTTAAGAATTTTTCTCTCTTTCACTGTCTTTGTTTTACGGGTTTTTAAAAGTAATTTATTTCTATAATGGGGTTTAGCTGCTTTTCACGGCTGTGTTTATGCGGCTTTACACCCACTTGACTCACTTCCAGACAGATATCAATACATAGGTTTTAAGATTCTTACTAGTCACATGTATTCTTGTGCAGTGAATAGGGGGTGTTGAGTCCAGTTCACTGAGCAAGGAGTAGGTCTTGTCTATTACATATTGGGTGTATGGAACGGTATCTGAGCGAATTTGAAACCCTTGTTTTGTGCATCACCCCACCTCAACTTTCCCGTTAAGCAGCCATTGTGTGTTTTCTAAATGTGTGACTCTGTTCTGTTTTGTAATTCAGTTCAAGTGTAGCGGTTTTTACATTTCCTCTATAAGTGATAGCTTATGATAAGTGTCTTTTTCTGTGTGACTTATTTCACTTAGAATCGTCGTGCCTAAATCCACTCATCTTGCTTCTACTAGCGTTATGACATTGATTTCATGTCTGAGTGATATTCCATTGTACATAAGGACCACAACTTCTTTATCCATTTTTCTCTTTCCTGGGATATTTAAGGTGTCATGAAGTGGAGGTTCTTGTCAACAGAGCAGCCCTAAACTTTGGGGTGCCTGTGTCTTGCTGATTTTTAGTTTTCCCAATTTATACGCCCATGAGTGGACGTGCCCTATGCTCCCTAAGCTGTGTTTTTTCGATGTTTCAGGACACACCGTACACTTCTCCAGAGTGGCTGTTGGCAATTTACATCCCGCCCATCAGTGTAGCAATGCTGCCATTTCTCCATGGCCTGTCCTGCATTTCTGGTTTTGACACTTTTTGCAGCATGGCCCTTTTGACCGATGGGAAGCGAGACTTCTTTGTAGCGCTGATTAGCCTTTCCAGGTTGCTTGATTGGCCAAACAGGGCGTATGCGTTTTTTCCTGAATATATTCAGGAAAAAACGCATACGCCCTTTTTGGCCAAGGGCATCATTGTAGATGTTTTGCCACTTTTCATGTGCTTTAAAGGCGATTCGAATCTACCTCCTGAAACCTGTTTCCTGCAATTCTGCCTTGCTTTCAAATCCTCTTCGTTGCCTTCCCTCAATATATTTGTGGACGAGAGTTATCATTTATAACTCTGCAGGTTTGTGAATTGCAGTGCCCCTGAGCTCCATTTTGCAACTCGCTTTTTTGGGAGCTGGCCGCAAAAGCACGGGATTGCCTCAGGCCCTATTCTGCTTCTGGGCGGCAGGCTGAGCCTGTGGTTAATTCTTCTTCCTGATGGGAAAATAGAGTGACCTGTGCCTGTCCCAACACCTAGATCTAGTCTCTCTTTGGTTGCCCCTCTTCCCGTTCATCCTCAGGGCAAATTGCAACCTGTAGGGAACAGGAGGTTAAAGGTGCTGATTCTCCAAGTAGGGAGATTGCTAGTAAAGTAGCTGGAATGGCGAACCCGAGCACAAGAAGATGAGAAATGAGGTGCGTTTTAGAAACCTTTCAAAATCACACGGTGTACCATCTTCTGGGTTTCTCATGCATGTTTTCGATGTAGGAATATGCCCTTGAACCTGGAGATTTGGGACCCATGGGATGGGTACCACGCAGTATTCCTTTAAAGGGTCTGCGTTTGCTCACCCAACCTCACCCAACCTCTCAGCCCCAAGAGTGTCCACCCTTATGTCTCATCCAGCTGTGGGTCTAGATATGGTCAATCCAGGTTGCATCACAGCCTCTGAACGAATTTTGTAAGAATTTCTCTCTCTTTCACTGTCTTTGTTTTACGGGTTTTTAAAAGTAATTTATTTTTATATTGGGATTTAGCTGCTTTTCACGGTTGTGTTTATGCGGCTTTACACCCACTTGACTCACTTCCAGACAGATATCAATACATAGGTTTTACGATTCTTACTAGTCACATATATTCTTGTGCGGTGAATAGGGGGTGTTGAGTCCAGTTCAGTGAGCAAGGAGTAGGTCTTGTCTATTACATATTGGGTGTATGGAACGGTATCTGAGCGAATTTGAAACCCTTGTTTTATGCATCACCCCACCTCACCTTTCCCGTTAAGCAGCCATAGTGTGTTTTCTAAACGTGTGACTCTGTTCTGTTTTGTAATTTAGTTCAAGTGTAGCGGTTTTTACATTCCCTCTATATGTGATAGCTTATGATAAGTGTCTTTTTCTGTGTGACTTATTTCACTTAGAATCGTCGTACCTAACTCCACTCATCTTGCTTCTACTAGCCTTATGACATTGATTTCATATCTGAGTGATATTCCATTGTACATAAGGACCACAACTTCTTTATCCATTTTTCTCTTTCCTGGGATATTTAAGGTGTCATGAAGTGGAGGTTCTTGTCAACAGAGCAGCCCTGAACTTTGGGGTGCCTGTGTCTTGCTGATTTTTAGTTTTCCCAATTTATACGCCCATGAGTGGACGTGCCCTATGCTCCCTAAGCTGTGTTTTTTCGATGTTTCAGGACACACCGTACACTTCTCCAGAGTGGCTGTTGGCAATTTACATCCCGCCCATCAGCGTAGCAAGGCTGCCATTTCTCCATGGCCTGTCCTGCATTTCTGGTTTTGACACTTTCTGCAGCATGGCCCTTTTGACCGATGGGAAGCGAGACTTCTTTGTAGCGCTGATTTGCCTTTCCAGGTTGCTTGGTTGGCCAAAAAGGGCGTATGCGTTTTTTCCTGAATATATTCAGGAAAAAACGCATACGCCCTTTTTGGCCAAGGGCATCATTGTTGACCTTTTGCCGCTTTTCATGTGCTTTAAAACCAATTCGAATCTACCTCCTGAAACCTGTTTCCTGCAATTCTGCCTTGCTTTCAAATCCTCTTTGTTACCTTCCCTCAATATATTTGTGGACGAGAGTTATCATTTATAACAATGCAGGTTTGTGAATTGCAGGGCCCCTGAGCTCCATTTTTCAACTTGCTTTTTTGGGAGCTGGCGTCAAATCGCGGGATTGCCTCAGGTACTATTCTGGTTCCCGGCGGCAGGCTGAGCCTGTGCTTAATTCTTCTTCCTGATGGGAAAATAGAGTGACCTGTGCCTGTCCGAACACCTAGATCTGGTCTCTCATTGGTTGCCCCTCTTCCCGTTTATCCTCAGGACAAATTGCAACCTGTACAGAACAGGAGGTTAAAGGTGCTGATTCTCCAACTAGGGAGATTGCTAGTAAAGTAGCTGGAATGGCGAACCCGAGCACAAGGAGATGAGAAATGAGGTGCGTTTTAGAAACCTTTCAAAATCACACGGTGTACCATCTTCTGGGTTTCTCATGCATGTTTTCGATGTAGGATGATGCCCTTGAACCTGGAGATTTGGGACCCATGGGATGGGTACCACGCCGTATTACTGTAAAGGGTCTGCGTTTGCTCACCCAACCTCACCAAACCTGTCAGCCCCAAGAGTGTCCACCCTTAGGTCTCATCCAACTGTGGGTCTAGATATGTTCAATCCAGGTTGCATCACAGCCCCTGAACGAATTGTGTAAGAATTTCTCTCTCTTTCACTGTCTTTGTTTTACGGGTTTTTACAAGTAATTTATTTTTATAATGGGGTTTAGCTGCTTTTCACGGCTGTGTTTATGCGACTTTACACCCACTTGACACACTTCCAGAGATATATCAATACATAGGTTTTAAGATTCTTACTACTCACATATATTCTTGTGCGGTGAATAGGGGGTGTTGAGTCCAGTTCACTGAGCAAGGAGTAGGTCTTGTCTATTACATATTGGGTGTATGGAACGGTATCTGAGCGAATTTGAAACCCTTGTTTTATGAATCACCCCACCTCACCTTTCCCGGTAAGCAGACATAGTGTGTTTTCTAAACGTGTGACTCTGTTCTGTTTTGTAATTCAGTTCAAGTGTAGCGGTTTTTACATTCCCTCTATAAGTGATAGCTTATGATAAGTGTCTTTTTCTGTGTGACTTATTTCACTTAGAATCGTCGTGCCTAAATCCACTCATCTTGCTTCTACTAGCCTTATGACATTGATTTCATGTCTGAGTGATATTCCATTGTACATAAAGACCACAACTTCTTTATCCATTTTTCTCTTTCCTGGGATATTTAAGGTGTCATGAAGTGGACGTTTTTGTCAACAGAGCAGCCCTAAACTTTAGGGTGCCTGTGTCTTGCTGATTTTTAGTTTTCCCAATTTACACGCCCATGAGTGGACGTGCCCTAAGCTCCCTAAGCTGTGTTTTTTCGATGTTTCAGGACACACCGTACACTTCTCCAGAGTGGCTGTTGGCAATTTACATCCCGCCCATCAGCGTAGCAAGGCTGCCATTTCTCCATGGCCTGTCCTGCATTTCTGGTTTTGACACTTTTTGCAGCATGGCCCTTTTCACCGATGGGAAGCGAGACTTCTTTGTAGCGCTGATTTGCCTTTCCAGGTTGCTTGGTTGGCCAAAAAGGGCGTATGCGTTTTTTCCTGAATATATTCAGGAAAGAACGCATACGCCCTTTTTGGCCAAGGGCATCATTGTCGACGTTTTGCCACTTTTCATGTGCTTTAAAGGCGATTCGAATCTACCTCCTGAAACCTGTTTCCTGCAATTCTGCCTTGCTTTCAAATCCTTTTCGTTGTCTTCCCTCAATATACTTGTGGACGAGAGTTATCATTTATAATTCTGCAGGTTTGTGAATTGCAGTGCCCCTGAGCTCCATTTTGCAACTCGCTTTTTTGGGAGCTGGCCGCAAAAGCGCGGGATTGCCTCAGGCCCTATTCTGGTTCTGGGCGGCAGGCTGAGCCTGTGGTTAATTCTTCTTCCTGATGGGAAAATAGAGTGACCTGTGCCTGTCCCAACACCTAGATCTAGTCTCTCATTGGTTGCCCCTCTTCCCGTTCATCCTCAGGACAAATTGCAACGTGTAGGGAACAGGAGGTTAAAGGTGCTGATTCTCCAAGTAGGGAGATTGCTAGTAAAGTATCTGGAATGGTGAACCCGAACACAAGGAGATGAGAAATGAGGTGCGTTTTAGAAACCTTTCAAAATCACACGGTGTACCATCTTCTGGGTTTCTCATGCATGTTTTCGATGTAGGAAGATGCCCTTGAACCTGGAGATTTGGGACCCATGGGATGGGTACCACGCAGTATTACTTTAAAGGGTCTGCGTTTGCTCACCCAACCTCTCAGCCCCAAGAGTGTCCACCCTTATGTCTCATCCAGCTGTGGGTCTAGATATGGTCAATGCAGGTTGCATCACAGCCTCTGAACGAATTTTGTAAGAATTTTTCTCTCTTTCACTGTCTTTGTTTTACGGGTTTTTAAAAGTAATTTATTTCTATAATGGGGTTTAGCTGCTTTTCACGGCTGTGTTTATGTGGCTTTACACCCACTTGACTCACTTCCAGACAGATATCAATACATAGGTTTTAAGATTCTTACTAGTCACATGTATTCTTGTGCAGTGAATAGGGGGTGTTGAGTCCAGTTCACTGAGCAAGGAGTAGGTCTTGTCTATTACATATTGGGTGTATGGAACGGTATCTGAGCGAATTTGAAACCCTTGTTTTGTGCATCACCCCACCTCAACTTTCCCGTTAAGCAGCCATTGTGTGTTTTCTAAATGTGTGACTCTGTTCTGTTTTGTAATTCAGTTCAAGTGTAGCGGTTTTTACATTTCCTCTATAAGTGATAGCTTATGATAAGTGTCTTTTTCTGTGTGACTTATTTCACTTAGAATCGTCGTGCCTAAATCCACTCATCTTGCTTCTACTAGCGTTATGACATTGATTTCATGTCTGAGTGATATTCCATTGTACATAAGGACCACAACTTCTTTATCCATTTTTCTCTTTCCTGGGATATTTAAGGTGTCATGAAGTGGAGGTTCTTGTCAACAGAGCAGCCCTAAACTTTGGGGTGCCTGTGTCTTGCTGATTTTTAGTTTTCCCAATTTATACGCCCATGAGTGGACGTGCCCTATGCTCCCTAAGCTGTGTTTTTTCGATGTTTCAGGACACACCGTACACTTCTCCAGAGTGGCTGTTGGCAATTTACATCCCGCCCATCAGTGTAGCAATGCTGCCATTTCTCCATGGCCTGTCCTGCATTTCTGGTTTTGACACTTTTTGCAGCATGGCCCTTTTGACCGATGGGAAGCGAGACTTCTTTGTAGCGCTGATTAGCCTTTCCAGGTTGCTTGGTTGGCCAAACAGGGCGTATGCGTTTTTTCCTGAATATATTCAGGAAAAAACGCATACGCCCTGTTTGGCCAAGGGCATCATTGTCGATGTTTTGCCACTTTTCATGTGCTTTAAAGGCGATTCGAATCTACCTCCTGAAACCTGTTTCCTGCAATTCTGCCTTGCTTTCAAATCCTCTTCGTTGCCTTCCCTCAATATATTTGTGGACGAGAGTTATCATTTATAACTCTGCAGGTTTGTGAATTGCAGTGCCCCTGAGCTCCATTTTGCAACTCGCTTTTTTGGGAGCTGGCCGCAAAAGCACGGGATTGCCTCAGGCCCTATTCTGCTTCTGGGCGGCAGGCTGAGCCTGTGGTTAATTCTTCTTCCTGATGGGAAAATAGAGTGACCTGTGCCTGTCCCAACACCTAGATCTAGTCTCTCTTTGGTTGCCCCTCTTCCCGTTCATCCTCAGGGCAAATTGCAACCTGTAGGGTACAGGAGCTTAAAGGTGCTGATTCTCCAAGTAGGGAGATTGCTAGTAAAGTAGCTGGAATGGCGAACCCGAGCACAAGAAGATGAGAAATGAGGTGCGTTTTAGAAACCTTTCAAAATCACACGGTGTACCATCTTCTGGGTTTCTCATGCATGTTTTCGATGTAGGAATATGCCCTTGAACCTGGAGATTTGGGACCCATGGGATGGGTACCACGCAGTATTCCTTTAAAGGGTCTGCGTTTGCTCACCCAACCTCACCCAACCTCTCAGCCCCAAGAGTGTCCACCCTTATGTCTCATCCAGCTGTGGGTCTAGATATGGTCAATCCAGGTTGCATCACAGCCTCTGAACGAATTTTGTAAGAATTTCTCTCTCTTTCACTGTCTTTGTTTTACGGGTTTTTAAAAGTAATTTATTTTTATATTGGGATTTAGCTGCTTTTCACGGCTGTGTTTATGCGGCTTTACACCCACTTGACTCACTTCCAGACAGATATCAATACATAGGTTTTAAGATTCTTACTAGTCACATATATTCTTGTGCGGTGAATAGGGGGTGTTGAGTCCAGTTCAGTGAGCAAGGAGTAGGTCTTGTCTATTACATATTGGGTGTATGGATCGGTATCTGAGCGAATTTGAAACCCTTGTTTTATGCATCACCCCACCTCACCTTTCCCGTTAAGCAGCCATAGTGTGTTTTCTAAACGTGTGACTCTGTTCTGTTTTGTAATTCAGTTCAAGTGTAGCGGTTTTTACATTCCCTCTATATGTGATAGCTTATGATAAGTGTCTTTTTCTGTGTGACTTATTTCACTTAGAATCGTCGTACCTAACTCCACTCATCTTGCTTCTACTAGCCTTATGACATTGATTTCATGTCTGAGTGATATTCCATTGTACATAAGGACCACAACTTCTTTATCCATTTTTCTCTTTCCTGGGATATTTAAGGTGTCATGAAGTGGAGGTTCTTGTCAACAGAGCAGCCCTAAACTTTGGGGTGCCTGTGTCTTGCTGATTTTTAGTTTTCCCAATTTATACGCCCTTGAGTGGACGTGCCCTATGCTCCCTAAGCTGTGTTTTTTTCGATGTTTCAGGACACACCGTACACTTCTCCAGAGTGGCTGTTGGCAATTTACATCCCGCCCATCAGCGTAGCAAGGCTCCCATTTCTCCATGGCCTGTCCTGCATTTGTGGTTTTGACACTTTTTTCAGCATGGCCCTTTTGACCGATGGGAAGCGAGACTTCTTTGTAGCGCTGATTTGCCTTTCCAGGTTGCTTGGTTGGCCAAAAAGGGCGTATGCGTTTTTACCTGAATATATTCAGGAAAAAACGCATACGCCCTTTTTGGCCAAGGGCATCATTGTCGACCTTTTGCCGCTTTTCATGTGCTTTAAAGCCAATTCGAATCTACCTCCTGAAACCTGTTTCCTGCAATTCTGCCTTGCTTTCAAATCCTCTTTGTTACCTTCCCTCAATATATTTGTGGACGAGAGTTATCATTTATAACAATGCAGGTTTGTGAATTGCAGGGCCCCTGAGCTCCATTTTTCAACTTGCTTTTTTGGGAGCTGGCGTCAAATCACGGGATTGCCTCAGGCACTATTCAGGTTCCCGGCGGCAGGCTGAGCCTGTGCTTAATTCTTCTTCCTGATGGGAAAATAGAGTGACCTGTGCCTGTCCCAACACCTAGATCTGGTCTCTCATTGGTTGCCCCTCTTCCCGTTCATCCTCAGGACAAATTGCAACCTGTACAGAACAGGAGGTTAAAGGTGCTGATTCTCCAAGTAGGGAGATTGCTAGTAAAGTAGCTGGAATGGCGAACCCGAGCACAAGGAGATGAGAAATGAGGTGTGTTTTAGAAACCTTTCAAAATCACACGGTGTACCATCTTCTGGGTTTCTCATGCATGTTTTCGATGTAGGATGATGCCCTTGAACCTGGAGATTTGGGACCCATGGGATGGGTACCACGCCGTATTACTGTAAAGGGTTTGCGTTTGCTCACCCAACCTCACCCAACCTCTCAGCCCCAAGAGTGTCCACCCTTATGTCTCATCCAGCTGTGTGTCTAGATATGGTCAATCCAGGTTGCATCACAGCCCCTGACCGAATTTTGGAAGAATTTCTCTCTCTTTCACTGTCTTTGTTTTACGGGTTTTTACAAGTAATTTATTTTTATAATGGGGTTTAGCTGCTTTTCACGGCTGTGTTTATGCGGCTTTACACCCACTTGACACACTTCCAGAGAGATATCAATACATAGGTTTTAAGATTCTTACTAGTCAGATATATAGTTGTGCGGTGAATAGGGGGTGTTGAGTCCAGTTCACTGAGCAAGGAGTAGGTCGTGTCTATTACATATTGGGTGTATGGAACGGTATCTGAGCGAATTTGAAACCCTTGTTTTGTGCATCACCCCACCTCAACTTTCCCGTTAAGCAGCCATTGTGTGTTTTCTAAATGTGTGACTCTGTTCTGTTTTGTAATTCAGTTCAAGTGTAGCGGTTTTTACATTTCCTCTATAAGTGATAGCTTATGATAAGTGTCTTTTTCTGTGTGACTTATTTCACTTAGAATCGTCGTGCCTAAATCCACTCATCTTGCTTCTACTAGCCTTATGACATTGATTTCATGTCTGAGTGATATTCCATTGTACATAAGGACCACAACTTCTTTATCCATTTTTCTCTTTCCTGGGATATTTAAGGTGTCATGAAGTGGAGGTTCTTGTCAACAGAGCAGCCCTAAACTTTGGGGTGCCTGTGTCTTGCTGATTATTAGTTTTCCCAATTTATACGCCCATGAGTGGACGTGCCCTATGCTCCCTAAGCTGTGTTTTTTCGATGTTTCAGGACACACCGTACACTTCTCCAGAGTGGCTGTTGGCAATTTACATCCCGCCCATCAGTGTAGCAAGGCTCCCATTTCTCCATGGCCTGTCCTGCATTTCTGGTTTTGACACTTTTTGCAGCATGGCCCTTTTGACCGATGGGAAGCGAGACTTCTTTGTAGCGCTGATTAGCCTTTCCAGGTTGCTTGATTGGCCAACAGGGCGTATGCGTTTTTTCCTGAATATATTCAGGAAAAAACGCATACGCCCTTTTTGGCCAAGGGCATCATTGTAGATGTTTTGCCACTTTTCATGTGCTTTAAAGGCGATTCGAATCTACCTCCTGAAACCTGTTTCCTGCAATTCTGCCTTGCTTTCAAATCCTCTTCGTTGCCTTCCCTCAATATATTTGTGGACGAGAGTTATCATTTATAACTCTGCAGGTTTGTGAATTGCAGTGCCCCTGAGCTCCATTTTGCAACTCGCTTTTTTGGGAGCTGGCCGCAAAAGCACGGGATTGCCTCAGGCCCTATTCTGCTTCTGGGCGGCAGGCTGAGCCTGTGGTTAATTCTTCTTCCTGATGGGAAAATAGAGTGACCTGTGCCTGTCCCAACACCTAGATCTAGTCTCTCTTTGGTTGCCCCTCTTCCCGTTCATCCTCAGGGCAAATTGCAACCTGTAGGGAACAGGAGGTTAAAGGTGCTGATTCTCCAAGTAGGGAGATTGCTAGTAAAGTAGCTGGAATGGCGAACCCGAGCACAAGAAGATGAGAAATGAGGTGCGTTTTAGAAACCTTTCAAAATCACACGGTGTACCATCTTCTGGGTTTCTCATGCATGTTTTCGATGTAGGAATATGCCCTTGAACCTGGAGATTTGGGACCCATGGGATGGGTACCACGCAGTATTCCTTTAAAGGGTCTGCGTTTGCTCACCCAACCTCACCCAACCTCTCAGCCCCAAGAGTGTCCACCCTTATGTCTCATCCAGCTGTGGGTCTAGATATGGTCAATCCAGGTTGCATCACAGCCTCTGAACGAATTTTGTAAGAATTTCTCTCTCTTTCACTGTCTTTGTTTTACGGGTTTTTAAAAGTAATTTATTTTTATATTGGGATTTAGCTGCTTTTCACGGCTGTGTTTATGCGGCTTTACACCCACTTGACTCACTTCCAGACAGATATCAATACATAGGTTTTAAGATTCTTACTAGTCACATATATTCTTGTGCGGTGAATAGGGGGTGTTGAGTCCAGTTCAGTGAGCAAGGAGTAGGTCTTGTCTATTACATATTGGGTGTATGGATCGGTATCTGAGCGAATTTGAAACCCTTGTTTTATGCATCACCCCACCTCACCTTTCCCGTTAAGCAGCCATAGTGTGTTTTCTAAACGTGTGACTCTGTTCTGTTTTGTAATTCAGTTCAAGTGTAGCGGTTTTTACATTCCCTCTATATGTGATAGCTTATGATAAGTGTCTTTTTCTGTGTGACTTATTTCACTTAGAATCGTCGTACCTAACTCCACTCATCTTGCTTCTACTAGCCTTATGACATTGATTTCATGTCTGAGTGATATTCCATTGTACATAAGGACCACAACTTCTTTATCCATTTTTCTCTTTCCTGGGATATTTAAGGTGTCATGAAGTGGAGGTTCTTGTCAACAGAGCAGCCCTAAACTTTGGGGTGCCTGTGTCTTGCTGATTTTTAGTTTTCCCAATTTATACGCCCATGAGTGGACGTGCCCTATGCTCCCTAAGCTGTGTTTTTTCGATGTTTCAGGACACACCGTACACTTCTCCAGAGTGGCTGTTGGCAATTTACATCCCGCCCATCAGCGTAGCAAGGCTCCCATTTCTCCATGGCCTGTCCTGCATTTGTGGTTTTGACACTTTTTTCAGCATGGCCCTTTTGACCGATGGGAAGCGAGACTTCTTTGTAGCGCTGATTTGCCTTTCCAGGTTGCTTGGTTGGCCAAAAAGGGCGTATGCGTTTTTACCTGAATATATTCAGGAAAAAACGCATTCGCCCTTTTTGGCCAAGGGCATCATTGTCGACCTTTTGCCGCTTTTCATGTGCTTTAAAGCCAATTCGAATCTACCTCCTGAAACCTGTTTCCTGCAATTCTGCCTTGCTTTCAAATCCTCTTTGTTACCTTCCCTCAATATATTTGTGGACGAGAGTTATCATTTATAACAATGCAGGTTTGTGAATTGCAGGGCCCCTGAGCTCCATTTTTCAACTTGCTTTTTTGGGAGCTGGCGTCAAATCACGGGATTGCCTCAGGCACTATTCTGATTCCTGGCGGCAGGCTGAGCCTGTGCTTAATTCTTCTTCCTGATGGGAAAATAGAGTGACCTGTGCCTGTCCCAACACCTAGATCTGGTCTCTCATTGGTTGCCCCTCTTCCCGTTCATCCTCAGGACAAATTGCAACCTGTACAGAACAGGAGGTTAAAGGTGCTGATTCTCCAAGTAGGGAGATTGCTAGTAAAGTAGCTGGAATGGCGAACCCGAGCACAAGGAGATGAGAAATGAGGTGTGTTTTAGAAACCTTTCAAAATCACACGGTGTACCATCTTCTGGGTTTCTCATGCATGTTTTCGATGTAGGATGATGCCCTTGAACCTGGAGATTTGGGACCCATGGGATGGGTACCACGCCGTATTACTGTAAAGGGTTTGCGTTTGCTCACTCAACCTCACCCAACCTCTCAGCCCCAAGAGTGTCCACCCTTATGTCTCATCCAGCTGTGTGTCTAGATATGGTCAATCCAGGTTGCATCACAGCCCCTGACCGAATTTTGGAAGAATTTCTCTCTCTTTCACTGTCTTTGTTTTACGGGTTTTTACAAGTAATTTATTTTTATAATGGGGTTTACCTGCTTTTCACGGCTGTGTTTATGCGGCTTTACACCCACTTGACACACTTCCAGAGAGATATCAATACATAGGTTTTAAGATTCTTACTAGTCAGATATATAGTTGTGCGGTGAATAGGGGGTGTTGAGTCCAGTTCACTGAGCAAGGAGTAGGTCGTGTCTATTACATATTGGGTGTATGGAACGGTATCTGAGCTAATTTGAAACCCTTGTTTTATGCATCACACCACCTCACCTTTCCCGTTAAGCAGCCATAGTGTGTTTTCTAAACGTGTGACTCTGTTCTGTTTTGTAATTCAGTTCAAGTGTAGCGGTTTTTACATTCCCTCTATAAGTGATAGCTTATGATAAGTGTCTTTTTCTGTGTGACTTATTTCACTTAGAATCGTCGTGCCTAAATCCACTCATCTTGCTTCTACTAGCCTTATGACATTGATTTCATGTCTGAGTGATATTCCATTGTACATAAGGACCACAACTTCTTTATCCATTTTTCTCTTTCCTGGGATATTTAAGGTGTCATGAAGTGGAGGTTCTTGTCAACAGAGCAGCCCTAAACTTTGGGGTGCCTGTGTCTTGCTGATTTTTAGTTTTCCCAATTTATACGCCCATGAGTGGACGTGCCCTATGCTCCCTAAGCTGTGTTTTTTCGATGTTTCAGGAGACACCGTACACTTCTCCAGAGTGGCTGTTGGCAATTTACATCCCGCGCATCAGTGTAGCAAGGCTGCCATTTCTCCATGGCCTGTCCTGCATTTGTGGTTTTGACACTTTTTGCAGCATGGCCCTTTTGACCGATGGGAAGCGAGACTTCTTTGTAGCGCTGATTAGCCTTTCCAGGTTGCTTGGTTGGCCAAACAGGGCGTATGCGTTTTTTCCTGAATATATTCAGGAAAAAACGCATACGCCCTGTTTGGCCAAGGGCATCATTGTCGACGTTTTGCCACTTTTCATGTGCTTTAAAGGCGATTCGAATCTACCTCCTGAAACCTGTTTCCTGCAATTCTGCCTTGCTTTCAAATCCTCTTTGTTACCTTCCCTCAATATATTTGTGGACGAGAGTTATCATTTATAACTCTGCAGGTTTGTGAATTGCAGGGCTCCTGAGCTCCATTTTTCAACTTGCTTTTTTGGGAGCTGGCGTCAAATCGCGGGATTGCCTCAGGCACTATTCTGGTTCTGGGCGGCAGGCTGAGCCTGTGCTTAATTCTTCTTCCTGATGGGAAAATAGACTGACCTGTGCCTGTCCCAACACCTAGATCTAGTCTCTCATTGGTTGCCCCTCTTCCCGTTCATTCTCAGGACAAATTGCAACCTGTACAGAACAGGAGGTTAAAGGTGCTGATTCTCCAACTAGGGAGATTGCTAGTAAAGTAGCTGGAATGGCGAACCCGAGCACAAGGAGATGAGAAATGAGGTGCGTGTTAGAAACCTTTCAAAATCACACGGTGTACCATCTTCTTGGTTTCTCATGCATGTTTTCGATGTAGGATGATGCCCTTGAACCTGGAGATTTGGGACCTATGGGATGGGGACCACGCCGTATTACTTTAAAGGGTCTGCGTTTGCTCATCCAACCTCACCCAACCTCTCAGCCCCAAGAGTGTCCACCCTTATGTCTCATCCAGCTGTGTGTCTAGATATGGTCAATCCAGGTTGCATCACAGCCCCTCACCGAATTTTGGAAGAATTCCTCTCTCTTTCACTGTCTTTGTTTTACGGGTTTTTAAAAGTAATTCATTTTTATAATGGGGTTTAGCTGCTTTTCACGGCTGTGTTTATGCGGCTTTACACCCACTTGACACACTTCCAGAGAGATATCAATACATAGGTTTTAAGATTCTTACTAGTCAGATATAGAGTTGTGCGGTGAATAGGGGGTGTTGAGTCCAGTTCACTGAGCAAGGAGTAGGTCGTGTCTATTACATATTGGGTGTATGGAACGGTATCTGAGCTAATTTGAAACCCTTGTTTTATGCATCACACCACCTCACCTTTCCCGTTAAGCAGCCATAGTGTGTTTTCTAAACGTGTGACTCTGTTCTCTTTTGTAATTCAGTTCAAGTGTAGCGGTTTTTACATTCCCTCTATAAGAGATAGCTTATGATAAGTGTCTTTTTCTGTGTGACTTATTTCACTTAGAGTCGTTGTACCTAAATCCACTTATCATGCTGCTACTAGCCTTAGGACATTGATTTCATGGCTGAGTGATACTCCATTGTACATAAGGACCACAACTTCTTTATCCATTTTTCTCTTTCCTGGGATATTTAAGGTGTCATGAAGTGGAGGTTCTTGTCAACAGAGCAGCCCTAAACTTTGGGGTGCCTGAGTCTTGCTGATTTTTAGTTTTCGCAATTTATACGCCCATGAGTGGAAGTGCCCTATGCTCCCTAAGCTGTGTTTTTTCGATGTTTCAGGACACACCGTACACTTCTCCAGAGTGGCTGCTGGCAATTTACATCCCGCCCATCAGCGTAGCAAGGCTCCCATTTCTCCATGGCCTGTCCTGCATTTCTGGTTTTGACACTTTTTTCAGCATGGCCCTTTTGACCGATGGGAAGCGAGACTTCTTTGTAGCGCTGATTTGCCTTTCCAGGTTGCTTGGTTGGCCAAAAAGGGCGTATGCGTTTTTACCTGAATATATTCAGGAAAAAACGCATACGCCCTTTTTGGCCAAGGGCATCATTGTCGACCTTTTGCCGCTTTTCATGTGCTTTAAAGCCAATTCGAATCTACCTCCTTAAACCTGTTTCCTGCAATTCTGCCTTGCTTTCAAATCCTCTTTGTTACCTTCCCTCAATATATTTGTGGACGAGAGTTATCATTTATAACAATGCAGGTTTGTGAATTGCAGGGCCCCTGAGCTCCATTTTTCAACTTGCTTTTTTGGGAGCTGGCGTCAAATCACGGGATTGCCTCAGGCACTATTCTGGTTCCCGGCGGCAGGCTGAGCCTGTGCTTAATTCTTCTTCCTGATGGGAAGATAGAGTGACCTGTGCCTGTCCCAACACCTAGATCTGGTCTCTCATTGGTTGCCCCTCTTCCCGTTTATCCTCAGGACAAATTGCAACCTGTACAGAACAGGAGGTTAAAGGTGCTGATTCTCCAACTAGGGAGATTGCTAGTAAAGTAGCTGGAATGGCGAACCCGAGCACAAGAAGATGAGAAATGAGGTGCGTTTTAGAAACCTTTCAAAATCACACGGTGTACCATCTTCTGGGTTTCTCATGCATGTTTTCGATGTAGGATGATGCCCTTGAACCTGGAGATTTGGGACTCATGGGATGGGTACTTCGCCATATTACTTTAAAGGGTCTGCGTTTGCTCACCCAACCTCACCCAACCTCTCAGCCCCAAGAGTGTCCACCCTTATGTCTCATCCAGCTGTGTGTCTAGATATGGTCAATCCAGTTTGCATCACAGCCCCTGACCGAATTTTGGAAGAATTTCTCTCTCTTTCACTGTCTTTGTTTTACGGGTTTTTAAAAGTAATTTATTTTTATAATGGGGTTTAGCTGCTTTTCACGGCTGTGTTTATGCGGCTTTACACCCACTTGACTCACTTCCAGACAGATATCAATACATAGGTTTTAAGATTCTTACTAGTCACATGTATTCTTGTGCAGTGAATAGGGGGTGTTGAGTCCAGTTCACTGAGCAAGGAGTAGGTCTTGTCTATTACATATTGGGTGTATGGAACGGTATCTGAGCGAATTTGAAACCCTTGTTTTGTGCATCACCCCACCTCAACTTTCCCGTTAAGCAGCCATTGTGTGTTTTCTAAATGTGTGACTCTGTTCTGTTTTGTAATTCAGTTCAAGTGTAGCGGTTTTTACATTTCCTCTATAAGTGATAGCTTATGATAAGTGTCTTTTTCTGTGTGACTTATTTCACTTAGAATCGTCGTGCCTAAATCCACTCATCTTGCTTCTACTAGCGTTATGACATTGATTTCATGTCTGAGTGATATTCCATTGTACATAAGGACCACAACTTCTTTATCCATTTTTCTCTTTCCTGGGATATTTAAGGTGTCATGAAGTGGAGGTTCTTGTCAACAGAGCAGCCCTAAACTTTGGGGTGCCTGTGTCTTGCTGATTTTTAGTTTTCCCAATTTATACGCCCATGAGTGGACGTGCCCTATGCTCCCTAAGCTGTGTTTTTTCGATGTTTCAGGACACACCGTACACTTCTCCAGAGTGGCTGTTGGCAATTTACATCCCGCCCATCAGTGTAGCAATGCTGCCATTTCTCCATGGCCTGTCCTGCATTTGTGGTTTTGACACTTTTTGCAGCATGGCCCTTTTGACCGATGGGAAGCGAGACTTCTTTGTAGCGCTGATTAGCCTTTCCAGGTTGCTTGGTTGGCCAAACAGGGCGTATGCGTTTTTTCCTGAATATATTCAGGAAAAAACGCATACGCCCTGTTTGGCCAAGGGCATCATTGTCGATGTTTTGCCACTTTTCATGTGCTTTAAAGGCGATTCGAATCTACCTCCTGAAACCTGTTTCCTGCAATTCTGCCTTGCTTTCAAATCCTCTTCGTTGCCTTCCCTCAATATATTTGTGGACGAGAGTTATCATTTATAACTCTGCAGGTTTGTGAATTGCAGTGCCCCTGAGCTCCATTTTGCAACTCGCTTTTTTGGGAGCTGGCCGCAAAAGCACGGGATTGCCTCAGGCCCTATTCTGCTTCTGGGCGGCAGGCTGAGCCTGTGGTTAATTCTTCTTCCTGATGGGAAAATAGAGTGACCTGTGCCTGTCCCAACACCTAGATCTAGTCTCTCTTTGGTTGCCCCTCTTCCCGTTCATCCTCAGGGCAAATTGCAACCTGTAGGGAACAGGAGGTTAAAGGTGCTGATTCTCCAAGTAGGGAGATTGCTAGTAAAGTAGCTGGAATGGCGAACCCGAGCACAAGAAGATGAGAAATGAGGTGCGTTTTAGAAACCTTTCAAAATCACACGGTGTACCATCTTCTGGGTTTCTCATGCATGTTTTCGATGTAGGAATATGCCCTTGAACCTGGAGATTTGGGACCCATGGGATGGGTACCACGCAGTATTCCTTTAAAGGGTCTGCGTTTGCTCACCCAACCTCACCCAACCTCTCAGCCCCAAGAGTGTTCACCCTTATGTCTCATCCAGCTGTGGGTCTAGATATGGTCAATCCAGGTTGCATCACAGCCTCTGAACGAATTTTGTAAGAATTTCTCTCTCTTTCACTGTCTTTGTTTTACGGGTTTTTAAAAGTAATTTATTTTTATATTGGGATTTAGCTGCTTTTCACGGCTGTGTTTATGCGGCTTTACACCCACTTGACTCACTTCCAGACAGATATCAATACATAGGTTTTAAGATTCTTACTAGTCACATATATTCTTGTGCGGTGAATAGGGGGTGTTGAGTCCAGTTCAGTGAGCAAGGAGTAGGTCTTGTCTATTACATATTGGGTGTATGGATCGGTATCTGAGCGAATTTGAAACCCTTGTTTTATGCATCACCCCACCTCACCTTTCCCGTTAAGCAGCCATAGTGTGTTTTCTAAACGTGTGACTCTGTTCTGTTTTGTAATTCAGTTCAAGTGTAGCGGTTTTTACATTCCCTCTATATGTGATAGCTTATGATAAGTGTCTTTTTCTGTGTGACTTATTTCACTTAGAATCGTCGTACCTAACTCCACTCATCTTGCTTCTACTAGCCTTATGACATTGATTTCATGTCTGAGTGATATTCCATTGTACATAAGGACCACAACTTCTTTATCCATTTTTCTCTTTCCTGGGATATTTAAGGTGTCATGAAGTGGAGGTTCTTGTCAACAGAGCAGCCCTAAACTTTGGGGTGCCTGTGTCTTGCTGATTTTTAGTTTTCCCAATTTATACGCCCATGAGTGGACGTGCCCTATGCTCCCTAAGCTGTGTTTTTTCGATGTTTCAGGACACACCGTACACTTCTCCAGAGTGGCTGTTGGCAATTTACATCCCGCCCATCAGCGTAGCAAGGCTCCCATTTCTCCATGGCCTGTCCTGCATTTGTGGTTTTGACACTTTTTTCAGCATGGCCCTTTTGACCGATGGGAAGCGAGACTTCTTTGTAGCGCTGATTTGCCTTTCCAGGTTGCTTGGTTGGCCAAAAAGGGCGTATGCGTTTTTACCTGAATATATTCAGGAAAAAACGCATTCGCCCTTTTTGGCCAAGGGCATCATTGTCGACCTTTTGCCGCTTTTCATGTGCTTTAAAGCCAATTCGAATCTACCTCCTGAAACCTGTTTCCTGCAATTCTGCCTTGCTTTCAAATCCTCTTTGTTACCTTCCCTCAATATATTTGTGGACGAGAGTTATCATTTATAACAATGCAGGTTTGTGAATTGCAGGGCCCCTGAGCTCCATTTTTCAACTTGCTTTTTTGGGAGCTGGCGTCAAATCACGGGATTGCCTCAGGCACTATTCTGATTCCTGGCGGCAGGCTGAGCCTGTGCTTAATTCTTCTTCCTGATGGGAAAATAGAGTGACCTGTGCCTGTCCCAACACCTAGATCTGGTCTCTCATTGGTTGCCCCTCTTCCCGTTCATCCTCAGGACAAATTGCAACCTGTACAGAACAGGAGGTTAAAGGTGCTGATTCTCCAAGTAGGGAGATTGCTAGTAAAGTAGCTGGAATGGCGAACCCGAGCACAAGGAGATGAGAAATGAGGTGTGTTTTAGAAACCTTTCAAAATCACACGGTGTACCATCTTCTGGGTTTCTCATGCATGTTTTCGATGTAGGATGATGCCCTTGAACCTGGAGATTTGGGACCCATGGGATGGGTACCACGCCGTATTACTGTAAAGGGTTTGCGTTTTCTCACTCAACCTCACCCAACCTCTCAGCCCCAAGAGTGTCCACCCTTATGTCTCATCCAGCTGTGTGTCTAGATATGGTCAATCCAGGTTGCATCACAGCCCCTGACCGAATTTTGGAAGAATTTCTCTCTCTTTCACTGTCTTTGTTTTACGGGTTTTTACAAGTAATTTATTTTTATAATGGGGTTTAGCTGCTTTTCACGGCTGTGTTTATGCGGCTTTACACCCACTTGACACACTTCCAGAGAGATATCAATACATAGGTTTTAAGATTCTTACTAGTCAGATATATAGTTGTGCGGTGAATAGGGGGTGTTGAGTCCAGTTCACTGAGCAAGGAGTAGGTCGTGTCTATTACATATTGGGTGTATGGAACGGTATCTGAGCTAATTTGAAACCCTTGTTTTATGCATCACACCACCTCACCTTTCCCGTTAAGCAGCCATAGTGTGTTTTCTAAACGTGTGACTCTGTTCTGTTTTGTAATTCAGTTCAAGTGTAGCGGTTTTTACATTCCCTCTATAAGTGATAGCTTATGATAAGTGTCTTTTTCTGTGTGACTTATTTCACTTAGAATCGTCGTGCCTAAATCCACTCATCTTGCTTCTACTAGCCTTATGACATTGATTTCATGTCTGAGTGATATTCCATTGTACATAAGGACCACAACTTCTTTATCCATTTTTCTCTTTCCTGGGATATTTAAGGTGTCATGAAGTGGAGGTTCTTGTCAACAGAGCAGCCCTAAACTTTGGGGTGCCTGTGTCTTGCTGATTTTTAGTTTTCCCAATTTATACGCCCATGAGTGAACGTGCCCTATGCTCCCTAAGCTGTGTTTTTTCGATGTTTCAGGAGACACCGTACACTTCTCCAGAGTGGCTGTTGGCAATTTACATCCCGCGCATCAGTGTAGCAAGGCTGCCATTTCTCCATGGCCTGTCCTGCATTTGTGGTTTTGACACTTTTTGCAGCATGGCCCTTTTGACCGATGGGAAGCGAGACTTCTTTGTAGCGCTGATTAGCCTTTCCAGGTTGCTTGGTTGGCCAAACAGGGCGTATGCGTTTTTTCCTGAATATATTCAGGAAAAAACGCATACGCCCTGTTTGGCCAAGGGCATCATTGTCGATGTTTTGCCACTTTTCATGTGCTTTAAAGGCGATTCGAATCTACCTCCTGAAACCTGTTTCCTGCAATTCTGCCTTGCTTTCAAATCCTCTTTGTTACCTTCCCTCAATATATTTGTGGACGAGAGTTATCATTTATAACTCTGCAGGTTTGTGAATTGCAGGGCTCCTGAGCTCCATTTTTCAACTTGCTTTTTTGGGAGCTGGCGTCAAATCGCGGGATTGCCTCAGGCACTATTCTGGTTCTGGGCGGCAGGCTGAGCCTGTGGTTAATTCTTCTTCCTGATGGGAAAATAGAGTGACCTGTGCCTGTCCCAACACCTAGATCTAGTCTCTCATTGGTTGCCCCTCTTCCCGTTCATCCTCAGGACAAATTGCAACCTGTACAGAACAGGAGGTTAAAGGTGCTGATTCTCCAACTAGGGAGATTGCTAGTAAAGTAGCTGGAATGGCGAACCCGAGCACAAGGAGATGAGAAATGAGGTGCGTGTTAGAAACCTTTCAAAATCACACGGTGTACCATCTTCTTGGTTTCTCATGCATGTTTTCGATGTAGGATGATGCCCTTGAACCTGGAGATTTGGGACCCATGGGATGGGTACCACGCCGTATTACTTTAAAGGGTCTGCGTTTGCTCATCCAACCTCACCCAACCTCTCAGCCCCAAGAGTGTCCACCCTTATGTCTCATCCAGCTGTGTGTCTAGATATGGTCAATCCAGGTTGCATCACAGCCCCTGACCGAATTTTGGAAGAATTTCTCTCTCTTTCACTGTCTTTGTTTTACGGGTTTTTAAAAGTAATTCATTTTTATAATGGGGTTTAGCTGCTTTTCACGGCTGTGTTTATGCGGCTTTACACCCACTTGACACACTTCCAGAGAGATATCAATACATAGGTTTTAAGATTCTTACTAGTCAGATATATAGTTGTGCGGTGAATAGGGGGTGTTGAGTCCAGTTCACTGAGCAAGGAGTAGGTCGTGTCTATTACATATTGGGTGTATGGAACGGTATCTGAGCTAATTTGAAACCCTTGTTTTATGCATCACACCACCTCACCTTTCCCGTTAAGCAGCCATAGTGTGTTTTCTAAACGTGTGACTCTGTTCTCTTTTGTAATTCAGTTCAAGTGTAGCGGTTTTTACATTCCCTCTATAAGAGATAGCTTATGATAAGTGTCTTTTTCTGTGTGACTTATTTCACTTAGAGTCGTTGTACCTAAATCCACTCATCATGCTGCTACTAGCCTTAGGACATTGATTTCATGGCTGAGTGATACTCCATTGTACATAAGGACCACAACTTCTTTATCCATTTTTCTCGTTCCTGGGATATTTAAGGTGTCATGAAGTGGAGGTTCTTGTCAACAGAGCAGCCCTAAACTTTGGGGTGCCTGAGTCTTGCTGATTTTTAGTTTTCGCAATTTATACGCCCATGAGTGGAAGTGCCCTATGCTCCCTAAGCTGTGTTTTTTCGATGTTTCAGGACACACCGTACACTTCTCCAGAGTGGCTGCTGGCAATTTACATCCCGCCCATCAGCGTAGCAAGGCTCCCATTTCTCCATGGCCTGTCCTGCATTTCTGGTTTTGACACTTTTTTCAGCATGGCCCTTTTGACCGATGGGAAGCGAGACTTCTTTGTAGCGCTGATTTGCCTTTCCAGGTTGCTTGGTTGGCCAAAAAGGGCGTATGCGTTTTTTCCTGAATATATTCAGGAAAAAACGCATACGCCCTTTTTGGCCAAGGGCATCATTGTCGACCTTTTGCCGCTTTTCATGTGCTTTAAAGCCAATTCGAATCTACCTCCTGAAACCTGTTTCCTGCGATTCTGCCTTGCTTTCAAATCCTCTTTGTTGCCTTCCCTCAATATATTTGTGGACGAGAGTTATCATTTATAACTCTGCAGGTTTGTGAATTGCAGTGCCCCTGAGTTCCATTTTTCAACTTGCTTTTTTGGGAGCTGGCGTCAAATCGCGGGATTGCCTCAGGCACTATTCTGGTTCCGGGCGGCAGGCTGAGCCTGTGGTTAATTCTTCTTCCTGATGGGAAAATAGAGTGACCTGTGCCTGTCCCAACACCTAGATCTGGTCTCTCATTGGTTGCCCCTCTTCCCGTTCACCCTCAGGACAAATTGCAACCTGTACAGAACAGGAGGTTAAAGGTGCTGATTCTCCAACTAAGGAGATTGCTAGTAAAGTAGCTGGAATGGCGAACCCGAGCACAAGGAGATGAGAAATGAGGTGCGTTTTAGAAACCTTTCCCGATCACACGGTGTACCATCTTCTGGGTTTCTCATGCATGTATTTGATGCAGGAAGATGCCCTTGAAACTGGAGATTTGGGACCCATGGGATGGGTACCACGCAGTATTACTTTAAAGGGTCTGCGTTTGCTCACCCAACCTCACTAAACCTGTCAGCCCCAAGAGTGTCCACCCTTAGGTCTCATCCAACTGTGGGTCTAGATATGTTCAATCCAGGTTGCATCACAGCCCCTGAACGAATTGTGTAAGAATTTCTCTCTCTTTCACTGTCTTTGTTTTACGGGTTTTTACAAGTAATTTATTTTTATAATGGGGTTTAGCTGCTTTTCACGGCTGTGTTTATGCGGCTTTACACCCACTTGACACACTTCCAGAGAGATATCAATACATAGGTTTTAAGATTCTTACTAGTCAGATATATAGTTGTGCGGTGAATAGGGGGTGTTGAGTCCAGTTCACTGAGCAAGGAGTAGGTCGTGTCTATTACATATTGGGTGTATGGAACGGTATCTGAGCTAATTTGAAACCCTTGTTTTATGCATCACACCACCTCACCTTTCCCGTTAAGCAGCCATAGTGTGTTTTCTAAATGTGTGACTCTCTTCTGATTTGTAATTCAGTTCAAGTGTAGCGGTTTTTACATTCCCTCTATAAGTGATAGCTTTTGATAAGTGTCTTTTTCTGTGTGACTTATTTCACTTAGAATCGTCGTACCTAAGTCCACCCATCTTGCTTCTACTAGCCTTATGACATTGATTTCATGCCTGAGTGATATTCCATTGTACATAAGGACCACAACTTCTTTATCCATTTTTCTCTTTCCTGGGATATTTAAGGTGTCATGAAGTGGAGGTTCTTGTCAACAGAGCAGCCCTAAACTTTGGGGTGCCTGTGTTTTGCTGATTTTTAGTTTTCCCAATTTATATGCCCATGAGTGGAAGTGCCCTATGCTCCCTAAGCTCTGTTTTTTCGATGTTTCAGGACACACCGTACACTTCTCCAGAGTGGCTGTTGGCAATTTACATCCCGCCCATCAGCGTAGCAAGGCTCCCATTTCTCCATGGCCTGTCCTGCATTTGTGGTTTTGACACTTTTTTCAGCATGGCCCTTTTGACCGATGGGAAGTGAGACTTCTTTGTAGCGCTGATTTGCCTTTCCAGGTTGCTTGGTTGGCCAAAAAGGGCGTATGCGTTTTTTCCTGAATATATTCAGGAAAAAACGCATACGCCCTTTTTGGCCAAGGGCATCATTGTCGACCTTTTGCCGCTTTTCATGTGCTTTAAAGCCAATTCGAATCTACCTCCTGAAACCTGTTTCCTGCAATTCTGCCTTGCTTTCAAATCCTCTTTGTTACCTTCCCTCAATATATTTGTGGACGAGAGTTATCATTTATAACAATGCAGGTTTGTGAATTGCAGGGCCCCTGAGCTCCATTTTTCAACTTGCTTTTTTGGGAGCTGGCGTCAAATCGTGGGATTGCCTCAGGCACTATTCTGGTTCCCGGCGGCAGGCTGAGCCTGTGCTTAATTCTTCTTCCTGATGGGAAAATAGAGTGACCTGTGCCTGTCCCAACACCTAGATCTGGTCTCTCATTGGTTGCCCCTCTTCCCGTTTATCCTCAGGACAAATTGCAACCTGTACAGAACAGGAGGTTAAAGGTGCTGATTCTCCAACTAGGGAGATTGCTAGTAAAGTAGCTGGAATGGCGAACCCGAGCACAAGAAGATGAGAAATGAGGTGCGTTTTAGAAACCTTTCAAAATCACACGGTGTACCATCTTCTGGGTTTCTCATGCATGTTTTCGATGTAGGATGATGCCCTTGAACCTGGAGATTTGGGACTCATGGGATGGGTACTTCGCCATATTACTTTAAAGGGTCTGCGTTTGCTCACCCAACCTCACCCAACCTCTCAGCCCCAAGAGTGTCCACCCTTATGTCTCATCCAGCTGTGTGTCTAGATATGGTCAATCCAGTTTGCATCACAGCCCCTGACCGAATTTTGGAAGAATTTCTCTCTCTTTCACTGTCTTTGTTTTACGGGTTTTTAAAAGTAATTTATTTTTATAATGGGGTTTAGCTGCTTTTCACGGCTGTGTTTATGCGGCTTTACACCCACTTGACTCACTTCCAGACAGATATCAATACATAGGTTTTAAGATTCTTACTAGTCACATGTATTCTTGTGCAGTGAATAGGGGGTGTTGAGTCCAGTTCACTGAGCAAGGAGTAGGTCTTGTCTATTACATATTGGGTGTATGGAACGGTATCTGAGCGAATTTGAAACCCTTGTTTTGTGCATCACCCCACCTCAACTTTCCCGGTAAGCAGCCATTGTGTGTTTTCTAAATGTGTGACTCTGTTCTGTTTTGTAATTCAGTTCAAGTGTAGCGGTTTTTACATTCCCTCTATAAGTGATAGCTTATGATAAGTGTCTTTTTCTGTGTGACTTATTTCACTTAGAATCGTCGTGCCTAAATCCACTCATCTTGCTTCTACTAGCCTTATGACATTGATTTCATGTCTGAGTGATATTCCATTGTACATAAGGACCACAACTTCTTTATCCATTTTTCTCTTTCCTGGGATATTTAAGGTGTCATGAAGTGGAGGTTCTTGTCAACAGAGCAGCCCTAAACTTTGGGGTGCCTGTGTCTTGCTGATTTTTAGTTTTCCCAATTTATACGCCCATGAGTGGACGTGCCCTATGCTCCCTAAGCTGTGTTTTTTCGATGTTTCAGGACACACCGTACACTTCTCCAGAGTGGCTGTTGGCAATTTACATCCCGCCCATCAGTGTAGCAATGCTGCCATTTCTCCATGGCCTGTCCTGCATTTGTGGTTTTGACACTTTTTGCAGCATGGCCCTTTTGACCGATGGGAAGCGAGACTTCTTTGTAGCGCTGATTAGCCTTTCCAGGTTGCTTGGTTGGCCAAACAGGGCGTATGCGTTTTTTCCTGAATATATTCAGGAAAAAACGCATACGCCCTGTTTGGCCAAGGGCATCATTGTCGATGTTTTGCCACTTTTCATGTGCTTTAAAGGCGATTCGAATCTACCTCCTGAAACCTGTTTCCTGCAATTCTGCCTTGCTTTCAAATCCTCTTCGTTGCCTTCCCTCAATATATTTGTGGACGAGAGTTATCATTTATAACTCTGCAGGTTTGTGAATTGCAGTGCCCCTGAGCTCCATTTTGCAACTCGCTTTTTTGGGAGCTGGCCGCAAAAGCACGGGATTGCCTCAGGCCCTATTCTGCTTCTGGGCGGCAGGCTGAGCCTGTGGTTAATTCTTCTTCCTGATGGGAAAATAGAGTGACCTGTGCCTGTCCCAACACCTAGATCTAGTCTCTCTTTGGTTGCCCCTCTTCCCGTTCATCCTCAGGGCAAATTGCAACCTGTAGGGAACAGGAGGTTAAAGGTGCTGATTCTCCAAGTAGGGAGATTGCTAGTAAAGTAGCTGGAATGGCGAACCCGAGCACAAGAAGATGAGAAATGAGGTGCGTTTTAGAAACCTTTCAAAATCACACGGTGTACCATCTTCTGGGTTTCTCATGCATGTTTTCGATGTAGGAATATGCCCTTGAACCTGGAGATTTGGGACCCATGGGATGGGTACCACGCAGTATTCCTTTAAAGGGTCTGCGTTTGCTCACCCAACCTCACCCAACCTCTCAGCCCCAAGAGTGTCCACCCTTATGTCTCATCCAGCTGTGGGTCTAGATATGGTCAATCCAGGTTGCATCACAGCCTCTGAACGAATTTTGTAAGAATTTCTCTCTCTTTCACTGTCTTTGTTTTACGGGTTTTTAAAAGTAATTTATTTTTATATTGGGATTTAGCTGCTTTTCACGGCTGTGTTTATGCGGCTTTACACCCACTTGACTCACTTCCAGACAGATATCAATACATAGGTTTTAAGATTCTTACTAGTCACATATATTCTTGTGCGGTGAATAGGGGGTGTTGAGTCCAGTTCAGTGAGCAAGGAGTAGGTCTTGTCTATTACATATTGGGTGTATGGATCGGTATCTGAGCGAATTTGAAACCCTTGTTTTATGCATCACCCCACCTCACCTTTCCCGTTAAGCAGCCATAGTGTGTTTTCTAAACGTGTGACTCTGTTCTGTTTTGTAATTCAGTTCAAGTGTAGCGGTTTTTACATTCCCTCTATATGTGATAGCTTATGATAAGTGTCTTTTTCTGTGTGACTTATTTCACTTAGAATCGTCGTACCTAACTCCACTCATCTTGCTTCTACTAGCCTTATGACATTGATTTCATGTCTGAGTGATATTCCATTGTACATAAGGACCACAACTTCTTTATCCATTTTTCTCTTTCCTGGGATATTTAAGGTGTCATGAAGTGGAGGTTCTTGTCAACAGAGCAGCCCTAAACTTTGGGGTGCCTGTGTCTTGCTGATTTTTAGTTTTCCCAATTTATACGCCCATGAGTGGACGTGCCCTATGCTCCCTAAGCTGTGTTTTTTCGATGTTTCAGGACACACCGTACACTTCTCCAGAGTGGCTGTTGGCAATTTACATCCCGCCCATCAGCGTAGCAAGGCTCCCATTTCTCCATGGCCTGTCCTGCATTTGTGGTTTTGACACTTTTTTCAGCATGGCCCTTTTGACCGATGGGAAGCGAGACTTCTTTGTAGCGCTGATTTGCCTTTCCAGGTTGCTTGGTTGGCCAAAAAGGGCGTATGCGTTTTTACCTGAATATATTCAGGAAAAAACGCATTCGCCCTTTTTGCCCAAGGGCATCATTGTCGACCTTTTGCCGCTTTTCATGTGCTTTAAAGCCAATTCGAATCTACCTCCTGAAACCTGTTTCCTGCAATTCTGCCTTGCTTTCAAATCCTCTTTGTTACCTTCCCTCAATATATTTGTGGACGAGAGTTATCATTTATAACAATGCAGGTTTGTGAATTGCAGGGCCCCTGAGCTCCATTTTTCAACTTGCTTTTTTGGGAGCTGGCGTCAAATCACGGGATTGCCTCAGGCACTATTCTGATTCCTGGCGGCAGGCTGAGCCTGTGCTTAATTCTTCTTCCTGATGGGAAAATAGAGTGACCTGTGCCTGTCCCAACACCTAGATCTGGTCTCTCATTGGTTGCCCCTCTTCCCGTTCATCCTCAGGACAAATTGCAACCTGTACAGAACAGGAGGTTAAAGGTGCTGATTCTCCAAGTAGGGAGATTGCTAGTAAAGTAGCTGGAATGGCGAACCCGAGCACAAGGAGATGAGAAATGAGGTGTGTTTTAGAAACCTTTCAAAATCACACGGTGTACCATCTTCTGGGTTTCTCATGCATGTTTTCGATGTAGGATGATGCCCTTGAACCTGGAGATTTGGGACCCATGGGATGGGTACCACGCCGTATTACTGTAAAGGGTTTGCGTTTGCTCACCCAACCTCACCCAACCTCTCAGCCCCAAGAGTGTCCACCCTTATGTCTCATCCAGCTGTGGGTCTAGATATGGTCAATCCAGGTTGCATCACAGCCCCTGACCGAATTTTGGAAGAATTTCTCTCTCTTTCACTGTCTTTGTTTTACGGGTTTTTACAAGTAATTTATTTTTATAATGGGGTTTAGCTGCTTTTCACGGCTGTGTTTATGCGGCTTTACACCCACTTGACACACTTCCAGACAGATATCAATACATAGGTTTTAAGATTCTTACTAGTCAGATATATAGTTGTGTGGTGAATAGGGGGTGTTGAGTCCAGTTCACTGAGCAAGGAGTAGGTCGTGTCTATTACATATTGGGTGTATGGAACGGTATCTGAGCTAATTTGAAACCCTTGTTTTATGCATCACACCACCTCACCTTTCCCGTTAAGCAGCCATAGTGTGTTTTCTAAACGTGTGACTCTGTTCTGTTTTGTAATTCAGTTCAAGTGTAGCGGTTTTTACATTCCCTCTATAAGTGATAGCTTATGATAAGTGTCTTTTTCTGTGTGACTTATTTCACTTAGAATCGTCGTGCCTAAATCCACTCATCTTGCTTCTACTAGCCTTATGACATTGATTTCATGTCTGAGTGATATTCCATTGTACATAAGGACCACAACTTCTTTATCCATTTTTCTCTTTCCTGGGATATTTAAGGTGTCATGAAGTGGAGGTTCTTGTCAACAGAGCAGCCCTAAACTTTGGGGTGCCTGTGTCTTGCTGATTTTTAGTTTTCCCAATTTATACGCCCATGAGTGGACGTGCCCTATGCTCCCTAAGCTGTGTTTTTTCGATGTTTCAGGAGACACCGTACACTTCTCCAGAGTGGCTGTTGGCAATTTACATCCCGCGCATCAGTGTAGCAAGGCTGCCATTTCTCCATGGCCTGTCCTGCATTTGTGGTTTTGACACTTTTTGCAGCATGGCCCTTTTGACCGATGGGAAGCGAGACTTCTTTGTAGCGCTGATTAGCCTTTCCAGGTTGCTTGGTTGGCCAAACAGGGCGTATGCGTTTTTTCCTGAATATATTCAGGAAAAAACGCATACGCCCTGTTTGGCCAAGGGCATCATTGTCGACGTTTTGCCACTTTTCATGTGCTTTAAAGGCGATTCGAATCTACCTCCTGAAACCTGTTTCCTGCAATTCTGCCTTGCTTTCAAATCCTCTTTGTTACCTTCCCTCAATATATTTGTGGACGAGAGTTATCATTTATAACTCTGCAGGTTTGTGAATTGCAGGGCCCCTGAGCTCCATTTTTCAACTTGCTTTTTTGGGAGCTGGCGTCAAATCGCGGGATTGCCTCAGGCACTATTCTGGTTCTGGGCGGCAGGCTGAGCCTGTGGTTAATTCTTCTTCCTGATGGGAAAATAGAGTGACCTGTGCCTGTCCCAACACCTAGATCTGGTCTCTCATTGGTTGCCCCTCTTCCCGTTCATCCTCAGGACAAATTGCAACCTGTACAGAACAGGAGGTTAAAGGTGCTGATTCTCCAAGTAGGGAGATTGCTAGTAAAGTAGCTGGAATGGCGAACCCGAGCACAAGGAGATGAGAAATGAGGTGCGTTTTAGAAACCTTTCCCGATCACACGGTGTACCATCTTCTGGGTTTCTCATGCATGTTTTTGATGCAGGAAGATGCCCTTGAAACTGGAGATTTGGGACCCATGGGATGGGTACCACGCAGTATTACTTTAAAGGGTCTGCGTTTGCTCACCCAACCTCACCAAACCTGTCAGCCCCAAGAGTGTCCACCCTTAGGTCTCATCCAACTGTGGGTCTAGATATGTTCAATCCAGGTTGCATCACAGCCCCTGAACGAATTGTGTAAGAATTTCTCTCTCTTTCACTGTCTTTGTTTTACGGGTTTTTACAAGTAATTTATTTTTATAATGGGGTTTAGCTGCTTTTCACGGCTGTGTTTATGCGACTTTACACCCACTTGACACACTTCCAGAGATATATCAATACATAGGTTTTAAGATTCTTACTACTCACATATATTCTTGTGCGGTGAATAGGGGGTGTTGAGTCCAGTTCACTGAGCAAGGAGTAGGTCTTGTCTATTACATATTGGGTGTATGGAACGGTATCTGAGCGAATTTGAAACCCTTGTTTTATGAATCACCCCACCTCACCTTTCCCGGTAAGCAGACATAGTGTGTTTTCTAAACGTGTGACTCTGTTTTGTTTTGTAATTCAGTTCAAGTGTAGCGGTTTTTACATTCCCTCTATAAGTGATAGCTTATGATAAGTGTCTTTTTCTGTGTGACTTATTTCACTTAGAATCGTCGTACCTAACTCCACTCATCTTGCTTCTACTAGCCTTAGGACATTGATTTCATGTCTGAGAGATATTCCATTGTACATAAGGACGACAACTTCTTTATCCATTTTTCTCTTTCCTGGGATATTTAAGGTGTCATGAAGGGGAGGTTCTTGTCAACAGAGCAGCCCTAAACTTTGGGGTACCTGTGTCTTGCTGATTTTTAGTTTTCCCAATTTATACGCCCATGAGTGGACGTGCCCTATGCTCCCTTAGCTGTGTTTTTTTGATGTTTCAGGACACACCGTACACTTCTCCAGAGTGACTGTTGGCAATTTACATCCCGCCCATCAGCGTAGCAAGGCTGCCATTTCTCCATGGCCTGTCCTGCATTTCTGGTTTTGACACTTTTTGCAGCATGGCCCTTTTGACCGATGGGAAGCGAGACTTCTTTGTAGCGCTGATTTGCCTTTCCAGGTTGCTTGGTTGGCCAAAAAGGGCGTATGCGTTTTTACCTGAATATATTCAGGAAAAAACGCATTCGCCCTTTTTGGCCAAGGGCATCATTGTCGACGTTTTGCCACTTTTCATGTGCTTTAAAGGCGATTCGAATCTACCTCCTGAAACCTGTTTCCTGCAATTCTGCCTTGCTTTCAAATCCTCTTCGTTGCCTTCCCTCAATATACTTGGGGACGAGAGTTATCATTTATAACTCTGCAGGTTTGTGAATTGCAGTGCCCCTGAGCTCCATTTTGCAACTCGCTTTTTTGGGAGCTGGCCGCAAAAGCGCGGGATTTCCTCAGGCCCTATTCTGGTTCTGGGCGGCAGGCTGAGCCTGTGGTTAATTCTTCTTCCTGATGGGAAAATAGAGTGACCTGTGCCTGTCCCAACACCTAGATCTAGTCTCTCATTGGTTGCCCCTCTTCCCGTTCATCCTCAGGACAAATTGCAACGTGTAGGGAACAGGAGGTTAAAGGTGCTGATTCTCCAAGTAGGGAGATTGCTAGTAAAGTATCTGGAATGGTGAACCCGAACACAAGGAGATGAGAAATGAGGTGCGTTTTAGAAACCTTTCAAAATCACACGGTGTACCATCTTCTGGGTTTCTCATGCATGTTTTCGATGTAGGAAGATGCCCTTGAACCTGGAGATTTGGGACCCATGGGATGGGTACCACGCAGTATTACTTTAAAGGGTCTGCGTTTGCTCACCCAACCTCTCAGCCCCAAGAGTGTCCACTCTTATGTCTCATCCAGCTGTGGGTCTAGATATGGTCAATGCAGGTTGCATCACAGCCTCTGAACGAATTTTGTAAGAATTTTTCTCTCTTTCACTGTCTTTGTTTTACGGGTTTTTAAAAGTAATTTATTTCTATAATGGGGTTTAGCTGCTTTTCACGGCTGTGTTTATGCGGCTTTACACCCACTTGACTCACTTCCAGACAGATATCAATACATAGGTTTTAAGATTCTTACTAGTCACATGTATTCTTGTGCAGTGAATAGGGCGTGTTGAGTCCAGTTCACTGAGCAAGGAGTAGGTCTTGTCTATTACATATTGGGTGTATGGAACGGTATCTGAGCGAATTTGAAACCCTTGTTTTGTGCATCACCCCACCTCAACTTTCCCGTTAAGCAGCCATTGTGTGTTTTCTAAATGTGTGACTCTGTTCTGTTTTGTAATTCAGTTCAAGTGTAGCGGTTTTTACATTTCCTCTATAAGTGATAGCTTATGATAAGTGTCTTTTTCTGTGTGACTTATTTCACTTAGAATCGTCGTGCCTAAATCCACTCATCTTGCTTCTACTAGCCTTATGACATTGATTTCATGTCTGAGTGATATTCCATTGTACATAAGGACCACAACTTCTTTATCCATTTTTCTCTTTCCTGGGATATTTAAGGTGTCATGAAGTGGAGGTTCTTGTCAACAGAGCAGCCCTAAACTTTGGGGTGCCTGTGTCTTGCTGATTTTTAGTTTTCCCAATTTATACGCCCATGAGTGGACGTGCCCTATGCTCCTAGAGCTGTGTTTTTTCGATGTTTCAGGACACACCGTACACTTCTCCAGAGTGGCTGTTGGCAATTTACATCCCGCCCATCAGTGTAGCAATGCTGCCATTTCTCCATGGCCTGTCCTGCATTTCTGGTTTTGACACTTTTTGCAGCATGGCCCTTTTGACCGATGGGAAGCGAGACTTCTTTGTAGCGCTGATTAGCCTTTCCAGGTTGCTTGGTTGGCCAAACAGGGCGTATGCGTTTTTTCCTGAATATATTCAGGAAAAAACGCATACGCCCTTTTTGGCCAAGGGCATCATTGTCGACGTTTTGCCACTTTTCATGTGCTTTAAAGGCGATTCGAATCTACCTCCTGAAACCTGTTTCCTGCAATTCTGCCTTGCTTTCAAATCCTCTTTGTTGCCTTCCCTCAATATATTTGTGGACGTGAGTTATCATTTATAACAATGCAGGTTTGTGAATTGCAGGGCCCCTGAGCTCCATTTTTCAACTTGCTTTTTTGGGAGCTGGAGTCAAATCGCGGGATTGCCTCAGGTACTATTCTGGTTCTCGGCGGCAGGCTGAGCCTGTGCTTAATTCTTCTTCCTGATGGGAAAATAGAGTGACCTGTGCCTGTCCCAACACCTAGATCTGGTCTCTCTTTGGTTGCCCCTCTTCCCGTTCATCCTCAGGACAAATTGCAACCTGTACGGAATAGGAGGTTAAAGGTGCTGATTCTCCAACTAGGGAGATTGCTAGTAAAGTAGCTGGAATGGCGAACCCGAGCACAAGGAGATGAGAAATGAGGTGCGTTTTAGAAACCTTTCAAAATCACACGGTGTACCATCTTCTGGGTTTCTCATGCATGTTTTCGATGTAGGATGATGCCCTTGAACCTGGAGATTTGGGACCCATGGGATGGGTACCACGCAGTATTCCTTTAAAGGGTCTGCGTTTGCTCACCCAACCTCACCCAACCTCTCAGCCCCAAGAGTGTCCACCCTTATGTCTCATCCAGCTGTGTGTCTAGATATGGTCAATCCAGGTTGCATCACAGCCTCTGAACGAATTTTGTAAGAATTTCTCTCTCTTTCACTGTCTTTGTTTTACGGGTTTTTAAAAGTAATTTATTTTTATATTGGGATTTAGCTGCTTTTCACGGCTGTGTTTATGCGGCTTTACACCCACTTGACTCACTTCCAGACAGATATCAATACATAGGTTTTACGATTCTTACTAGTCAGATATATAGTTGTGCGGTGAATAGGGGGTGTTGAGTCCAGTTCACTGAGCAAGGAGTAGGTCGTGTCTATTACATATTGGGTGTATGGATCGGTATCTGAGCGAATTTGAAACCCTTGTTTTATGCATCACCCCACCTCACCTTTCCCGTTAAGCAGCCATAGTGTGTTTTGTAAACGTGTGACTCTGTTCTGTTTTGTAATTCAGTTCAAGTGTAGCGGTTTTTACATTCCCTCTATATGTGATAGCTTATGATAAGTGTCTTTTTCTGTGTGACTTATTTCACTTAGAATCGTCGTACCTAAGTCCACCCATCTTGCTTCTACTAGCCTTATGACATTGATTTCATGGCTGAGTGATATTCCATTGTACATAAGGACCACAACTTCTTTATCCATTTTTCTCTTTCCTGGGATATTTAAGGTGTCATGAAGTGGAGGTTCTTGTCAACAGAGCAGCCCTAAACTTTGGGGTGCCTGTGTCTTGCTGATTTTTAGTTTTCCCAATTTATACGCCCATGAGTGGAAGTGCCCTATGCTCCCTAAGCTGTGTTTTTTCGATGTTTCAGGACACACCGTACACTTCTCCAGAGTGGCTGTTGGCAATTTACATCCCGCCCATCAGCGTAGCAAGGCTGCCATTTCTCCATGGCCTGTCCTGCATTTCTGGTTTTGACACTTTTTGCAGCATGGCCCTTTTGACCGATGGGACGCGAGACTTCTTTGTAGCGCTGATTTGCCTTTCCAGGTTGCTTGGTTGGCCAAAAAGGGCGTATGCGTTTTTTCCTGAATATATTCAGGAAAAAACGCATTCGCCCTTTTTGGCCAAGGGCATCATTGTCGACCTTTTGCCGCTTTTCATGTGCTTTAAAGCCAATTCGAATCTACCTCCTGAAACCTGTTTCCTGCAATTCTGCCTTGCATTCAAATCCTCTTAGTTACCTTCCCTCAATATATTTGTGGACGAGAGTTATCATTTATAACAATGCAGGTTTGTGAATTGCAGGGCCCCTGAGCTCCATTTTTCAACTTGCTTTTTTGGGAGCTGGCGTCAAATCGTGGGATTGCCTCAGGCACTATTCTGGTTCCCGTTGGCAGGCTGAGCCTGTGGTTAATTCTTCTTCCTGATGGGAAAATAGAGTGACCTGTGCCTGTCCCAACACCTAGATGTAGTCTCTCATTGGTTGCCCCTCTTCCCGTTCATCCTCAGGACAAATTGCAACGTGTAGGGAACAGGAGGTTAAAGGTGCTGATTCTCCAAGTAGGGAGATTGCTAGTAAAGTATCTGGAATGGTGAACCCGAACACAAGGAGATGAGAAATGAGGTGCGTTTTAGAAACCTTTCAAAATCACACGGTGTACCATCTTCTGGGTTTCTCATGCATGTTTTCGATGTAGGAAGATGCCCTTGAACCTGGAGATTTGGGACCCATGGGATGAGTACCACGCAGTATTACTTTAAAGGGTCTGCGTTTGCTCACCCAACCTCTCAGCCCCAAGAGTGTCCACCCTTATGTCTCATCCAGCTGTGGGTCTAGATATGGTCAATGCAGGTTGCATCACAGCCTCTGAACGAATTTTGTAAGAATTTTTCTCTCTTTCACTGTCTTTGTTTTACGGGTTTTTAAAAGTAATTTATTTCTATAATGGGGTTTAGCTGCTTTTCACGGCTGTGTTTATGCGGCTTTACACCCACTTGACTCACTTCCAGACAGATATCAATACATAGGTTTTAAGATTCTTACTAGTCAGATATATTCTTTTGCGGTGAATAGGGGGTGTTGAGTCCAGTTCACTGAGCAAGGAGTAGGTCTTGTCTATTACATATTGGGTGTATGGAACGGTATTTGAGCGAATTTGAAACCCTTGTTTTGTGCATCACCCCACCTCACCTTTCCCGTTAAGCAGCCATTGTGTGTTTTCTAAATGTGTGACTCTGTTCTGTTTTGTAATTCAGTTCAAGTGTAGCGGTTTTTACATTTCCTCTATAAGTGATAGCTTATGATAAGTGTCTTTTTCTGTGTGACTTATTTCACTTAGAATCGTCGTGCCTAAATCCACTCATCTTGCTTCTACTAGCCTTATGACATTGATTTCATGTCTGAGTGATATTCCATTGTACATAAAGACCACAACTTCTTTATCCATTTTTCTCTTTCCTGGGATATTTAAGGTGTCATGAAGTGGACGTTTTTGTCAACAGAGCAGCCCTAAACTTTGGGGTGCCTGTGTCTTGCTGATTTTTAGTTTTCCCAATTTACACGCCCATGAGTGGACGTGCCCTAAGCTCCCTAAGCTGTGTTTTTTCGATGTTTCAGGACACACCGTACACTTCTCCAGAGTGGCTGTTGGCAATTTACATCCCGCCCATCAGCGTAGCAAGGCTGCCATTTCTCCATGGCCTGTCCTGCATTTCTGGTTTTGACACTTTTTGCAGCATGGCCCTTTTGACCGATGGGACGCGAGACTTCTTTGTAGCGCTGATTTGCCTTTCCAGGTTGCTTGGTTGGCCAAAAAGGGCGTATGCGTTTTTTCCTGAATATATTCAGGAAAGAACGCATACGCCCTTTTTGGCCAAGGGCATCATTGTCGACGTTTTGCCACTTTTCATGTGCTTTAAAGGCGATTCGAATCTACCTCCTGAAACCTGTTTCCTGCAATTCTGCCTTGCTTTCAAATCCTTTTCGTTGTCTTCCCTCAATATACTTGTGGACGAGAGTTATCATTTATAATTCTGCAGGTTTGTGAATTGCAGTGCCCCTGAGCTCCATTTTGCAACTCGCTTTTTTGGGAGCTGGCCGCAAAAGCGCGGGATTGCCTCAGGCCCTATTCTGGTTCTGGGCGGCAGGCTGAGCCTGTGGTTAATTCTTCTTCCTGATGGGAAAATAGAGTGACCTGTGCCTGTCCCAACACCTAGATCTAGTCTCTCATTGGTTGCCCCTCTTCCCGTTCATCCTCAGGACAAATTGCAACGTGTAGGGAACAGGAGGTTAAAGGTGCTGATTCTCCAAGTAGGGAGATTGCTAGTAAAGTATCTGGAATGGTGAACCCGAACACAAGGAGATGAGAAATGAGGTGCGTTTTAGAAACCTTTCAAAATCACACGGTGTACCATCTTCTGGGTTTCTCATGCATGTTTTCGATGTAGGAAGATGCCCTTGAACCTGGAGATTTGGGACCCATGGGATGGGTACCACGCAGTATTACTTTAAAGGGTCTGCGTTTGCTCACCCAACCTCTCAGCCCCAAGAGTGTCCACCCTTATGTCTCATCCAGCTGTGGGTCTAGATATGGTCAATGCAGGTTGCATCACAGCCTCTGAACGAATTTTGTAAGAATTTTTCTCTCTTTCACTGTCTTTGTTTTACGGGTTTTTAAAAGTAATTTATTTCTATAATGGGGTTTAGCTGCTTTTCACGGCTGTGTTTATGTGGCTTTACACCCACTTGACTCACTTCCAGACAGATATCAATACATAGGTTTTAAGATTCTTACTAGTCACATGTATTCTTGTGCAGTGAATAGGGGGTGTTGAGTCCAGTTCACTGAGCAAGGAGTAGGTCTTGTCTATTACATATTGGGTGTATGGAACGGTATCTGAGCGAATTTGAAACCCTTGTTTTGTGCATCACCCCACCTCAACTTTCCCGTTAAGCAGCCATTGTGTGTTTTCTAAATGTGTGACTCTGTTCTGTTTTGTAATTCAGTTCAAGTGTAGCGGTTTTTACATTTCCTCTATAAGTGATAGCTTATGATAAGTGTCTTTTTCTGTGTGACTTATTTCACTTAGAATCGTCGTGCCTAAATCCACTCATCTTGCTTCTACTAGCGTTATGACATTGATTTCATGTCTGAGTGATATTCCATTGTACATAAGGACCACAACTTCTTTATCCATTTTTCTCTTTCCTGGGATATTTAAGGTGTCATGAAGTGGAGGTTCTTGTCAACAGAGCAGCCCTAAACTTTGGGGTGCCTGTGTCTTGCTGATTTTTAGTTTTCCCAATTTATACGCCCATGAGTGGACGTGCCCTATGCTCCCTAAGCTGTGTTTTTTCGATGTTTCAGGACACACCGTACACTTCTCCAGAGTGGCTGTTGGCAATTTACATCCCGCCCATCAGTGTAGCAATGCTGCCATTTCTCCATGGCCTGTCCTGCATTTCTGGTTTTGACACTTTTTGCAGCATGGCCCTTTTGACCGATGGGAAGCGAGACTTCTTTGTAGCGCTGATTAGCCTTTCCAGGTTGCTTGGTTGGCCAAACAGGGCGTATGCGTTTTTTCCTGAATATATTCAGGAAAAAACGCATACGCCCTGTTTGGCCAAGGGCATCATTGTCGATGTTTTGCCACTTTTCATGTGCTTTAAAGGCGATTCGAATCTACCTCCTGAAACCTGTTTCCTGCAATTCTGCCTTGCTTTCAAATCCTCTTCGTTGCCTTCCCTCAATATATTTGTGGACGAGAGTTATCATTTATAACTCTGCAGGTTTGTGAATTGCAGTGCCCCTGAGCTCCATTTTGCAACTCGCTTTTTTGGGAGCTGGCCGCAAAAGCACGGGATTGCCTCAGGCCCTATTCTGCTTCTGGGCGGCAGGCTGAGCCTGTGGTTAATTCTTCTTCCTGATGGGAAAATAGAGTGACCTGTGCCTGTCCCAACACCTAGATCTAGTCTCTCTTTGGTTGCCCCTCTTCCCGTTCATCCTCAGGGCAAATTGCAACCTGTAGGGTACAGGAGCTTAAAGGTGCTGATTCTCCAAGTAGGGAGATTGCTAGTAAAGTAGCTGGAATGGCGAACCCGAGCACAAGAAGATGAGAAATGAGGTGCGTTTTAGAAACCTTTCAAAATCACACGGTGTACCATCTTCTGGGTTTCTCATGCATGTTTTCGATGTAGGAATATGCCCTTGAACCTGGAGATTTGGGACCCATGGGATGGGTACCACGCAGTATTCCTTTAAAGGGTCTGCGTTTGCTCACCCAACCTCACCCAACCTCTCAGCCCCAAGAGTGTCCACCCTTATGTCTCATCCAGCTGTGGGTCTAGATATGGTCAATCCAGGTTGCATCACAGCCTCTGAACGAATTTTGTAAGAATTTCTCTCTCTTTCACTGTCTTTGTTTTACGGGTTTTTAAAAGTAATTTATTTTTATATTGGGATTTAGCTGCTTTTCACGGCTGTGTTTATGCGGCTTTACACCCACTTGACTCACTTCCAGACAGATATCAATACATAGGTTTTAAGATTCTTACTAGTCACATATATTCTTGTGCGGTGAATAGGGGGTGTTGAGTCCAGTTCAGTGAGCAAGGAGTAGGTCTTGTCTATTACATATTGGGTGTATGGATCGGTATCTGAGCGAATTTGAAACCCTTGTTTTATGCATCACCCCACCTCACCTTTCCCGTTAAGCAGCCATAGTGTGTTTTCTAAACGTGTGACTCTGTTCTGTTTTGTAATTCAGTTCAAGTGTAGCGGTTTTTACATTCCCTCTATATGTGATAGCTTATGATAAGTGTCTTTTTCTGTGTGACTTATTTCACTTAGAATCGTCGTACCTAACTCCACTCATCTTGCTTCTACTAGCCTTATGACATTGATTTCATGTCTGAGTGATATTCCATTGTACATAAGGACCACAACTTCTTTATCCATTTTTCTCTTTCCTGGGATATTTAAGGTGTCATGAAGTGGAGGTTCTTGTCAACAGAGCAGCCCTAAACTTTGGGGTGCCTGTGTCTTGCTGATTTTTAGTTTTCCCAATTTATACGCCCTTGAGTGGACGTGCCCTATGCTCCCTAAGCTGTGTTTTTTCGATGTTTCAGGACACACCGTACACTTCTCCAGAGTGGCTGTTGGCAATTTACATCCCGCCCATCAGCGTAGCAAGGCTCCCATTTCTCCATGGCCTGTCCTGCATTTGTGGTTTTGACACTTTTTTCAGCATGGCCCTTTTGACCGATGGGAAGCGAGACTTCTTTGTAGCGCTGATTTGCCTTTCCAGGTTGCTTGGTTGGCCAAAAAGGGCGTATGCGTTTTTACCTGAATATATTCAGGAAAAAACGCATACGCCCTTTTTGGCCAAGGGCATCATTGTCGACCTTTTGCCGCTTTTCATGTGCTTTAAAGCCAATTCGAATCTACCTCCTGAAACCTGTTTCCTGCAATTCTGCCTTGCTTTCAAATCCTCTTTGTTACCTTCCCTCAATATATTTGTGGACGAGAGTTATCATTTATAACAATGCAGGTTTGTGAATTGCAGGGCCCCTGAGCTCCATTTTTCAACTTGCTTTTTTGGGAGCTGGCGTCAAATCA
Source organism: Eschrichtius robustus (assembly GCF_028021215.1). Taxonomy (NCBI): domain Eukaryota; kingdom Metazoa; phylum Chordata; class Mammalia; order Artiodactyla; family Eschrichtiidae; genus Eschrichtius; species Eschrichtius robustus. The sequence continues at coordinate 225,347 of NW_027175177.1, forward strand.
CGGGATTGCCTCAGGCACTATTCTGGTTCCCGGCGGCAGGCTGAGCCTGTGCTTAATTCTTCTTCCTGATGGGAAAATAGAGTGACCTGTGCCTGTCCCAACACCTAGATCTGGTCTCTCATTGGTTGCCCCTCTTCCCGTTCATCCTCAGGACAAATTGCAACCTGTACAGAACAGGAGGTTAAAGGTGCTGATTCTCCAAGTAGGGAGATTGCTAGTAAAGTAGCTGGAATGGCGAACCCGAGCACAAGGAGATGAGAAATGAGGTGTGTTTTAGAAACCTTTCAAAATCACACGGTGTACCATCTTCTGGGTTTCTCATGCATGTTTTCGATGTAGGATGATGCCCTTGAACCTGGAGATTTGGGACCCATGGGATGGGTACCACGCCGTATTACTGTAAAGGGTTTGCGTTTGCTCACCCAACCTCACCCAACCTCTCAGCCCCAAGAGTGTCCACCCTTATGTCTCATCCAGCTGTGTGTCTAGATATGGTCAATCCAGGTTGCATCACAGCCCCTGACCGAATTTTGGAAGAATTTCTCTCTCTTTCACTGTCTTTGTTTTACGGGTTTTTACAAGTAATTTATTTTTATAATGGGGTTTAGCTGCTTTTCACGGCTGTGTTTATGCGGCTTTACACCCACTTGACACACTTCCAGAGAGATATCAATACATAGGTTTTAAGATTCTTACTAGTCAGATATATAGTTGTGCGGTGAATAGGGGGTGTTGAGTCCAGTTCACTGAGCAAGGAGTAGGTCGTGTCTATTACATATTGGGTGTATGGAACGGTATCTGAGCTAATTTGAAACCCTTGTTTTATGCATCACACCACCTCACCTTTCCCGTTAAGCAGCCATAGTGTGTTTTCTAAATGTGTGACTCTCTTCTGATTTGTAATTCAGTTCAAGTGTAGCGGTTTTTACATTCCCTCTATAAGTGATAGCTTTTGATAAGTGTCTTTTTCTGTGTGACTTATTTCACTTAGAATCGTCGTACCTAAGTCCACCCATCTTGCTTCTACTAGCCTTATGACATTGATTTCACGGCTGAGTGATATTCCATTGTACATAAGGACCACAACTTCTTTATCCATTTTTCTCTTTCCTAGGATATTTAAGGTGTCATGAAGTGGAGGTTCTTGTCAACAGAGCAGCCCTAAACTTTGGGGTGCCTGAGTCTTGCTGATTTTTAGTTTTCCCAATTTATACGCCCATGAGTGGAAGTGCCCTATGCTCCCTAAGCTCTGTTTTTTCGATGTTTCAGGACACACCGTACACTTCTCCAGAGTGGCTGTTGGCAATTTACATCCCGCCCATCAGCGTAGCAAGGCTGCCATTTCTCCATGGCCTGTCCTGCATTTGTGGTTTTGACACTTTTTTCAGCATGGCCCTTTTGACCGATGGGAAGCGAGACTTCTTTGTAGCGCTGATTTGCCTTTCCAGGTTGCTTGGTTGGCCAAAAAGGGCGTATGCGTTTTTACCTGAATATATTCAGGAAAAAACGCATACGCCCTTTTTGGCCAAGGGCATCATTGTCGACCTTTTGCCGCTTTTCATGTGCTTTAAGGCCGATTCGAATCTACCTCCTGAAACCTGTTTCCTGCAATTCTGCCTTGCTTTCAAATCCTCTTTGTTACCTTCCCTCAATATATTTGTGGACGAGAGTTATCAGTTATAACAATGCAGGTTTGTGAATTGCAGGGCCCCTGAGCTCCATTTTTCAACTTGCTTTTTTGGGAGCTAGCGTCAAATCACGGGATTGCCTCAGGTACTATTCTGGTTCCCGGCGGCAGGCTGAGCCTGTGCTTAATTCTTCTTCCTGATGGGAAAATAGAGTGACCTGTGCCTGTCCCAACACCTAGATCTGGTCTCTCATTGGTTGCCCCTCTTCCCGTTCATCCTCAGGACAAATTGCAACCTGTACGGAACAGGAGGTTAAAGGTGCTGATTCTCCAAGTAGGGAGATTGCTAGTAAAGTAGCTGGAATGGCGAACCCGAGCACAAGGAGATGAGAAATGAGGTGTGTTTTAGAAACCTTTCAAAATCACACGGTGTACCATCTTCTGGGTTTCTCATGCATGTTTTCGATGTAGGATGATGCCCTTGAACCTGGAGATTTGGGACCCATGGGATGGGTACCAGGCAGTATTACTTTAAAGGGTTTGCGTTTGCTCACTCAACCTCACCCAACCTCTCAGCCCCAAGAGTGTCCACCCTTATGTCTCATCCAGCTGTGGGTCTAGATATGGTCAATCCAGGTTGCATCACAGCCCCTGACCGAATTTTGGAAGAATTTCTCTCTCTTTCACTGTCTTTGTTTTACGGGTTTTTACAAGTAATTTATTTTTATAATGGGGTTTAGCTGCTTTTCACGGCTGTGTTTATGCGGCTTTACACCCACTTGACACACTTCCAGACAGATATCAATACATAGGTTTTAAGATTCTTACTAGTCAGATATATAGTTGTGTGGTGAATAGGGGGTGTTGAGTCCAGTTCACTGAGCAAGGAGTAGGTCGTGTCTATTACATATTGGGTGTATGGAACGGTATCTGAGCTAATTTGAAACCCTTGTTTTATGCATCACACCACCTCACCTTTCCCGTTAAGCAGCCATAGTGTGTTTTCTAAACGTGTGACTCTGTTCTGTTTTGTAATTCAGTTCAAGTGTAGCGGTTTTTACATTCCCTCTATAAGTGATAGCTTATGATAAGTGTCTTTTTCTGTGTGACTTATTTCACTTAGAATCGTCGTGCCTAAATCCACTCATCTTGCTTCTACTAGCCTTATGACATTGATTTCATGTCTGAGTGATATTCCATTGTACATAAGGACCACAACTTCTTTATCCATTTTTCTCTTTCCTGGGATATTTAAGGTGTCATGAAGTGGAGGTTCTTGTCAACAGAGCAGCCCTAAACTTTGGGGTGCCTGTGTCTTGCTGATTTTTAGTTTTCCCAATTTATACGCCCATGAGTGGACGTGCCCTATGCTCCCTAAGCTGTGTTTTTTCGATGTTTCAGGAGACACCGTACACTTCTCCAGAGTGGCTGTTGGCAATTTACATCCCGCGCATCAGTGTAGCAAGGCTGCCATTTCTCCATGGCCTGTCCTGCATTTGTGGTTTTGACACTTTTTGCAGCATGGCCCTTTTGACCGATGGGAAGCGAGACTTCTTTGTAGCGCTGATTAGCCTTTCCAGGTTGCTTGGTTGGCCAAACAGGGCGTATGCGTTTTTTCCTGAATATATTCAGGAAAAAACGCATACGCCCTGTTTGGCCAAGGGCATCATTGTCGACGTTTTGCCACTTTTCATGTGCTTTAAAGGCGATTCGAATCTACCTCCTGAAACCTGTTTCCTGCAATTCTGCCTTGCTTTCAAATCCTCTTTGTTACCTTCCCTCAATATATTTGTGGACGAGAGTTATCATTTATAACTCTGCAGGTTTGTGAATTGCAGGGCCCCTGAGCTCCATTTTTCAACTTGCTTTTTTGGGAGCTGGCGTCAAATCGCGGGATTGCCTCAGGCACTATTCTGGTTCTGGGCGGCAGGCTGAGCCTGTGGTTAATTCTTCTTCCTGATGGGAAAATAGAGTGACCTGTGCCTGTCCCAACACCTAGATCTGGTCTCTCATTGGTTGCCCCTCTTCCCGTTCATCCTCAGGACAAATTGCAACCTGTACAGAACAGGAGGTTAAAGGTGCTGATTCTCCAAGTAGGGAGATTGCTAGTAAAGTAGCTGGAATGGCGAACCCGAGCACAAGGAGATGAGAAATGAGGTGCGTGTTAGAAACCTTTCAAAATCACACGGTGTACCATCTTCTTGGTTTCTCATGCATGTTTTCGATGTAGGATGATGCCCTTGAACCTGGAGATTTGGGACCTATGGGATGGGGACCACGCCGTATTACTTTAAAGGGTCTGCGTTTGCTCATCCAACCTCACCCAACCTCTCAGCCCCAAGAGTGTCCACCCTTATGTCTCATCCAGCTGTGTGTCTAGATATGGTCAATCCAGGTTGCATCACAGCCCCTGACCGAATTTTGGAAGAATTTCTCTCTCTTTCACTGTCTTTGTTTTACGGGTTTTTAAAAGTAATTCATTTTTATAATGGGGTTTAGCTGCTTTTCACGGCTGTGTTTATGCGGCTTTACACCCACTTGACACACTTCCAGAGAGATATCAATACATAGGTTTTAAGATTCTTACTAGTCAGATATAGAGTTGTGCGGTGAATAGGGGGTGTTGAGTCCAGTTCACTGAGCAAGGAGTAGGTCGTGTCTATTACATATTGGGTGTATGGAACGGTATCTGAGCTAATTTGAAACCCTTGTTTTATGCATCACACCACCTCACCTTTCCCGTTAAGCAGCCATAGTGTGTTTTCTAAACGTGTGACTCTGTTCTCTTTTGTAATTCAGTTCAAGTGTAGCGGTTTTTACATTCCCTCTATAAGAGATAGCTTATGATAAGTGTCTTTTTCTGTGTGACTTATTTCACTTAGAGTCGTTGTACCTAAATCCACTTATCATGCTGCTACTAGCCTTAGGACATTGATTTCATGGCTGAGTGATACTCCATTGTACATAAGGACCACAACTTCTTTATCCATTTTTCTCTTTCCTGGGATATTTAAGGTGTCATGAAGTGGAGGTTCTTGTCAACAGAGCAGCCCTAAACTTTGGGGTGCCTGAGTCTTGCTGATTTTTAGTTTTCGCAATTTATACGCCCATGAGTGGAAGTGCCCTATGCTCCCTAAGCTGTGTTTTTTCGATGTTTCAGGACACACCGTACACTTCTCCAGAGTGGCTGCTGGCAATTTACATCCCGCCCATCAGCGTAGCAAGGCTCCCATTTCTCCATGGCCTGTCCTGCATTTGTGGTTTTGACACTTTTTTCAGCATGGCCCTTTTGACCGATGGGAAGCGAGACTTCTTTGTAGCGCTGATTTGCCTTTCCAGGTTGCTTGGTTGGCCAAAAAGGGCGTATGCGTTTTTACCTGAATATATTCAGGAAAAAACGCATACGCCCTTTTTGGCCAAGGGCATCATTGTCGACCTTTTGCCGCTTTTCATGTGCTTTAAAGCCAATTCGAATCTACCTCCTTAAACCTGTTTCCTGCAATTCTGCCTTGCTTTCAAATCCTCTTTGTTACCTTCCCTCAATATATTTGTGGACGAGAGTTATCATTTATAACAATGCAGGTTTGTGAATTGCAGGGCCCCTGAGCTCCATTTTTCAACTTGCTTTTTTGGGAGCTGGCGTCAAATCACGGGATTGCCTCAGGCACTATTCTGGTTCCCGGCGGCAGGCTGAGCCTGTGCTTAATTCTTCTTCCTGATGGGAAGATAGAGTGACCTGTGCCTGTCCCAACACCTAGATCTGGTCTCTCATTGGTTGCCCCTCTTCCCGTTCATCCTCAGGACAAATTGCAACCTGTACAGAACAGGAGGTTAAAGGTGCTGATTCTCCAAGTAGGGAGATTGCTAGTAAAGTAGCTGGAATGGCGAACCCGAGCACAAGGAGATGAGAAATGAGGTGTGTTTTAGAAACCTTTCAAAATCACACGGTGTACCATCTTCTGGGTTTCTCATGCATGTTTTCGATGTAGGATGATGCCCTTGAACCTGGAGATTTGGGACCCATGGGATGGGTACCACGCCGTATTACTGTAAAGGGTTTGCGTTTGCTCACCCAACCTCACCCAACCTCTCAGCCCCAAGAGTGTCCACCCTTATGTCTCATCCAGCTGTGTGTCTAGATATGGTCAATCCAGGTTGCATCACAGCCCCTGACCGAATTTTGGAAGAATTTCTCTCTCTTTCACTGTCTTTGTTTTACGGGTTTTTACAAGTAATTTATTTTTATAATGGGGTTTAGCTGCTTTTCACGGCTGTGTTTATGCGGCTTTACACCCACTTGACACACTTCCAGAGAGATATCAATACATAGGTTTTAAGATTCTTACTAGTCAGATATATAGTTGTGCGGTGAATAGGGGGTGTTGAGTCCAGTTCACTGAGCAAGGAGTAGGTCGTGTCTATTACATATTGGGTGTATGGAACGGTATCTGAGCTAATTTGAAACCCTTGTTTTATGCATCACACCACCTCACCTTTCCCGTTAAGCAGCCGTAGTGTGTTTTCTAAATGTGTGACTCTCTTCTGATTTGTAATTCAGTTCAAGTGTAGCGGTTTTTACATTCCCTCTATAAGTGATAGCTTTTGATAAGTGTCTTTTTCTGTGTGACTTATTTCACTTAGAATCGTCGTACCTAAGTCCACCCATCTTGCTTCTACTAGCCTTATGACATTGATTTCATGCCTGAGTGATATTCCATTGTACATAAGGACCACAACTTCTTTATCCATTTTTCTCTTTCCGGGGATATTTAAGGTGTCATGAAGTGGAGGTTCTTGTCAACAGAGCAGCCCTAAACTTTGGGGTGCCTGTGTTTTGCTGATTTTTAGTTTTCCCAATTTATATGCCCATGAGTGGAAGTGCCCTATGCTCCCTAAGCTCTGTTTTTTCGATGTTTCAGGACACACCGTACACTTCTCCAGAGTGGCTGTTGGCAATTTACATCCCGCCCATCAGTGTAGCAAGGCTGCCATTTCTCCATGGCCTGTCCTGCATTTCTGGTTTTGACACTTTTTGCAGCATGGCCCTTTTGACCGATGGGAAGCGAGACTTCTCTGTAGCGCTGATTTGCCTTTCCAGGTTGCTTGGTTGGCCAAAAAGGGCGTATGCGTTTTTTCCTGAATATATTCAGGAAAAAACGCATACGCCCTTTTTGGCCAAGGGCATCATTGTCGACCTTTTGCCGCTTTTCATGTGCTTTAAAGCCAATTCGAATCTACCTCCTGAAACCTGTTTCCTGCAATTCTGCCTTGCTTTCAAATCCTCTTTGTTACCTTCCCTCAATATATTTGTGGACGAGAGTTATCATTTATAACAATGCAGGTTTGTGAATTGCAGGGCCCCTGAGCTCCATTTTTCAACTTGCTTTTTTGGGAGCTGGCGTCAAATCGTGGGATTGCCTCAGGCACTATTCTGGTTCCCGGCGGCAGGCTGAGCCTGTGCTTAATTCTTCTTCCTGATGGGAAAATAGAGTGACCTGTGCCTGTCCCAACACCTAGATCTGGTCTCTCATTGGTTGCCCCTCTTCCCGTTTATCCTCAGGACAAATTGCAACCTGTACAGAACAGGAGGTTAAAGGTGCTGATTCTCCAACTAGGGAGATTGCTAGTAAAGTAGCTGGAATGGCGAACCCGAGCAGAAGAAGATGAGAAATGAGGTGCGTTTTAGAAACCTTTCAAAATCACACGGTGTACCATCTTCTGGGTTTCTCATGCATGTTTTCGATGTAGGATGATGCCCTTGAACCTGGAGATTTGGGACCTATGGGATGGGGACCACGCCGTATTACTTTAAAGGGTCTGCGTTTGCTCATCCAACCTCACCCAACCTCTCAGCCCCAAGAGTGTCCACCCTTATGTCTCATCCAGCTGTGTGTCTAGATATGGTCAATCCAGGTTGCATCACAGCCCCTGACCGAATTTTGGAAGAATTTCTCTCTCTTTCACTGTCTTTGTTTTACGGGTTTTTAAAAGTAATTCATTTTTATAATGGGGTTTAGCTGCTTTTCACGGCTGTGTTTATGCGGCTTTACACCCACTTGACACACTTCCAGAGAGATATCAATACATAGGTTTTAAGATTCTTACTAGTCAGATATAGAGTTGTGCGGTGAATAGGGGGTGTTGAGTCCAGTTCACTGAGCAAGGAGTAGGTCGTGTCTATTACATATTGGGTGTATGGAACGGTATCTGAGCTAATTTGAAACCCTTGTTTTATGCATCACACCACCTCACCTTTCCCGTTAAGCAGCCATAGTGTGTTTTCTAAACGTGTGACTCTGTTCTCTTTTGTAATTCAGTTCAAGTGTAGCGGTTTTTACATTCCCTCTATAAGAGATAGCTTATGATAAGTGTCTTTTTCTGTGTGACTTATTTCACTTAGAGTCGTTGTACCTAAATCCACTTATCATGCTGCTACTAGCCTTAGGACATTGATTTCATGGCTGAGTGATACTCCATTGTACATAAGGACCACAACTTCTTTATCCATTTTTCTCTTTCCTGGGATATTTAAGGTGTCATGAAGTGGAGGTTCTTGTCAACAGAGCAGCCCTAAACTTTGGGGTGCCTGTGTCTTGCTGATTTTTAGTTTTCCCAATTTATACGCCCATGAGTGGACGTGCCCTATGCTCCCTAAGCTGTGTTTTTTCGATGTTTCAGGACACACCGTACACTTCTCCAGAGTGGCTGTTGGCAATTTACATCCCGCCCATCAGTGTAGCAATGCTGCCATTTCTCCATGGCCTGTCCTGCATTTCTGGTTTTGACACTTTTTGCAGCATGGCCCTTTTGACCGATGGGAAGCGAGACTTCTTTGTAGCGCTGATTAGCCTTTCCAGGTTGCTTGGTTGGCCAAACAGGGCGTATGCGTTTTTTCCTGAATATATTCAGGAAAAAACGCATACGCCCTGTTTGGCCAAGGGCATCATTGTCGATGTTTTGCCACTTTTCATGTGCTTTAAAGGCGATTCGAATCTACCTCCTGAAACCTGTTTCCTGCAATTCTGCCTTGCTTTCAAATCCTCTTCGTTGCCTTCCCTCAATATATTTGTGGACGAGAGTTATCATTTATAACTCTGCAGGTTTGTGAATTGCAGTGCCCCTGAGCTCCATTTTGCAACTCGCTTTTTTGGGAGCTGGCCGCAAAAGCACGGGATTGCCTCAGGCCCTATTCTGCTTCTGGGCGGCAGGCTGAGCCTGTGGTTAATTCTTCTTCCTGATGGGAAAATAGAGTGACCTGTGCCTGTCCCAACACCTAGATCTAGTCTCTCTTTGGTTGCCCCTCTTCCCGTTCATCCTCAGGGCAAATTGCAACCTGTAGGGTACAGGAGCTTAAAGGTGCTGATTCTCCAAGTAGGGAGATTGCTAGTAAAGTAGCTGGAATGGCGAACCCGAGCACAAGAAGATGAGAAATGAGGTGCGTTTTAGAAACCTTTCAAAATCACACGGTGTACCATCTTCTGGGTTTCTCATGCATGTTTTCGATGTAGGAATATGCCCTTGAACCTGGAGATTTGGGACCCATGGGATGGGTACCACGCAGTATTCCTTTAAAGGGTCTGCGTTTGCTCACCCAACCTCACCCAACCTCTCAGCCCCAAGAGTGTCCACCCTTATGTCTCATCCAGCTGTGGGTCTAGATATGGTCAATCCAGGTTGCATCACAGCCTCTGAACGAATTTTGTAAGAATTTCTCTCTCTTTCACTGTCTTTGTTTTACGGGTTTTTAAAAGTAATTTATTTTTATATTGGGATTTAGCTGCTTTTCACGGCTGTGTTTATGCGGCTTTACACCCACTTGACTCACTTCCAGACAGATATCAATACATAGGTTTTAAGATTCTTACTAGTCACATATATTCTTGTGCGGTGAATAGGGGGTGTTGAGTCCAGTTCAGTGAGCAAGGAGTAGGTCTTGTCTATTACATATTGGGTGTATGGATCGGTATCTGAGCGAATTTGAAACCCTTGTTTTATGCATCACCCCACCTCACCTTTCCCGTTAAGCAGCCATAGTGTGTTTTCTAAACGTGTGACTCTGTTCTGTTTTGTAATTCAGTTCAAGTGTAGCGGTTTTTACATTCCCTCTATATGTGATAGCTTATGATAAGTGTCTTTTTCTGTGTGACTTATTTCACTTAGAATCGTCGTACCTAACTCCACTCATCTTGCTTCTACTAGCCTTATGACATTGATTTCATGTCTGAGTGATATTCCATTGTACATAAGGACCACAACTTCTTTATCCATTTTTCTCTTTCCTGGGATATTTAAGGTGTCATGAAGTGGAGGTTCTTGTCAACAGAGCAGCCCTAAACTTTGGGGTGCCTGTGTCTTGCTGATTTTTAGTTTTCCCAATTTATACGCCCTTGAGTGGACGTGCCCTATGCTCCCTAAGCTGTGTTTTTTCGATGTTTCAGGACACACCGTACACTTCTCCAGAGTGGCTGTTGGCAATTTACATCCCGCCCATCAGCGTAGCAAGGCTCCCATTTCTCCATGGCCTGTCCTGCATTTGTGGTTTTGACACTTTTTTCAGCATGGCCCTTTTGACCGATGGGAAGCGAGACTTCTTTGTAGCGCTGATTTGCCTTTCCAGGTTGCTTGGTTGGCCAAAAAGGGCGTATGCGTTTTTACCTGAATATATTCAGGAAAAAACGCATACGCCCTTTTTGGCCAAGGGCATCATTGTCGACCTTTTGCCGCTTTTCATGTGCTTTAAAGCCAATTCGAATCTACCTCCTGAAACCTGTTTCCTGCAATTCTGCCTTGCTTTCAAATCCTCTTTGTTACCTTCCCTCAATATATTTGTGGACGAGAGTTATCATTTATAACAATGCAGGTTTGTGAATTGCAGGGCCCCTGAGCTCCATTTTTCAACTTGCTTTTTTGGGAGCTGGCGTCAAATCACGGGATTGCCTCAGGCACTATTCTGGTTCCCGGCGGCAGGCTGAGCCTGTGCTTAATTCTTCTTCCTGATGGGAAAATAGAGTGACCTGTGCCTGTCCCAACACCTAGATCTGGTCTCTCATTGGTTGCCCCTCTTCCCGTTCATCCTCAGGACAAATTGCAACCTGTACAGAACAGGAGGTTAAAGGTGCTGATTCTCCAAGTAGGGAGATTGCTAGTAAAGTAGCTGGAATGGCGAACCCGAGCACAAGGAGATGAGAAATGAGGTGTGTTTTAGAAACCTTTCAAAATCACACGGTGTACCATCTTCTGGGTTTCTCATGCATGTTTTCGATGTAGGATGATGCCCTTGAACCTGGAGATTTGGGACCCATGGGATGGGTACCACGCCGTATTACTGTAAAGGGTTTGCGTTTGCTCACCCAACCTCACCCAACCTCTCAGCCCCAAGAGTGTCCACCCTTATGTCTCATCCAGCTGTGTGTCTAGATATGGTCAATCCAGGTTGCATCACAGCCCCTGACCGAATTTTGGAAGAATTTCTCTCTCTTTCACTGTCTTTGTTTTACGGGTTTTTACAAGTAATTTATTTTTATAATGGGGTTTAGCTGCTTTTCACGGCTGTGTTTATGCGGCTTTACACCCACTTGACACACTTCCAGAGAGATATCAATACATAGGTTTTAAGATTCTTACTAGTCAGATATATAGTTGTGCGGTGAATAGGGGGTGTTGAGTCCAGTTCACTGAGCAAGGAGTAGGTCGTGTCTATTACATATTGGGTGTATGGAACGGTATCTGAGCTAATTTGAAACCCTTGTTTTATGCATCACACCACCTCACCTTTCCCGTTAAGCAGCCATAGTGTGTTTTCTAAATGTGTGACTCTCTTCTGATTTGTAATTCAGTTCAAGTGTAGCGGTTTTTACATTCCCTCTATAAGTGATAGCTTTTGATAAGTGTCTTTTTCTGTGTGACTTATTTCACTTAGAATCGTCGTACCTAAGTCCACCCATCTTGCTTCTACTAGCCTTATGACATTGATTTCACGGCTGAGTGATATTCCATTGTACATAAGGACCACAACTTCTTTATCCATTTTTCTCTTTCCTAGGATATTTAAGGTGTCATGAAGTGGAGGTTCTTGTCAACAGAGCAGCCCTAAACTTTGGGGTGCCTGAGTCTTGCTGATTTTTAGTTTTCCCAATTTATACGCCCATGAGTGGAAGTGCCCTATGCTCCCTAAGCTGTGTTTTTTCGATGTTTCAGGACACACCGTACACTTCTCCAGAGTGGCTGTTGGCAATTTACATCCCGCCCATCAGCGTAGCAAGGCTGCCATTTCTCCATGGCCTGTCCTGCATTTGTGGTTTTGACACTTTTTTCAGCATGGCCCTTTTGACCGATGGGAAGCGAGACTTCTTTGTAGCGCTGATTTGCCTTTCCAGGTTGCTTGGTTGGCCAAAAAGGGCGTATGCGTTTTTACCTGAATATATTCAGGAAAAAACGCATACGCCCTTTTTGGCCAAGGGCATCATTGTCGACCTTTTGCCGCTTTTCATGTGCTTTAAGGCCGATTCGAATCTACCTCCTGAAACCTGTTTCCTGCAATTCTGCCTTGCTTTCAAATCCTCTTTGTTACCTTCCCTCAATATATTTGTGGACGAGAGTTATCAGTTATAACAATGCAGGTTTGTGAATTGCAGGGCCCCTGAGCTCCATTTTTCAACTTGCTTTTTTGGGAGCTAGCGTCAAATCACGGGATTGCCTCAGGTACTATTCTGGTTCCCGGCGGCAGGCTGAGCCTGTGCTTAATTCTTCTTCCTGATGGGAAAATAGAGTGACCTGTGCCTGTCCCAACACCTAGATCTGGTCTCTCATTGGTTGCCCCTCTTCCCGTTCATCCTCAGGACAAATTGCAACCTGTACGGAACAGGAGGTTAAAGGTGCTGATTCTCCAAGTAGGGAGATTGCTAGTAAAGTAGCTGGAATGGCGAACCCGAGCACAAGGAGATGAGAAATGAGGTGTGTTTTAGAAACCTTTCAAAATCACACGGTGTACCATCTTCTGGGTTTCTCATGCATGTTTTCGATGTAGGATGATGCCCTTGAACCTGGAGATTTGGGACCCATGGGATGGGTACCACGCCGTATTACTGTAAAGGGTTTGCGTTTGCTCACTCAACCTCACCCAACCTCTCAGCCCCAAGAGTGTCCACCCTTATGTCTCATCCAGCTGTGTGTCTAGATATGGTCAATCCAGGTTGCATCACAGCCCCTGACCGAATTTTGGAAGAATTTCTCTCTCTTTCACTGTCTTTGTTTTACGGGTTTTTACAAGTAATTTATTTTTATAATGGGGTTTAGCTGCTTTTCACGGCTGTGTTTATGCGGCTTTACACCCACTTGACACACTTCCAGAGAGATATCAATACATAGGTTTTAAGATTCTTACTAGTCAGATATATAGTTGTGCGGTGAATAGGGGGTGTTGAGTCCAGTTCACTGAGCAAGGAGTAGGTCGTGTCTATTACATATTGGGTGTATGGAACGGTATCTGAGCTAATTTGAAACCCTTGTTTTATGCATCACACCACCTCACCTTTCCCGTTAAGCAGCCATAGTGTGTTTTCTAAACGTGTGACTCTGTTCTGTTTTGTAATTCAGTTCAAGTGTAGCGGTTTTTACATTCCCTCTATAAGTGATAGCTTATGATAAGTGTCTTTTTCTGTGTGACTTATTTCACTTAGAATCGTCGTGCCTAAATCCACTCATCTTGCTTCTACTAGCCTTATGACATTGATTTCATGTCTGAGTGATATTCCATTGTACATAAGGACCACAACTTCTTTATCCATTTTTCTCTTTCCTGGGATATTTAAGGTGTCATGAAGTGGAGGTTCTTGTCAACAGAGCAGCCCTAAACTTTGGGGTGCCTGTGTCTTGCTGATTTTTAGTTTTCCCAATTTATACGCCCATGAGTGGACGTGCCCTATGCTCCCTAAGCTGTGTTTTTTCGATGTTTCAGGAGACACCGTACACTTCTCCAGAGTGGCTGTTGGCAATTTACATCCCGCGCATCAGTGTAGCAAGGCTGCCATTTCTCCATGGCCTGTCCTGCATTTGTGGTTTTGACACTTTTTGCAGCATGGCCCTTTTGACCGATGGGAAGCGAGACTTCTTTGTAGCGCTGATTAGCCTTTCCAGGTTGCTTGGTTGGCCAAACAGGGCGTATGCGTTTTTTCCTGAATATATTCAGGAAAAAACGCATACGCCCTGTTTGGCCAAGGGCATCATTGTCGACGTTTTGCCACTTTTCATGTGCTTTAAAGGCGATTCGAATCTACCTCCTGAAACCTGTTTCCTGCAATTCTGCCTTGCTTTCAAATCCTCTTTGTTACCTTCCCTCAATATATTTGTGGACGAGAGTTATCATTTATAACTCTGCAGGTTTGTGAATTGCAGGGCCCCTGAGCTCCATTTTTCAACTTGCTTTTTTGGGAGCTGGCGTCAAATCGCGGGATTGCCTCAGGCACTATTCTGGTTCTGGGCGGCAGGCTGAGCCTGTGGTTAATTCTTCTTCCTGATGGGAAAATAGAGTGACCTGTGCCTGTCCCAACACCTAGATCTGGTCTCTCATTGGTTGCCCCTCTTCCCGTTCATCCTCAGGACAAATTGCAACCTGTACAGAACAGGAGGTTAAAGGTGCTGATTCTCCAAGTAGGGAGATTGCTAGTAAAGTAGCTGGAATGGCGAACCCGAGCACAAGAAGATGAGAAATGAGGTGCGTTTTAGAAACCTTTCAAAATCACACGGTGTACCATCTTCTGGGTTTCTCATGCATGTTTTCGATGTAGGATGATGCCCTTGAACCTGGAGATTTGGGACCTATGGGATGGGGACCACGCCGTATTACTTTAAAGGGTCTGCGTTTGCTCATCCAACCTCACCCAACCTCTCAGCCCCAAGAGTGTCCACCCTTATGTCTCATCCAGCTGTGTGTCTAGATATGGTCAATCCAGGTTGCATCACAGCCCCTGACCGAATTTTGGAAGAATTTCTCTCTCTTTCACTGTCTTTGTTTTACGGGTTTTTAAAAGTAATTCATTTTTATAATGGGGTTTAGCTGCTTTTCACGGCTGTGTTTATGCGGCTTTACACCCACTTGACACACTTCCAGAGAGATATCAATACATAGGTTTTAAGATTCTTACTAGTCAGATATAGAGTTGTGCGGTGAATAGGGGGTGTTGAGTCCAGTTCACTGAGCAAGGAGTAGGTCGTGTCTATTACATATTGGGTGTATGGAACGGTATCTGAGCTAATTTGAAACCCTTGTTTTATGCATCACACCACCTCACCTTTCCCGTTAAGCAGCCATAGTGTGTTTTCTAAACGTGTGACTCTGTTCTCTTTTGTAATTCAGTTCAAGTGTAGCGGTTTTTACATTCCCTCTATAAGAGATAGCTTATGATAAGTGTCTTTTTCTGTGTGACTTATTTCACTTAGAGTCGTTGTACCTAAATCCACTGATCATGCTGCTACTAGCCTTAGGACATTGATTTCATGGCTGAGTGATACTCCATTGTACATAAGGACCACAACTTCTTTATCCATTTTTCTCTTTCCTGGGATATTTAAGGTGTCATGAAGTGGAGGTTCTTGTCAACAGAGCAGCCCTAAACTTTGGGGTGCCTGAGTCTTGCTGATTTTTAGTTTTCGCAATTTATACGCCCATGAGTGGAAGTGCCCTATGCTCCCTAAGCTGTGTTTTTTCGATGTTTCAGGACACACCGTACACTTCTCCAGAGTGGCTGCTGGCAATTTACATCCCGCCCATCAGCGTAGCAAGGCTCCCATTTCTCCATGGCCTGTCCTGCATTTCTGGTTTTGACACTTTTTTCAGCATGGCCCTTTTGACCTATGGGAAGCGAGACTTCTTTGTAGCGCTGATTTGCCTTTCCAGGTTGCTTGGTTGGCCAAAAAGGGCGTATGCGTTTTTTCCTGAATATATTCAGGAAAGAACGCATACGCCCTTTTTGGCCAAGGGCATCATTGTCGACGTTTTGCCACTTTTCATGTGCTTTAAAGGCGATTCGAATCTACCTCCTGAAACCTGTTTCCTGCAATTCTGCCTTGCTTTCAAATCCTCTTCGTTGCCTTCCCTCAATATATTTGTGGACGAGAGTTATCATTTATAACTCTGCAGGTTTGTGAATTGCAGTGCCCCTGAGCTCCATTTTTCAACTTGCTTTTTTGGGAGCTGGCGTCAAATCACGGGATTGCCTCAGGCACTATTCTGGTTCCCGGCGGCAGGCTGAGCCTGTGCTTAATTCTTCTTCCTGATGGGAAGATAGAGTGACCTGTGCCTGTCCCAACACCTAGATCTGGTCTCTCATTGGTTGCCCCTCTTCCCGTTCATCCTCAGGACAAATTGCAACCTGTACAGAACAGGAGGTTAAAGGTGCTGATTCTCCAAGTAGGGAGATTGCTAGTAAAGTAGCTGGAATGGCGAACCCGAGCACAAGGAGATGAGAAATGAGGTGTGTTTTAGAAACCTTTCAAAATCACACGGTGTACCATCTTCTGGGTTTCTCATGCATGTTTTCGATGTAGGATGATGCCCTTGAACCTGGAGATTTGGGACCCATGGGATGGGTACCACGCCGTATTACTGTAAAGGGTTTGCGTTTGCTCACCCAACCTCACCCAACCTCTCAGCCCCAAGAGTGTCCACCCTTATGTCTCATCCAGCTGTGTGTCTAGATATGGTCAATCCAGGTTGCATCACAGCCCCTGACCGAATTTTGGAAGAATTTCTCTCTCTTTCACTGTCTTTGTTTTACGGGTTTTTACAAGTAATTTATTTTTATAATGGGGTTTAGCTGCTTTTCACGGCTGTGTTTATGCGGCTTTACACCCACTTGACACACTTCCAGAGAGATATCAATACATAGGTTTTAAGATTCTTACTAGTCAGATATATAGTTGTGCGGTGAATAGGGGGTGTTGAGTCCAGTTCACTGAGCAAGGAGTAGGTCGTGTCTATTACATATTGGGTGTATGGAACGGTATCTGAGCTAATTTGAAACCCTTGTTTTATGCATCACACCACCTCACCTTTCCCGTTAAGCAGCCATAGTGTGTTTTCTAAATGTGTGACTCTCTTCTGATTTGTAATTCAGTTCAAGTGTAGCGGTTTTTACATTCCCTCTATAAGTGATAGCTTTTGATAAGTGTCTTTTTCTGTGTGACTTATTTCACTTAGAATCGTCGTACCTAAGTCCACCCATCTTGCTTCTACTAGCCTTATGACATTGATTTCACGGCTGAGTGATATTCCATTGTACATAAGGACCACAACTTCTTTATCCATTTTTCCCTTTCCTAGGATATTTAAGGTGTCATGAAGTGGAGGTTCTTGTCAACAGAGCAGCCCTAAACTTTGGGGTGCCTGAGTCTTGCTGATTTTTAGTTTTCCCAATTTATACGCCCATGAGTGGAAGTGCCCTATGCTCCCTAAGCTGTGTTTTTTCGATGTTTCAGGACACACCGTACACTTCTCCAGAGTGGCTGTTGGCAATTTACATCCCGCCCATCAGCGTAGCAAGGCTGCCATTTCTCCATGGCCTGTCCTGCATTTGTGGTTTTGACACTTTTTTCAGCATGGCCCTTTTGACCGATGGGAAGCGAGACTTCTTTGTAGCGCTGATTTGCCTTTCCAGGTTGCTTGGTTGGCCAAAAAGGGCGTATGCGTTTTTACCTGAATATATTCAGGAAAAAACGCATACGCCCTTTTTGGCCAAGGGCATCATTGTCGACCTTTTGCCGCTTTTCATGTGCTTTAAGGCCGATTCGAATCTACCTCCTGAAACCTGTTTCCTGCAATTCTGCCTTGCTTTCAAATCCTCTTTGTTACCTTCCCTCAATATATTTGTGGACGAGAGTTATCAGTTATAACAATGCAGGTTTGTGAATTGCAGGGCCCCTGAGCTCCATTTTTCAACTTGCTTTTTTGGGAGCTAGCGTCAAATCACGGGATTGCCTCAGGTACTATTCTGGTTCCCGGCGGCAGGCTGAGCCTGTGCTTAATTCTTCTTCCTGATGGGAAAATAGAGTGACCTGTGCCTGTCCCAACACCTAGATGTGGTCTCTCATTGGTTGCCCCTCTTCCCGTTCATCCTCAGGACAAATTGCAACCTGTACGGAACAGGAGGTTAAAGGTGCTGATTCTCCAAGTAGGGAGATTGCTAGTAAAGTAGCTGGAATGGCGAACCCGAGCACAAGGAGATGAGAAATGAGGTGTGTTTTAGAAACCTTTCAAAATCACACGGTGTACCATCTTCTGGGTTTCTCATGCATGTTTTCGATGTAGGATGATGCCCTTGAACCTGGAGATTTGGGACCCATGGGATGGGTACCAGGCAGTATTACTTTAAAGGGTTTGCGTTTGCTCACTCAACCTCACCCAGCCTCTCAGCCCCAAGAGTGTCCACCCTTATGTCTCATCCAGCTGTGGGTCTAGATATGGTCAATCCAGGTTGCATCACAGCCTCTGAACGAATTTTGTAAGAATTTCTCTCTCTTTCACTGTCTTTGTTTTACGGGTTTTTACAAGTAATTTATTTTTATAATGGGGTTTAGCTGCTTTTCACGGCTGTGTTTATGCGGCTTTACACCCACTTGACACACTTCCAGACAGATATCAATACATAGGTTTTAAGATTCTTACTAGTCAGATATATAGTTGTGCGGTGAATAGGGGGTGTTGAGTCCAGTTCACTGAGCAAGGAGTAGGTCTTGTCTATTACATATTGGGTGTATGGAACGGTATCTGAGCTAATTTGAAACCCTTGTTTTATGCATCACACCACCTCACCTTTCCCGTTAAGCAGCCATAGTGTGTTTTCTAAACGTGTGACTCTGTTCTGTTTTGTAATTCAGTTCAAGTGTAGCGGTTTTTACATTCCCTCTATAAGTGATAGCTTATGATAAGTGTCTTTTTCTGTGTGACTTATTTCACTTAGAATCGTCGTGCCTAAATCCACTCATCTTGCTTCTACTAGCCTTACGACATTGATTTCATGTCTGAGTGATATTCCATTGTACATAAGGACCACAACTTCTTTATCCATTTTTCTCTTTCCTGGGATATTTAAGGTGTCATGAAGTGGAGGTTCTTGTCAACAGAGCAGCCCTAAACTTTGGGGTGCCTGTGTCTTGCTGATTTTTAGTTTTCCCAATTTATACGCCCATGAGTGGACGTGCCCTATGCTCCCTAAGCTGTGTTTTTTCGATGTTTCAGGAGACACCGTACACTTCTCCAGAGTGGCTGTTGGCAATTTACATCCCGCGCATCAGTGTAGCAAGGCTGCCATTTCTCCATGGCCTGTCCTGCATTTGTGGTTTTGACACTTTTGGCAGCATGGCCCTTTTGACCGATGGGAAGCGAGACTTCTTTGTAGCGCTGATTAGCCTTTCCAGGTTGCTTGGTTGGCCAAACAGGGCGTATGCGTTTTTTCCTGAATATATTCAGGAAAAAACGCATACGCCCTGTTTGGCCAAGGGCATCATTGTCGACGTTTTGCCACTTTTCATGTGCTTTAAAGGCGATTCGAATCTACCTCCTGAAACCTGTTTCCTGCAATTCTGCCTTGCTTTCAAATCCTCTTTGTTACCTTCCCTCAATATATTTGTGGACGAGAGTTATCATTTATAACTCTGCAGGTTTGTGAATTGCAGGGCCCCTGAGCTCCATTTTTCAACTTGCTTTTTTGGGAGCTGGCGTCAAATCGCGTGATTGCCTCAGGCACTATTCTGGTTCTGGGCGGCAGGCTGAGCCTGTGGTTAATTCTTCTTCCTGATGGGAAAATAGAGTGACCTGTGCCTGTCCCAACACCTAGATCTGGTCTCTCATTGGTTGCCCCTCTTCCCGTTCATCCTCAGGACAAATTGCAACCTGTACAGAACAGGAGGTTAAAGGTGCTGATTCTCCAAGTAGGGAGATTGCTAGTAAAGTAGCTGGAATGGCGAACCCGAGCACAAGGAGATGAGAAATGAGGTGCGTGTTAGAAACCTTTCAAAATCACACGGTGTACCATCTTCTTGGTTTCTCATGCATGTTTTCGATGTAGGATGATGCCCTTGAACCTGGAGATTTGGGACCTATGGGATGGGGACCACGCCGTATTACTTTAAAGGGTCTGCGTTTGCTCATCCAACCTCACCCAACCTCTCAGCCCCAAGAGTGTCCACCCTTATGTCTCATCCAGCTGTGTGTCTAGATATGGTCAATCCAGGTTGCATCACAGCCCCTGACCGAATTTTGGAAGAATTTCTCTCTCTTTCACTGTCTTTGTTTTACGGGTTTTTAAAAGTAATTCATTTTTATAATGGGGTTTAGCTGCTTTTCACGGCTGTGTTTATGCGGCTTTACACCCACTTGACACACTTCCAGAGAGATATCAATACATAGGTTTTAAGATTCTTACTAGTCAGATATAGAGTTGTGCGGTGAATAGGGGGTGTTGAGTCCAGTTCACTGAGCAAGGAGTAGGTCGTGTCTATTACATATTGGGTGTATGGAACGGTATCTGAGCTAATTTGAAACCCTTGTTTTATGCATCACACCACCTCACCTTTCCCGTTAAGCAGCCATAGTGTGTTTTCTAAACGTGTGACTCTGTTCTCTTTTGTAATTCAGTTCAAGTGTAGCGGTTTTTACATTCCCTCTATAAGAGATAGCTTATGATAAGTGTCTTTTTCTGTGTGACTTATTTCACTTAGAGTCATTGTACCTAAATCCACTTATCATGCTGCTACTAGCCTTAGGACATTGATTTCATGGCTGAGTGATACTCCATTGTACATAAGGACCACAACTTCTTTATCCATTTTTCTCTTTCCTGGGATATTTAAGGTGTCATGAAGTGGAGGTTCTTGTCAACAGAGCAGCCCTAAACTTTGGGGTGCCTGAGTCTTGCTGATTTTTAGTTTTCGCAATTTATACGCCCATGAGTGGAAGTGCCCTATGCTCCCTAAGCTGTGTTTTTTCGATGTTTCAGGACACACCGTACACTTCTCCAGAGTGGCTGCTGGCAATTTACATCCCGCCCATCAGCGTAGCAAGGCTCCCATTTCTCCATGGCCTGTCCTGCATTTCTGGTTTTGAGACTTTTTTCAGCATGGCCCTTTTGACCTATGGGAAGCGAGACTTCTTTGTAGCGCTGATTTGCCTTTCCAGGTTGCTTGGTTGGCCAAAAAGGGCGTATGCGTTTTTTCCTGAATATATTCAGGAAAAAACGCATACGCCCTTTTTGGCCAAGGGCATCATTGTCGACCTTTTGCCGCTTTTCATGTGCTTTAAAGCCAATTCGAATCTACCTCCTGAAACCTGTTTCCTGCGATTCTGCCTTGCTTTCAAATCCTCTTTGTTGCCTTCCCTCAATATATTTGTGGACGAGAGTTATCATTCATAACTCTGCAGGTTTGTGAATTGCAGTGCCCCTGAGTTCCATTTTTCAACTTGCTTTTTTGGGAGCTGTCGTCAAATCGCGGGATTGCCTCAGGCACTATTCTGGTTCCGGGCGGCAGGCTGAGCCTGTGGTTAATTCTTCTTCCTGATGGGAAAATAGAGTGACCTGTGCCTGTTCCAACACCTAGATCTGGTCTCTCATTGGTTGCCCCTCTTCCCGTTCACCCTCAGGACAAATTGCAACCTGTACAGAACAGGAGGTTAAAGGTGCTGATTCTCCAACTAAGGAGATTGCTAGTAAAGTAGCTGGAATGGTGAACCCGAGCACAAGGAGATGAGAAATGAGGTGCGTTTTAGAAACCTTTCCCGATCACACGGTGTACCATCTTCTGGGTTTCTCATGCATGTTTTTGATGCAGGAAGATGCCCTTGAAACTGGAGATTTGGGACCCATGGGATGGGTACCACGCAGTATTACTTTAAAGGGTCTGCGTTTGCTCACCCAACCTCACTAAACCTGTCAGCCCCAAGAGTGTCCACCCTTAGGTCTCATCCAACTGTGGGTCTAGATATGTTCAATCCAGGTTGCATCACAGCCCCTGAACGAATTGTGTAAGAATTTCTCTCTCTTTCACTGTCTTTGTTTTACGGGTTTTTACAAGTAATTTATTTTTATAATGGGGTTTAGCTGCTTTTCACGGCTGTGTTTATGCGGCTTTACACCCACTTGACACACTTCCAGAGAGATATCAATACATAGGTTTTAAGATTCTTACTAGTCAGATATATAGTTGTGCGGTGAATAGGGGGTGTTGAGTCCAGTTCACTGAGCAAGGAGTAGGTCGTGTCTATTACATATTGGGTGTATGGAACGGTATCTGAGCTAATTTGAAACCCTTGTTTTATGCATCACACCACCTCACCTTTCCCGTTAAGCAGCCATAGTGTGTTTTCTAAATGTGTGACTCTCTTCTGATTTGTAATTCAGTTCAAGTGTAGCGGTTTTTACATTCCCTCTATAAGTGATAGCTTTTGATAAGTGTCTTTTTCTGTGTGACTTATTTCACTTAGAATCGTCGTACCTAAGTCCACCCATCTTGCTTCTACTAGCCTTATGACATTGATTTCATGCCTGAGTGATATTCCATTGTACATAAGGACCACAACTTCTTTATCCATTTTTCTCTTTCCTGGGATATTTAAGGTGTCATGAAGTGGAGGTTCTTGTCAACAGAGCAGCCCTAAACTTTGGGGTGCCTGTGTTTTGCTGATTTTTAGTTTTCCCAATTTATATGCCCATGAGTGGAAGTGCCCTATGCTCCCTAAGCTCTGTTTTTTCGATGTTTCAGGACACACCGTACACTTCTCCAGAGTGGCTGTTGGCAATTTACATCCCGCCCATCAGCGTAGCAAGGCTCCCATTTCTCCATGGCCTGTCCTGCATTTGTGGTTTTGACACTTTTTTCAGCATGGCCCTTTTGACCGATGGGAAGTGAGACTTCTTTGTAGCGCTGATTTGCCTTTCCAGGTTGCTTGGTTGGCCAAAAAGGGCGTATGCGTTTTTTCCTGAATATATTCAGGAAAAAACGCATACGCCCTTTTTGGCCAAGGGCATCATTGTCGACCTTTTGCCGCTTTTCATGTGCTTTAAAGCCAATTCGAATCTACCTCCTGAAACCTGTTTCCTGCAATTCTGCCTTGCTTTCAAATCCTCTTTGTTACCTTCCCTCAATATATTTGTGGACGAGAGTTATCATTTATAACAATGCAGGTTTGTGAATTGCAGGGCCCCTGAGCTCCATTTTTCAACTTGCTTTTTTGGGAGCTGGCGTCAAATCGTGGGATTGCCTC
This sequence comes from Eschrichtius robustus, assembly GCF_028021215.1. NCBI lineage: Eukaryota > Metazoa > Chordata > Mammalia > Artiodactyla > Eschrichtiidae > Eschrichtius > Eschrichtius robustus. The sequence continues at coordinate 248,227 of NW_027175177.1, forward strand.
AGGCACTATTCTGGTTCCCGGCGGCAGGCTGAGCCTGTGCTTAATTCTTCTTCCTGATGGGAAAATAGAGTGACCTGTGCCTGTCCCAACACCTAGATCTGGTCTCTCATTGGTTGCCCCTCTTCCCGTTTATCCTCAGGACAAATTGCAACCTGTACAGAACAGGAGGTTAAAGGTGCTGATTCTCCAACTAGGGAGATTGCTAGTAAAGTAGCTGGAATGGCGAACCCGAGCACAAGAAGATGAGAAATGAGGTGCGTTTTAGAAACCTTTCAAAATCACACGGTGTACCATCTTCTGGGTTTCTCATGCATGTTTTCGATGTAGGATGATGCCCTTGAACCTGGAGATTTGGGACTCATGGGATGGGTACTTCGCCATATTACTTTAAAGGGTCTGCGTTTGCTCACCCAACCTCACCCAACCTCTCAGCCCCAAGAGTGTCCACCCTTATGTCTCATCCAGCTGTGTGTCTAGATATGGTCAATCCAGTTTGCATCACAGCCCCTGACCGAATTTTGGAAGAATTTCTCTCTCTTTCACTGTCTTTGTTTTACGGGTTTTTAAAAGTAATTTATTTTTATAATGGGGTTTAGCTGCTTTTCACGGCTGTGTTTATGCGGCTTTACACCCACTTGACTCACTTCCAGACAGATATCAATACATAGGTTTTAAGATTCTTACTAGTCACATGTATTCTTGTGCAGTGAATAGGGGGTGTTGAGTCCAGTTCACTGAGCAAGGAGTAGGTCTTGTCTATTACATATTGGGTGTATGGAACGGTATCTGAGCGAATTTGAAACCCTTGTTTTGTGCATCACCCCACCTCAACTTTCCCGTTAAGCAGCCATTGTGTGTTTTCTAAATGTGTGACTCTGTTCTGTTTTGTAATTCAGTTCAAGTGTAGCGGTTTTTACATTTCCTCTATAAGTGATAGCTTATGATAAGTGTCTTTTTCTGTGTGACTTATTTCACTTAGAATCGTCGTGCCTAAATCCACTCATCTTGCTTCTACTAGCGTTATGACATTGATTTCATGTCTGAGTGATATTCCATTGTACATAAGGACCACAACTTCTTTATCCATTTTTCTCTTTCCTGGGATATTTAAGGTGTCATGAAGTGGAGGTTCTTGTCAACAGAGCAGCCCTAAACTTTGGGGTGCCTGTGTCTTGCTGATTTTTAGTTTTCCCAATTTATACGCCCATGAGTGGACGTGCCCTATGCTCCCTAAGCTGTGTTTTTTCGATGTTTCAGGACACACCGTACACTTCTCCAGAGTGGCTGTTGGCAATTTACATCCCGCCCATCAGTGTAGCAATGCTGCCATTTCTCCATGGCCTGTCCTGCATTTGTGGTTTTGACACTTTTTGCAGCATGGCCCTTTTGACCGATGGGAAGCGAGACTTCTTTGTAGCGCTGATTAGCCTTTCCAGGTTGGTTGGTTGGCCAAACAGGGCGTATGCGTTTTTTCCTGAATATATTCAGGAAAAAACGCATACGCCCTTTTTGGCCAAGGGCATCATTGTCGATGTTTTGCCACTTTTCATGTGCTTTAAAGGCGATTCGAATCTACCTCCTGAAACCTGTTTCCTGCAATTCTGCCTTGCTTTCAAATCCTCTTCGTTGCCTTCCCTCAATATATTTGTGGACGAGAGTTATCATGTATAACTCTGCAGGTTTGTGAATTGCAGTGCCCCTGAGCTCCATTTTGCAACTCGCTTTTTTGGGAGCTGGCCGCAAAAGCACGGGATTGCCTCAGGCCCTATTCTGCTTCTGGGCGGCAGGCTGAGCCTGTGGTTAATTCTTCTTCCTGATGGGAAAATAGAGTGACCTGTGCCTGTCCCAACACCTAGATCTAGTCTCTCTTTGGTTGCCCCTCTTCCCGTTCATCCTCAGGGCAAATTGCAACCTGTAGGGAACAGGAGGTTAAAGGTGCTGATTCTCCAAGTAGGGAGATTGCTAGTAAAGTAGCTGGAATGGCGAACCCGAGCACAAGAAGATGAGAAATGAGGTGCGTTTTAGAAACCTTTCAAAATCACACGGTGTACCATCTTCTGGGTTTCTCATGCATGTTTTCGATGTAGGAATATGCCCTTGAACCTGGAGATTTGGGACCCATGGGATGGGTACCACGCAGTATTCCTTTAAAGGGTCTGCGTTTGCTCACCCAACCTCACCCAACCTCTCAGCCCCAAGAGTGTCCACCCTTATGTCTCATCCAGCTGTGGGTCTAGATATGGTCAATCCAGGTTGCATCACAGCCTCTGAACGAATTTTGTAAGAATTTCTCTCTCTTTCACTGTCTTTGTTTTACGGGTTTTTAAAAGTAATTTATTTTTATATTGGGATTTAGCTGCTTTTCACGGCTGTGTTTATGCGGCTTTACACCCACTTGACTCACTTCCAGACAGATATCAATACATAGGTTTTAAGATTCTTACTAGTCACATATATTCTTGTGCGGTGAATAGGGGGTGTTGAGTCCAGTTCAGTGAGCAAGGAGTAGGTCTTGTCTATTACATATTGGGTGTATGGATCGGTATCTGAGCGAATTTGAAACCCTTGTTTTATGCATCACCCCACCTCACCTTTCCCGTTAAGCAGCCATAGTGTGTTTTCTAAACGTGTGACTCTGTTCTGTTTTGTAATTCAGTTCAAGTGTAGCGGTTTTTACATTCCCTCTATATGTGATAGCTTATGATAAGTGTCTTTTTCTGTGTGACTTATTTCACTTAGAATCGTCGTACCTAACTCCACTCATCTTGCTTCTACTAGCCTTATGACATTGATTTCATGTCTGAGTGATATTCCATTGTACATAAGGACCACAACTTCTTTATCCATTTTTCTCTTTCCTGGGATATTTAAGGTGTCATGAAGTGGAGGTTCTTGTCAACAGAGCAGCCCTAAACTTTGGGGTGCCTGTGTCTTGCTGATTTTTAGTTTTCCCAATTTATACGCCCATGAGTGGACGTGCCCTATGCTCCCTAAGCTGTGTTTTTTCGATGTTTCAGGACACACCGTACACTTCTCCAGAGTGGCTGTTGGCAATTTACATCCCGCCCATCAGCGTAGCAAGGCTCCCATTTCTCCATGGCCTGTCCTGCATTTGTGGTTTTGACACTTTTTTCAGCATGGCCCTTTTGACCGATGGGAAGCGAGACTTCTTTGTAGCGCTGATTTGCCTTTCCAGGTTGCTTGGTTGGCCAAAAAGGGCGTATGCGTTTTTACCTGAATATATTCAGGAAAAAACGCATTCGCCCTTTTTGGCCAAGGGCATCATTGTCGACCTTTTGCCGCTTTTCATGTGCTTTAAAGCCAATTCGAATCTACCTCCTGAAACCTGTTTCCTGCAATTCTGCCTTGCTTTCAAATCCTCTTTGTTACCTTCCCTCAATATATTTGTGGACGAGAGTTATCATTTATAACAATGCAGGTTTGTGAATTGCAGGGCCCCTGAGCTCCATTTTTCAACTTGCTTTTTTGGGAGCTGGCGTCAAATCACGGGATTGCCTCAGGCACTATTCTGATTCCTGGCGGCAGGCTGAGCCTGTGCTTAATTCTTCTTCCTGATGGGAAAATAGAGTGACCTGTGCCTGTCCCAACACCTAGATCTGGTCTCTCATTGGTTGCCCCTCTTCCCGTTCATCCTCAGGACAAATTGCAACCTGTACAGAACAGGAGGTTAAAGGTGCTGATTCTCCAAGTAGGGAGATTGCTAGTAAAGTAGCTGGAATGGCGAACCCGAGCACAAGGAGATGAGAAATGAGGTGTGTTTTAGAAACCTTTCAAAATCACACGGTGTACCATCTTCTGGGTTTCTCATGCATGTTTTCGATGTAGGATGATGCCCTTGAACCTGGAGATTTGGGACCCATGGGATGGGTACCACGCCGTATTACTGTAAAGGGTTTGCGTTTGCTCACTCAACCTCACCCAACCTCTCAGCCCCAAGAGTGTCCACCCTTATGTCTCATCCAGCTGTGTGTCTAGATATGGTCAATCCAGGTTGCATCACAGCCCCTGACCGAATTTTGGAAGAATTTCTCTCTCTTTCACTGTCTTTGTTTTACGGGTTTTTACAAGTAATTTATTTTTATAATGGGGTTTAGCTGCTTTTCACGGCTGTGTTTATGCGGCTTTACACCCACTTGACACACTTCCAGAGAGATATCAATACATAGGTTTTAAGATTCTTACTAGTCAGATATATAGTTGTGCGGTGAATAGGGGGTGTTGAGTCCAGTTCACTGAGCAAGGAGTAGGTCGTGTCTATTACATATTGGGTGTATGGAACGGTATCTGAGCTAATTTGAAACCCTTGTTTTATGCATCACACCACCTCACCTTTCCCGTTAAGCAGCCATAGTGTGTTTTCTAAACGTGTGACTCTGTTCTGTTTTGTAATTCAGTTCAAGTGTAGCGGTTTTTACATTCCCTCTATAAGTGATAGCTTATGATAAGTGTCTTTTTCTGTGTGACTTATTTCACTTAGAATCGTCGTGCCTAAATCCACTCATCTTGCTTCTACTAGCCTTATGACATTGATTTCATGTCTGAGTGATATTCCATTGTACATAAGGACCACAACTTCTTTATCCATTTTTCTCTTTCCTGGGATATTTAAGGTGTCATGAAGTGGAGGTTCTTGTCAACAGAGCAGCCCTAAACTTTGGGGTGCCTGTGTCTTGCTGATTTTTAGTTTTCCCAATTTATACGCCCATGAGTGGACGTGCCCTATGCTCCCTAAGCTGTGTTTTTTCGATGTTTCAGGAGACACCGTACACTTCTCCAGAGTGGCTGTTGGCAATTTACATCCCGCGCATCAGTGTAGCAAGGCTGCCATTTCTCCATGGCCTGTCCTGCATTTGTGGTTTTGACACTTTTTGCAGCATGGCCCTTTTGACCGATGGGAAGCGAGACTTCTTTGTAGCGCTGATTAGCCTTTCCAGGTTGCTTGGTTGGCCAAACAGGGCGTATGCGTTTTTTCCTGAATATATTCAGGAAAAAACGCATACGCCCTGTTTGGCCAAGGGCATCATTGTCGACGTTTTGCCACTTTTCATGTGCTTTAAAGGCGATTCGAATCTACCTCCTGAAACCTGTTTCCTGCAATTCTGCCTTGCTTTCAAATCCTCTTTGTTACCTTCCCTCAATATATTTGTGGTCGAGAGTTATCATTTATAACTCTGCAGGTTTGTGAATTGCAGTGCCCCTGAGTTCCATTTTTCAACTTGCTTTTTTGGGATCTGTCGTCAAATCGCGGGATTGCCTCAGGCACTATTCTGGTTCCGGGCGGCAGGCTGAGCCTGTGGTTAATTCTTCTTCCTGATGGGAAAATAGAGTGACCTGTGCCTGTTCCAACACCTAGATCTGGTCTCTCATTGGTTGCCCCTCTTCCCGTTCACCCTCAGGACAAATTGCAACCTGTACAGAACAGGAGGTTAAAGGTGCTGATTCTCCAACTAAGGAGATTGCTAGTAAAGTAGCTGGAATGGCGAACCCGAGCACAAGGAGATGAGAAATGAGGTGCGTTTTAGAAACCTTTCCCGATCACACGGTGTACCATCTTCTGGGTTTCTCATGCATGTTTTTGATGCAGGAAGATGCCCTTGAAACTGGAGATTTGGGACCCATGGGATGGGTACCACGCAGTATTACTTTAAAGGGTCTGCGTTTGCTCACCCAACCTCACTAAACCTGTCAGCCCCAAGAGTGTCCACCCTTAGGTCTCATCCAACTGTGGGTCTAGATATGTTCAATCCAGGTTGCATCACAGCCCCTGAACGAATTGTGTAAGAATTTCTCTCTCTTTCACTGTCTTTGTTTTACGGGTTTTTACAAGTAATTTATTTTTATAATGGGGTTTAGCTGCTTTTCACGGCTGTGTTTATGCGGCTTTACACCCACTTGACACACTTCCAGAGAGATATCAATACATAGGTTTTAAGATTCTTACTAGTCAGATATATAGTTGTGCGGTGAATAGGGGGTGTTGAGTCCAGTTCACTGAGCAAGGAGTAGGTCGTGTCTATTACATATTGGGTGTATGGAACGGTATCTGAGCTAATTTGAAACCCTTGTTTTATGCATCACACCACCTCACCTTTCCCGTTAAGCAGCCATAGTGTGTTTTCTAAATGTGTGACTCTCTTCTGATTTGTAATTCAGTTCAAGTGTAGCGGTTTTTACATTCCCTCTATAAGTGATAGCTTTTGATAAGTGTCTTTTTCTGTGTGACTTATTTCACTTAGAATCGTCGTACCTAAGTCCACCCATCTTGCTTCTACTAGCCTTATGACATTGATTTCATGCCTGAGTGATATTCCATTGTACATAAGGACCACAACTTCTTTATCCATTTTTCTCTTTCCTGGGATATTTAAGGTGTCATGAAGTGGAGGTTCTTGTCAACAGAGCAGCCCTAAACTTTGGGGTGCCTGTGTTTTGCTGATTTTTAGTTTTCCCAATTTATATGCCCATGAGTGGAAGTGCCCTATGCTCCCTAAGCTCTGTTTTTTCGATGTTTCAGGACACACCGTACACTTCTCCAGAGTGGCTGTTGGCAATTTACATCCCGCCCATCAGCGTAGCAAGGCTCCCATTTCTCCATGGCCTGTCCTGCATTTGTGGTTTTGACACTTTTTTCAGCATGGCCCTTTTGACCAATGGGAAGTGAGACTTCTTTGTAGCGCTGATTTGCCTTTCCAGGTTGCTTGGTTGGCCAAAAAGGGCGTATGCGTTTTTTCCTGAATATATTCAGGAAAAAACGCATACGCCCTTTTTGGCCAAGGGCATCATTGTCGACCTTTTGCCGCTTTTCATGTGCTTTAAAGCCAATTCGAATCTACCTCCTGAAACCTGTTTCCTGCAATTCTGCCTTGCTTTCAAATCCTCTTTGTTACCTTCCCTCAATATATTTGTGGACGAGAGTTATCATTTATAACAATGCAGGTTTGTGAATTGCAGGGCCCCTGAGCTCCATTTTTCAACTTGCTTTTTTGGGAGCTGGCGTCAAATCACGGGATTGCCTCAGGCACTATTCTGATTCCTGGCGGCAGGCTGAGCCTGTGCTTAATTCTTCTTCCTGATGGGAAAATAGAGTGACCTGTGCCTGTCCCAACACCTAGATCTAGTCTCTCATTGGTTGCCCCTCTTCCCGTTCATCCTCAGGACAAATTGCAACCTGTACAGAACAGGAGGTTAAAGGTGCTGATTCTCCAAGTAGGGAGATTGCTAGTAAAGTAGCTGGAATGGCGAACCCGAGCACAAGAAGATGAGAAATGAGGTGCGTTTTAGAAACCTTTCAAAATCACACGGTGTACCATCTTCTGGGTTTCTCATGCATGTTTTCGATGTAGGATGATGCCCTTGAACCTGGAGATTTGGGACTCATGGGATGGGTACTTCGCCATATTACTTTAAAGGGTCTGCGTTTGCTCACCCAACCTCACCCAACCTCTCAGCCCCAAGAGTGTCCACCCTTATGTCTCATCCAGCTGTGTGTCTAGATATGGTCAATCCAGTTTGCATCACAGCCCCTGACCGAATTTTGGAAGAATTTCTCTCTCTTTCACTGTCTTTGTTTTACGGGTTTTTAAAAGTAATTTATTTTTATAATGGGGTTTAGCTGCTTTTCACGGCTGTGTTTATGCGGCTTTACACCCACTTGACTCACTTCCAGACAGATATCAATACATAGGTTTTAAGATTCTTACTAGTCACATGTATTCTTGTGCAGTGAATAGGGGGTGTTGAGTCCAGTTCACTGAGCAAGGAGTAGGTCTTGTCTATTACATATTGGGTGTATGGAACGGTATCTGAGCGAATTTGAAACCCTTGTTTTGTGCATCACCCCACCTCAACTTTCCCGTTAAGCAGCCATTGTGTGTTTTCTAAATGTGTGACTCTGTTCTGTTTTGTAATTCAGTTCAAGTGTAGCGGTTTTTACATTTCCTCTATAAGTGATAGCTTATGATAAGTGTCTTTTTCTGTGTGACTTATTTCACTTAGAATCGTCGTGCCTAAATCCACTCATCTTGCTTCTACTAGCGTTATGACATTGATTTCATGTCTGAGTGATATTCCATTGTACATAAGGACCACAACTTCTTTATCCATTTTTCTCTTTCCTGGGATATTTAAGGTGTCATGAAGTGGAGGTTCTTGTCAACAGAGCAGCCCTAAACTTTGGGGTGCCTGTGTCTTGCTGATTTTTAGTTTTCCCAATTTATACGCCCATGAGTGGACGTGCCCTATGCTCCCTAAGCTGTGTTTTTTCGATGTTTCAGGACACACCGTACACTTCTCCAGAGTGGCTGTTGGCAATTTACATCCCGCCCATCAGTGTAGCAATGCTGCCATTTCTCCATGGCCTGTCCTGCATTTGTGGTTTTGACACTTTTTGCAGCATGGCCCTTTTGACCGATGGGAAGCGAGACTTCTTTGTAGCGCTGATTAGCCTTTCCAGGTTGCTTGGTTGGCCAAACAGGGCGTATGCGTTTTTTCCTGAATATATTCAGGAAAAAACGCATACGCCCTTTTTGGCCAAGGGCATCATTGTCGATGTTTTGCCACTTTTCATGTGCTTTAAAGGCGATTCGAATCTACCTCCTGAAACCTGTTTCCTGCAATTCTGCCTTGCTTTCAAATCCTCTTCGTTGCCTTCCCTCAATATATTTGTGGACGAGAGTTATCATGTATAACTCTGCAGGTTTGTGAATTGCAGTGCCCCTGAGCTCCATTTTGCAACTCGCTTTTTTGGGAGCTGGCCGCAAAAGCACGGGATTGCCTCAGGCCCTATTCTGCTTCTGGGCGGCAGGCTGAGCCTGTGGTTAATTCTTCTTCCTGATGGGAAAATAGAGTGACCTGTGCCTGTCCCAACACCTAGATCTAGTCTCTCTTTGGTTGCCCCTCTTCCCGTTCATCCTCAGGGCAAATTGCAACCTGTAGGGAACAGGAGGTTAAAGGTGCTGATTCTCCAAGTAGGGAGATTGCTAGTAAAGTAGCTGGAATGGCGAACCCGAGCACAAGAAGATGAGAAATGAGGTGCGTTTTAGAAACCTTTCAAAATCACACGGTGTACCATCTTCTGGGTTTCTCATGCATGTTTTCGATGTAGGAATATGCCCTTGAACCTGGAGATTTGGGACCCATGGGATGGGTACCACGCAGTATTCCTTTAAAGGGTCTGCGTTTGCTCACCCAACCTCACCCAACCTCTCAGCCCCAAGAGTGTCCACCCTTATGTCTCATCCAGCTGTGGGTCTAGATATGGTCAATCCAGGTTGCATCACAGCCTCTGAACGAATTTTGTAAGAATTTCTCTCTCTTTCACTGTCTTTGTTTTACGGGTTTTTAAAAGTAATTTATTTTTATATTGGGATTTAGCTGCTTTTCACGGCTGTGTTTATGCGGCTTTACACCCACTTGACTCACTTCCAGACAGATATCAATACATAGGTTTTAAGATTCTTACTAGTCACATATATTCTTGTGCGGTGAATAGGGGGTGTTGAGTCCAGTTCAGTGAGCAAGGAGTAGGTCTTGTCTATTACATATTGGGTGTATGGATCGGTATCTGAGCGAATTTGAAACCCTTGTTTTATGCATCACCCCACCTCACCTTTCCCGTTAAGCAGCCATAGTGTGTTTTCTAAACGTGTGACTCTGTTCTGTTTTGTAATTCAGTTCAAGTGTAGCGGTTTTTACATTCCCTCTATATGTGATAGCTTATGATAAGTGTCTTTTTCTGTGTGACTTATTTCACTTAGAATCGTCGTACCTAACTCCACTCATCTTGCTTCTACTAGCCTTATGACATTGATTTCATGTCTGAGTGATATTCCATTGTACATAAGGACCACAACTTCTTTATCCATTTTTCTCTTTCCTGGGATATTTAAGGTGTCATGAAGTGGAGGTTCTTGTCAACAGAGCAGCCCTAAACTTTGGGGTGCCTGTGTCTTGCTGATTTTTAGTTTTCCCAATTTATACGCCCATGAGTGGACGTGCCCTATGCTCCCTAAGCTGTGTTTTTTCGATGTTTCAGGACACACCGTACACTTCTCCAGAGTGGCTGTTGGCAATTTACATCCCGCCCATCAGCGTAGCAAGGCTCCCATTTCTCCATGGCCTGTCCTGCATTTGTGGTTTTGACACTTTTTTCAGCATGGCCCTTTTGACCGATGGGAAGCGAGACTTCTTTGTAGCGCTGATTTGCCTTTCCAGGTTGCTTGGTTGGCCAAAAAGGGCGTATGCGTTTTTACCTGAATATATTCAGGAAAAAACGCATTCGCCCTTTTTGGCCAAGGGCATCATTGTCGACCTTTTGCCGCTTTTCATGTGCTTTAAAGCCAATTCGAATCTACCTCCTGAAACCTGTTTCCTGCAATTCTGCCTTGCTTTCAAATCCTCTTTGTTACCTTCCCTCAATATATTTGTGGACGAGAGTTATCATTTATAACAATGCAGGTTTGTGAATTGCAGGGCCCCTGAGCTCCATTTTTCAACTTGCTTTTTTGGGAGCTGGCGTCAAATCACGGGATTGCCTCAGGCACTATTCTGATTCCTGGCGGCAGGCTGAGCCTGTGCTTAATTCTTCTTCCTGATGGGAAAATAGAGTGACCTGTGCCTGTCCCAACACCTAGATCTGGTCTCTCATTGGTTGCCCCTCTTCCCGTTCATCCTCAGGACAAATTGCAACCTGTACAGAACAGGAGGTTAAAGGTGCTGATTCTCCAAGTAGGGAGATTGCTAGTAAAGTAGCTGGAATGGCGAACCCGAGCACAAGGAGATGAGAAATGAGGTGTGTTTTAGAAACCTTTCAAAATCACACGGTGTACCATCTTCTGGGTTTCTCATGCATGTTTTCGATGTAGGATGATGCCCTTGAACCTGGAGATTTGGGACCCATGGGATGGGTACCACGCCGTATTACTGTAAAGGGTTTGCGTTTGCTCACTCAACCTCACCCAACCTCTCAGCCCCAAGAGTGTCCACCCTTATGTCTCATCCAGCTGTGTGTCTAGATTTGGTCAATCCAGGTTGCATCACAGCCCCTGACCGAATTTTGGAAGAATTTCTCTCTCTTTCACTGTCTTTGTTTTACGGGTTTTTACAAGTAATTTATTTTTATAATGGGGTTTAGCTGCTTTTCACGGCTGTGTTTATGCGGCTTTACACCCACTTGACACACTTCCAGAGAGATATCAATACATAGGTTTTAAGATTCTTACTAGTCAGATATATAGTTGTGCGGTGAATAGGGGGTGTTGAGTCCAGTTCACTGAGCAAGGAGTAGGTCGTGTCTATTACATATTGGGTGTATGGAACGGTATCTGAGCTAATTTGAAACCCTTGTTTTATGCATCACACCACCTCACCTTTCCCGTTAAGCAGCCATAGTGTGTTTTCTAAACGTGTGACTCTGTTCTGTTTTGTAATTCAGTTCAAGTGTAGCGGTTTTTACATTCCCTCTATAAGTGATAGCTTATGATAAGTGTCTTTTTCTGTGTGACTTATTTCACTTAGAATCGTCGTGCCTAAATCCACTCATCTTGCTTCTACTAGCCTTATGACATTGATTTCATGTCTGAGTGATATTCCATTGTACATAAGGACCACAACTTCTTTATCCATTTTTCTCTTTCCTGGGATATTTAAGGTGTCATGAAGTGGAGGTTCTTGTCAACAGAGCAGCCCTAAACTTTGGGGTGCCTGTGTCTTGCTGATTTTTAGTTTTCCCAATTTATACGCCCTTGAGTGGACGTGCCCTATGCTCCCTAAGCTGTGTTTTTTCGATGTTTCAGGAGACACCGTACACTTCTCCAGAGTGGCTGTTGGCAATTTACATCCCGCGCATCAGTGTAGCAAGGCTGCCATTTCTCCATGGCCTGTCCTGCATTTGTGGTTTTGACACTTTTTGCAGCATGGCCCTTTTGACCGATGGGAAGCGAGACTTCTTTGTAGCGCTGATTAGCCTTTCCAGGTTGCTTGGTTGGCCAAACAGGGCGTATGCGTTTTTTCCTGAATATATTCAGGAAAAAACGCATACGCCCTGTTTGGCCAAGGGCATCATTGTCGACGTTTTGCCACTTTTCATGTGCTTTAAAGGCGATTCGAATCTACCTCCTGAAACCTGTTTCCTGCAATTCTGCCTTGCTTTCAAATCCTCTTTGTTACCTTCCCTCAATATATTTGTGGACGAGAGTTATCATTTATAACTCTGCAGGTTTGTGAATTGCAGGGCTCCTGAGCTCCATTTTTCAACTTGCTTTTTTGGGAGCTGGCGTCAAATCGCGGGATTGCCTCAGGCACTATTCTGGTTCTGGGCGGCAGGCTGAGCCTGTGGTTAATTTTTCTTCCTGATGGGAAAATAGAGTGACCTGTGCCTGTCCCAACACCTAGATCTAGTCTCTCATTGGTTGCCCCTCTTCCCGTTCATCCTCAGGACAAATTGCAACCTGTACAGAACAGGAGGTTAAAGGTGCTGATTCTCCAACTAGGGAGATTGCTAGTAAAGTAGCTGGAATGGCGAACCCGAGCACAAGGAGATGAGAAATGAGGTGCGTGTTAGAAACCTTTCAAAATCACACGGTGTACCATCTTCTTGGTTTCTCATGCATGTTTTCGATGTAGGATGATGCCCTTGAACCTGGAGATTTGGGACCCATGGGATGGGTACCACGCCGTATTACTTTAAAGGGTCTGCGTTTGCTCATCCAACCTCACCCAACCTCTCAGCCCCAAGAGTGTCCACCCTTATGTCTCATCCAGCTGTGTGTCTAGATATGGTCAATCCAGGTTGCATCACAGCCCCTGACCGAATTTTGGAAGAATTTCTCTCTCTTTCACTGTCTTTGTTTTACGGGTTTTTAAAAGTAATTCATTTTTATAATGGGGTTTAGCTGCTTTTCACGGCTGTGTTTATGCGGCTTTACACCCACTTGACACACTTCCAGAGAGATATCAATACATAGGTTTTAAGATTCTTACTAGTCAGATATAGAGTTGTGCGGTGAATAGGGGGTGTTGAGTCCAGTTCACTGAGCAAGGAGTAGGTCGTGTCTATTACATATTGGGTGTATGGAACGGTATCTGAGCTAATTTGAAACCCTTGTTTTATGCATCACAGCACCTCACCTTTCCCGTTAAGCAGCCATAGTGTGTTTTCTAAACGTGTGACTCTGTTCTCTTTTGTAATTCAGTTCAAGTGTAGCGGTTTTTACATTCCCTCTATAAGAGATAGCTTATGATAAGTGTCTTTTTCTGTGTGACTTATTTCACTTAGAGTCGTTGTACCTAAATCCACTCATCATGCTGCTACTAGCCTTAGGACATTGATTTCATGGCTGAGTGATACTCCATTGTACATAAGGACCACAACTTCTTTATCCATTTTTCTCGTTCCTGGGATATTTAAGGTGTCATGAAGTGGAGGTTCTTGTCAACAGAGCAGCCCTAAACTTTGGGGTGCCTGAGTCTTGCTGATTTTTAGTTTTCGCAATTTATACGCCCATGAGTGGAAGTGCCCTATGCTCCCTAAGCTGTGTTTTTTCGATGTTTCAGGACACACCGTACACTTCTCCAGAGTGGCTGCTGGCAATTTACATCCCGCCCATCAGCGTAGCAAGGCTCCCATTTCTCCATGGCCTGTCCTGCATTTCTGGTTTTGACACTTTTTTCAGCATGGCCCTTTTGACCGATGGGAAGCGAGACTTCTTTGTAGCGCTGATTTGCCTTTCCAGGTTGCTTGGTTGGCCAAAAAGGGCGTATGCGTTTTTTCCTGAATATATTCAGGAAAAAACGCATACGCCCTTTTTGGCCAAGGGCATCATTGTCGACCTTTTGCCGCTTTTCATGTGCTTTAAAGCCAATTCGAATCTACCTCCTGAAACCTGTTTCCTGCGATTCTGCCTTGCTTTCAAATCCTCTTTGTTGCCTTCCCTCAATATATTTGTGGACGAGAGTTATCATTTATAACTCTGCAGGTTTGTGAATTGCAGTGCCCCTGAGTTCCATTTTTCAACTTGCTTTTTTGGGAGCTGGCGTCAAATCGCGTGATTGCCTCAGGCACTATTCTGGTTCCGGGCGGCAGGCTGAGCCTGTGGTTAATTCTTCTTCCTGATGGGAAAATAGAGTGACCTGTGCCTGTCCCAACACCTAGATCTGGTCTCTCATTGGTTGCCCCTCTTCCCGTTCACCCTCAGGACAAATTGCAACCTGTACAGAACAGGAGGTTAAAGGTGCTGATTCTCCAACTAAGGAGATTGCTAGTAAAGTAGCTGGAATGGCGAACCCGAGCACAAGGAGATGAGAAATGAGGTGCGTTTTAGAAACCTTTCCCGATCACACGGTGTACCATCTTCTGGGTTTCTCATGCATGTATTTGATGCAGGAAGATGCCCTTGAAACTGGAGATTTGGGACCCATGGGATGGGTACCTCGCAGTATTACTTTAAAGGGTCTGCGTTTGCTCACCCAACCTCACTAAACCTGTCAGCCCCAAGAGTGTCCACCCTTAGGTCTCATCCAACTGTGGGTCTAGATATGTTCAATCCAGTTTGCATCACAGCCCCTGAACGAATTGTGTAAGAATTTCTCTCTCTTTCACTGTCTTTGTTTTACGGGTTTTTACAAGTAATTTATTTTTATAATGGGGTTTAGCTGCTTTTCACGGCTGTGTTTATGCGGCTTTACACCCACTTGACACACTTCCAGAGAGATATCAATACATAGGTTTTAAGATTCTTACTAGTCAGATATATAGTTGTGCGGTGAATAGGGGGTGTTGAGTCCAGTTCACTGAGCAAGGAGTAGGTCGTGTCTATTACATATTGGGTGTATGGAACGGTATCTGAGCTAATTTTAAACCCTTGTTTTATGCATCACACCACCTCACCTTTCCCGTTAAGCAGCCATAGTGTGTTTTCTAAATGTGTGACTCTCTTCTGATTTGTAATTCAGTTCAAGTGTAGCGGTTTTTACATTCCCTCTATAAGTGATAGCTTTTGATAAGTGTCTTTTTCTGTGTGACTTATTTCACTTAGAATCGTCGTACCTAAGTCCACCCATCTTGCTTCTACTAGCCTTATGACATTGATTTCATGCCTGAGTGATATTCCATTGTACATAAGGACCACAACTTCTTTATCCATTTTTCTCTTTCCTGGGATATTTAAGGTGTCATGAAGTGGAGGTTCTTGTCAACAGAGCAGCCCTAAACTTTGGGGTGCCTGTGTTTTGCTAATTTTTAGTTTTCCCAATTTATATGCCCATGAGTGGAAGTGCCCTATGCTCCCTAAGCTCTGTTTTTTCGATGTTTCAGGACACACCGTACACTTCTCCAGAGTGGCTGTTGGCAATTTACATCCCGCCCATCAGCGTAGCAAGGCTCCCATTTCTCCATGGCCTGTCCTGCATTTGTGGTTTTGACACTTTTTTCAGCATGGCCCTTTTGACCGATGGGAAGTGAGACTTCTTTGTAGTGCTGATTTGCCTTTCCAGGTTGCTTGGTTGGCCAAAAAGGGCGTATGCGTTTTTTCCTGAATATATTCAGGAAAAAACGCATACGCCCTTTTTGGCCAAGGGCATCATTGTCGACCTTTTGCCGCTTTTCATGTGCTTTAAAGCCAATTCGAAACTACCTCCTGAAACCTGTTTCCTGCAATTCTGCCTTGCTTTCAAATCCTCTTTGTTACCTTCCCTCAATATATTTGTGGACGAGAGTTATCATTTATAACAATGCAGGTTTGTGAATTGCAGGGCCCCTGAGCTCCATTTTTCAACTTGCTTTTTTGGGAGCTGGCGTCAAATCGTGGGATTGCCTTAGGCACTATTCTGGTTCCCGGCGGCAGGCTGAGCCTGTGCTTAATTCTTCTTCCTGAGGGGAAAATAGAGTGACCTGTGCCTGTCCCAACACCTAGATCTGGTCTCTCATTGGTTGCCCCTCTTCCCGTTTATCCTCAGGACAAATTGCAACCTGTACAGAACAGGAGGTTAAAGGTGCTGATTCTCCAACTAGGGAGATTGCTAGTAAAGTAGCTGGAATGGCGAACCCGAGCACAAGAAGATGAGAAATGAGGTGCGTTTTAGAAACCTTTCAAAATCACACGGTGTACCATCTTCTGGGTTTCTCATGCATGTTTTCGATGTAGGATGATGCCCTTGAACCTGGAGATTTGGGACTCATGGGATGGGTACCTCACCATAGTACTTTAAAGGGTCTGCGTTTGCTCACCCAACCTCACCCAACCTCTCAGCCCCAAGAGTGTCCACCCTTATGTCTCATCCAGCTGTGGGTCTAGATATGGTCAATCCAGTTTGCATCACAGCCCCTGACCGAATTTTGGAAGAATTTCTCTCTCTTTCACTGTCTTTGTTTTACGGGTTTTTAAAAGTAATTTATTTTTATAATGGGGTTTAGCTGCTTTTCACGGCTGTGTTTATGCGGCTTTACACCCACTTGACTCACTTCCAGACAGATATCAATACATAGGTTTTAAGATTCTTACTACTCACATATATTCTTTGCGGTGAATAGGGCGTGTTGTGTCCACTTCACTGAGCAAGGAGTAGGTCTTGTCTATTACATATTGGGTGTATGGAACGGTATCTGAGCGAATTTGAAACCCTTGTTTTATGCATCACCCCACCTCACCTTTCCCGGTAAGCAGCCATAGTGTGTTTTCTAAATGTGTGACTCTGTTCTGTTTTGTAATTCAGTTCAAGTGTAGCGGTTTTTACATTCCCTCTATAAGTGATAGCTTATGATAAGTGTCTTTTTCTGTGTGACTTATTTCACTTAGAATCGTCGTACCTAACTCCACTCATCTTGCTTCTACTAGCCTTATGACATTGATTTCATGTCTGAGAGATATTCCATTGTACATAAGGACGACAACTTCTTTATCCATTTTTCTCTTTCCTGGGATATTTAAGGTGTCATGAAGGGGAGGTTCTTGTCAACAGAGCAGCCCTAAACTCTGGGGTACCTGTGTCTTGCTGATTTTTAGTTTTCCCAATTTATACGCCCATGAGTGGACGTTCCCTATGCTCCCTAAGCTGTGTTTTTTCGATGTTTCAGGACACACCGTACACTTCTCCAGAGTGACTGTTGGCAATTTACATCCCGCCCATCAGCGTAGCAAGGCTGCCATTTCTCCATGGCCTGTCCTGCATTTCTGGTTTTGACACTTTTTGCAGCATGGCCCTTTTGACCGATGGGAAGCGAGACTTCTTTGTAGCGCTGATTTGCCTTTCCAGGTTGCTTGGTTGGCCAAAAAGGGCGTATGCGTTTTTTCCTGAATATATTCAGGAAAAAACGCATACGCCCTTTTTGGCCAAGGGCATCATTGTCGACGTTTTGCCACTTTTCATGTGCTTTAAAGGCGATTCGAATCTACCTCCTGAAACCTGTTTCCTGCAATTCTGCCTTGCTTTCAAATCCTCTTCGTTGCCTTCCCTCAATATACTTGGGGACGAGAGTTATCATTTATAACTCTGCAGGTTTGTGAATTGCAGTGCCCCTGAGCTCCATTTTGCAACTCGCTTTTTTGGGAGCTGGCCGCAAAAGCGCGGGATTGCCTCAGGCCCTATTCTGGTTCTGGGCGGCAGGCTGAGCCTGTGGTTAATTCTTCTTTCTGATGGGAAAATAGAGTGACCTGTGCCTGTCCCAACACCTAGATCTAGTCTCTCATTGGTTGCCCCTCTTCCCGTTCATCCTCAGGACAAATTGCAACGTGTAGGGAACAGGAGGTTAAAGGTGCTGATTCTCCAAGTAGTGAGATTGCTAGTAAAGTATCTGGAATGGTGAACCCGAACACAAGGAGATGAGAAATGAGGTGCGTTTTAGAAACCTTTCAAAATCACACGGTGTACCATCTTCTGGGTTTCTCATGCATGTTTTCGATGTAGGAAGATGCCCTTGAACCTGGAGATTTGGGACCCATGGGATGGGTACCACGCAGTATTACTTTAAAGGGTCTGCGTTTGCTCACCCAATCTCTCAGCCCCAAGAGTGTCCACCCTTATGTCTCATCCAGCTGTGGGTCTAGATATGGTCAATGCAGGTTGCATCACAGCCTCTGAACGAATTTTGTAAGAATTTCTCTCTCTTTCACTGTCTTTGTTTTACGGGTTTTTAAAAGTAATTTATTTCTATAATGGGGTTTAGCTGCTTTTCACGGCTGTGTTTATGCGGCTTTACACCCACTTGACTCACTTCCAGACAGATATCAATACATAGGTTTTAAGATTCTTACTAGTCAGATATATTCTTGTGCGGTGAATAGGGGGTGTTGAGTCCAGTTCACTGAGCAAGGAGTAGGTCTTGTCTATTACATATTGGGTGTATGGAACGGTATCTGAGCGAATTTGAAACACTTGTTTTGTGCATCACCCCACCTCACCTTTCCCGTTAAGCAGCCATTGTGTGTTTTCTAAATGTGTGACTCTGTTCTGTTTTGTAATTCAGTTCAAGTGTAGCGGTTTTGACATTCCCTCTATAAGTGATAGCTTATGATAAGTGTCTTTTTCTGTGTGACTTATTTCACTTAGAATCGTCGTGCCTAAATCCACTCATCTTGCTTCTACTAGCCTTATGACATTGATTTCATGTCTGAGTGATATTCCATTGTACATAAAGACCACAACTTCTTTATCCATTTTTCTCTTTCCTGGGATATTTAAGGTGTCATGAAGTGGACGTTTTTGTCAACAGAGCAGCCCTAAACTTTGGGGTGCCTGTGTCTTGCTGATTTTTAGTTTTCCCAATTTACACGCCCATGAGTGGACGTGCACTAAGCTCCCTAAGCTGTGTTTTTTCGATGTTTCAGGACACACCGTACACTTCTCCAGAGTGGCTGTTGGCAATTTACATCCCGCCCATCAGCGTAGCAAGGCTGCCATTTCTCCATGACCTGTCCTGCATTTCTGGTTTTGACACTTTTTTCAGCATGGCCCTTTTGACCGATGGGAAGCGAGACTTCTTTGTAGCGCTGATTTGCCTTTCCAGGTTGCTTGGTTGGCCAAAAAGGGCGTATGCGTTTTTTCCTGAATATATTCAGGAAAGAACGCATACGCCCTTTTTGGCCAAGGGCATCATTGTCGACGTTTTGCCACTTTTCATGTGCTTTAAAGGCGATTCGAATCTACCTCCTGAAACCTGTTTCCTGCAATTCTGCCTTGCTTTCAAATCCTTTTCGTTGCCTTCCCTCAATATACTTGTGGACGAGAGTTATCATTTATAACTCTGCAGGTTTGTGAATTGCAGTGCCCCTGAGCTCCATTTTGCAACTCGCTTTTTTGGGAGCTGGCCGCAAAAGCGCGGGATTGCCTCAGGCCCTATTCTGATTCTGGGCGGCAGGCTGAGCCTGTGGTTAATTCTTCTTCCTGATGGGAAAATAGAGTGACCTGTGCCTGTCCCAACACCTAGATCTAGTCTCTCATTGGTTGCCCCTCTTCCCGTTCATCCTCAGGACAAATTGCAACGTGTAGGGAACAGGAGGTTAAAGGTGCTGATTCTCCAAGTAGGGAGATTGCTAGTAAAGTATCTGGAATGGTGAACCCGAACACAAGGAGATGAGAAATGAGGTGCGTTTTAGAAACCTTTCAAAATCACACGGTGTACCATCTTCTGGGTTTCTCATGCATGTTTTCGATGTAGGAAGATGCCCTTGAACCTGGAGATTTGGGACCCATGGGATGGGTACCACGCAGTATTACTTTAAAGGGTCTGCGTTTGCTCACCCAACCTCTCAGCCCCAAGAGTGTCCACCCTTATGTCTCATCCAGCTGTTGGTCTAGATATGGTCAATGCAGGTTGCATCACAGCCTCTGAACGAATTTTTTTAAGAATTTTTCTCTCTTTCACTGTCTTTGTTTTACGGGTTTTTAAAAGTAATTTATTTCTATAATGGGGTTTAGCTGCTTTTCACGGCTGTGTTTATGCGGCTTTACACCCACTTGACTCACTTCCAGACAGATATCAATACATAGGTTTTAAGATTCTTACTAGTCACATGTATTCTTGTGCAGTGAATAGGGGGTGTTGAGTCCAGTTCACTGAGCAAGGAGTAGGTCTTGTCTATTACATATTGGGTGTATGGAACGGTATCTGAGCGAATTTGAAACCCTTGTTTTGTGCATCACCCCACCTCAACTTTCCCGTTAAGCAGCCATTGTGTGTTTTCTAAATGTGTGACTCTGTTCTGTTTTGTAATTCAGTTCAAGTGTAGCGGTTTTTACATTTCCTCTATAAGTGATAGCTTATGATAAGTGTCTTTTTCTGTGTGACTTATTTCACTTAGAATCGTCGTGCCTAAATCCACTCATCTTGCTTCTACTAGCCTTATGACATTGATTTCATGTCTGAGTGATATTCCATTGTACATAAGGACCACAACTTCTTTATCCATTTTTCTCTTTCCTGGGATATTTAAGGTGTCATGAAGTGGAGGTTCTTGTCAACAGAGCAGCCCTAAACTTTGGGGTGCCTGTGTCTTGCTGATTTTTAGTTTTCCCAATTTATACGCCCATGAGTGGACGTGCCCTATGCTCCCTAAGCTGTGTTTTTTCGATGTTTCAGGACACACCGTACACTTCTCCAGAGTGGCTGTTGGCAATTTACATCCCGCCCATCAGTGTAGCAATGCTGCCATTTCTCCATGGCCTGTCCTGCATTTCTGGTTTTGACACTTTTTGCAGCATGGCCCTTTTGACCGATGGGAAGCGAGACTTCTTTGTAGCGCTGATTAGCCTTTCCAGGTTGCTTGATTGGCCAAACAGGGCGTATGCGTTTTTTCCTGAATATATTCAGGAAAAAACGCATACGCCCTTTTTGGCCAAGGGCATCATTGTAGATGTTTTGCCACTTTTCATGTGCTTTAAAGGCGATTCGAATCTACCTCCTGAAACCTGTTTCCTGCAATTCTGCCTTGCTTTCAAATCCTCTTCGTTGCCTTCCCTCAATATATTTGTGGACGAGAGTTATCATTTATAACTCTGCAGGTTTGTGAATTGCAGTGCCCCTGAGCTCCATTTTGCAACTCGCTTTTTTGGGAGCTGGCCGCAAAAGCACGGGATTGCCTCAGGCCCTATTCTGCTTCTGGGCGGCAGGCTGAGCCTGTGGTTAATTCTTCTTCCTGATGGGAAAATAGAGTGACCTGTGCCTGTCCCAACACCTAGATCTAGTCTCTCTTTGGTTGCCCCTCTTCCCGTTCATCCTCAGGGCAAATTGCAACCTGTAGGGAACAGGAGGTTAAAGGTGCTGATTCTCCAAGTAGGGAGATTGCCAGTAAAGTAGCTGGAATGGCGAACCCGAGCACAAGAAGATGAGAAATGAGGTGCGTTTTAGAAACCTTTCAAAATCACACGGTGTACCATCTTCTGGGTTTCTCATGCATGTTTTCGATGTAGGAATATGCCCTTGAACCTGGAGATTTGGGACCCATGGGATGGGTACCACGCAGTATTCCTTTAAAGGGTCTGCGTTTGCTCACCCAACCTCACCCAACCTCTCAGCCCCAAGAGTGTCCACCCTTATGTCTCATCCAGCTGTGGGTCTAGATATGGTCAATCCAGGTTGCATCACAGCCTCTGAACGAATTTTGTAAGAATTTCTCTCTCTTTCACTGTCTTTGTTTTACGGGTTTTTAAAAGTAATTTATTTTTATATTGGGATTTAGCTGCTTTTCACGGTTGTGTTTATGCGGCTTTACACCCACTTGACTCACTTCCAGACAGATATCAATACATAGGTTTTACGATTCTTACTAGTCACATATATTCTTGTGCGGTGAATAGGGGGTGTTGAGTCCAGTTCAGTGAGCAAGGAGTAGGTCTTGTCTATTACATATTGGGTGTATGGATCGGTATCTGAGCGAATTTGAAACCCTTGTTTTATGCATCACCCCACCTCACCTTTCCCGTTAAGCAGCCATAGTGTGTTTTCTAAACGTGTGACTCTGTTCTGTTTTGTAATTTAGTTCAAGTGTAGCGGTTTTTACATTCCCTCTATATGTGATAGCTTATGATAAGTGTCTTTTTCTGTGTGACTTATTTCACTTAGAATCGTCGTACCTAACTCCACTCATCTTGCTTCTACTAGCCTTATGACATTGATTTCATGTCTGAGTGATATTCCATTGTACATAAGGACCACAACTTCTTTATCCATTTTTCTCTTTCCTGGGATATTTAAGGTGTCATGAAGTGGAGGTTCTTGTCAACAGAGCAGCCCTAAACTTTGGGGTGCCTGTGTCTTGCTGATTTTTAGTTTTCCCAATTTATACGCCCATGAGTGGACGTGCCCTATGCTCCCTAAGCTGTGTTTTTTCGATGTTTCAGGACACACCGTACACTTCTCCAGAGTGGCTGTTGGCAATTTACATCCCGCCCATCAGCGTAGCAAGGCTGCCATTTCTCCATGGCCTGTCCTGCATTTCTGGTTGTGACACTTTCTGCAGCATGGCCCTTTTGACCGATGGGAAGCGAGACTTCTTTGTAGCGCTGATTTGCCTTTCCAGGTTGCTTGGTTGGCCAAAAAGGGCGTATGCGTTTTTTCCTGAATATATTCAGGAAAAAACGCATACGCCCTTTTTGGCCAAGGGCATCATTGTCGACCTTTTGCCGCTTTTCATGTGCTTTAAAACCAATTCGAATCTACCTCCTGAAACCTGTTTCCTGCAATTCTGCCTTGCTTTCAAATCCTCTTTGTTACCTTCCCTCAATATATTTGTGGACGAGAGTTATCATTTATAACAATGCAGGTTTGTGAATTGCAGGGCCCCTGAGCTCCATTTTTCAACTTGCTTTTTTGGGAGCTGGAGTCAAATCGCGGGATTGCCTCAGGTACTATTCTGGTTCCCGGCGGCAGGCTGAGCCTGTGCTTAATTCTTCTTCCTGATGGGAAAATAGAGTGACCTGTGCCTGTCCGAACACCTAGATCTGGTCTCTCATTGGTTGCCCCTCTTCCCGTTTATCCTCAGGACAAATTGCAACCTGTACAGAACAGGAGGTTAAAGGTGCTGATTCTCCAACTAGGGAGATTGCTAGTAAAGTAGCTGGAATGGCGAACCCGAGCACAAGGAGATGAGAAATGAGGTGCGTTTTAGAAACCTTTCAAAATCACACGGTGTACCATCTTCTGGGTTTCTCATGCATGTTTTCGATGTAGGATGATGCCCTTGAACCTGGAGATTTGGGACCCATGGGATGGGTACCACGCCGTATTACTTTAAAGGGTCTGCGTTTGCACACCCAACCTCTCAGCCCCAAGAGTGTCCACCCTTATGTCTCATCCAGCTGTGTGTCTAGATATGGTCAATGCAGGTTGCATCACAGCCCCTGACCGAATTTTGGAAGAATTTCTCTCTCTTTCACTGTCTTTGTTTTACGGGTTTTTACAAGTAATTTATTTTTATAATGGGGTTTAGCTGCTTTTCACGGCTGTGTTTATGCGGCTTTACCCCCACTTGACACACTTCCAGAGAGATATCAATACATAGGTTTTAACATTCTTACTAGTCAGATATATAGTTGTGCGGTGAATAGGGGGTGTTGAGTCCAGTTCACTGAGCAAGGAGTAGGTCGTGTCTATTACATATTGGGTGTATGGAACGGTATCTGAGCTAATTTGAAACCCTTGTTTTATGCATCACACCACCTCACCTTTCCCGTTAAGCAGCCATAGTGTGTTTTCTAAACGTGTGACTCTGTTCTCTTTTGTAATTCAGTTCAAGTGTAGCGGTTTTTACATTCCCTCTATAAGAGATAGCTTATGATAAGTGTCTTTTTCTGTGTGACTTATTTCACTTAGAGTCGTCGTACCTAAATCCACCCATCTTGCTGCTACTAGCCTTATGACATTGATTTTATGGCTGAGTGATATTCCATTGTACATAAGGACCACAACTTCTTTATCCATTTTTCTCTTTCCTGGGATATTTCAGGTGTCATGAAGTGGAGGTTCTTGTCAACAGAGCAGCCCTAAACTTTGGGGTGCCTGTGTCTTGCTGATTTTTAGTTTTCCCAATTTATACGCCCATGAGTGGAAGTGCCCTATGCTCCCTAAGCTCTGTTTTTTCGATGTTTCAGGACACACCGTACACTTCTCCAGAGTGGCTGTTGGCAATTTACATCCCGCCCATCAGCGTAGCAAGGCTCCCATTTCTCCATGGCCTGTCCTGCATTTGTGGATTTGTCTCTTTTTTCAGCATGGCCCTTTTGACCGATGGGAAGCGAGACTTCTTTGTAGCGCTGATTTGCCTTTCCAGGTTGCTTGGTTGGCCAAAAAGGGCGTATGCGTTTTTTCCTGAATATATTCAGGAAAAAACGCATACGCCCTTTTTGGCCAAGGGCATCATTGTTGACCTTTTGCCGCTTTTCATGTGCTTTAAAGCCAATTCGAATCTACCTCCTGAAACCTGTTTCCTGCGATTCTGCCTTGCTTTCAAATCCTCTTTGTTGCCTTCCCTCAATATATTTGTGGACGAGAGTTATCATTTATAACTCTGCAGGTTTGTGAATTGCAGTGCCCCTGAGCTCCATTTTTCAACTTGCTTTTTTGGGAGCTGGCGTCAAATCGCGGGATTGCCTTAGGCACTATTCTGGTTCCGGGCGGCAGGCTGAGCCTGTGCTTAATTCTTCTTACTGATGGGAAAATAGAGTGACCTGTGCCTGTCCCAACA
The DNA here is from genome assembly GCF_028021215.1 of Eschrichtius robustus. NCBI lineage: Eukaryota > Metazoa > Chordata > Mammalia > Artiodactyla > Eschrichtiidae > Eschrichtius > Eschrichtius robustus. The sequence continues at coordinate 272,919 of NW_027175177.1, forward strand.
CCTAGATCTGGTCTCTCATTGGTTGCCCCTCTTCCCGTTCATCCTCAGGACAAATTGCAACCTGTACAGAACAGGAGGTTAAAGGTGCTGATTCTCCAAGTAGGGAGATTGCTAGTAAAGTAGCTGGAATGGCGAACCCGAGCACAAGGAGATGAGAAATGAGGTGTGTTTTAGAAACCTTTCAAAATCACACGGTGTACCATCTTCTGGGTTTCTCATGCATGTTTTCGATGTAGGATGATGCCCTTGAACCTGGAGATTTGGGTCCCATGGGATGGGTACCACGCCGTATTACTGTAAAGGGTTTGCGTTTGCTCACTCAACCTCACCCAACCTCTCAGCCCCAAGAGTGTCCACCCTTATGTCTCATCCAGCTGTGTGTCTAGATATGGTCAATCCAGGTTGCATCACAGCCCCTGACCGAATTTTGGAAGAATTTCTCTCTCTTTCACTGTCTTTGTTTTACGGGTTTTTACAAGTAATTTATTTTTATAATGGGGTTTAGCTGCTTTTCACGGCTGTGTTTATGCGGCTTTACACCCACTTGACACACTTCCAGAGAGATATCAATACATAGGTTTTAAGATTCTTACTAGTCAGATATATAGTTGTGCGGTGAATAGGGGTTGTTGAGTCCAGTTCACTGAGCAAGGAGTAGGTCGTGTCTATTACATATTGGGTGTATGGAACGGTATCTGAGCTAATTTGAAACCCTTGTTTTATGCATCACACCACCTCACCTTTCCCGTTAAGCAGCCATAGTGTGTTTTCTAAACGTGTGACTCTGTTCTCTTTTGTAATTCAGTTCAAGTGTAGCAGTTTTTACATTCCCTCTATAAGAGATAACTTATGATAAGTGTCTTTTTCTGTGTGACTTATTTCACTTAGAGTCGTCGTACCTAAATCCACTCATCATGCTGCTACTAGCCTTATGACATTGATTTTATGGCTGAGTGATATTCCATTGTACATAAGGACCACAACTTCTTTATCCATTTTTCTCTTTCCTGGGATATTTCAGGTGTCATGAAGTGGAGGTTCTTGTCAACAGAGCAGCCCTAAACTTTGGTGTGCCTGTGTCTTGCTGATTTTTAGTTTTCCCAATTTATACGCCCATGAGTGGAAGTGCCCTATGGTCCCTAAGCTCTGCTTTTCGATGTTTCAGGACACACCGTACACTCCTCCAGAGTGGCTGTTGGCAATTTACATCCCGCCCATCAGCGTAGCAAGGCTGCCATTTCTCCATGGCCTGTCCTGCATTTGTGGTTTTGACACTTTTTTCAGCATGGCCCTTTTGACCGATGGGAAGCGAGACTTCTTTGTAGCGCTGATATGCCTTTCCAGGTGGCTTGGTTTGCCAAAAAGGGCGTCTGCGTTTTTTCCTGAATATATTCAGGAAAAAACGCAGACGCCCTTTTTGGCCAAGGGCATCATTGTCGACGTTTTGCCGCTTTTCATGTGCTTTAAAGGCGATTCGAATCTACCTCCTGAAATCTGTTTCCTGCAATTCTGCCTTGCTTTCAAATCCTCTTTGTTGCCTTCCCTCAATATATTTGTGGACGAGAGTTATCATTTATAACTCTGCAGGTTTGTGAATTGCAGTGCCCCTGAGCTCCATTTTTCAACTTGCTTTTTTGGGAGCTGACGTCAAATCGCGGGATTGCCTCAGGCACTATTCTGGTTCCCGGCGGCAGGCTGAGCCTGTGCTTAATTCTTCTTCCTGATGGGAAAATAGAGTGACCTGTGCCTGTCCCAACACCTAGATCTGGTCTCTCATTGGTTGCCCCTCTTCCCGTTCATCCTCAGGACAAATTGCAACCTGTACAGAACAGGAGGTTAAAGGTGCTGATTCTCCAAGGAGGGAGATTGCTAGTAAAGTAGCTGGAATGGCGAACCCGAGCACAAGGAGATGAGAAATGAGGTGCGTTTTAGAAACCTTTCCCGATCACACGGTGTACCATCTTCTGGGTTTCTCATGCATGTTTTTGATGCAGGAAGATGCCCTTGAAACTGGAGATTTGGGACCCATGGGATGGGTACCACGCAGTATTACTTTAAAGGGTCTGCGTTTGCTCACCCAACCTCACCAAACCTGTCAGCCCCAAGAGTGTCCACCCTTAGGTCTCATCCAACTGTGGGTCTAGATATGTTCAATCCAGGTTGCATCACAGCCCCTGAACGAATTGTGTAAGAATTTCTCTCTCTTTCACTGTCTTTGTTTTACGGGTTTTTACAAGTAATTTATTTTTATAATGGGGTTTAGCTGCTTTTCACGGCTGTGTTTATGCGACTTTACACCCACTTGACACACTTCCAGAGAGATATCAATACATAGGTTTTAAGATTCTTACTACTCACATATATTCTTGTGCGGTGAGTAGGGGGTGTTGAGTCCAGTTCACTGAGCAAGGAGTAGGTCTTGTCTATTACATATTGGGTGTATGGAACGGTATCTGAGCGAATTTGAAACCCTTGTTTTATGCATCACCCCACCTCACCTTTCCCGGTAAGCAGACATAGTGTGTTTTCTAAACGTGTGACTCTGTTCTGTTTTGTAATTCAGTTCAAGTGTAGCGGTTTTTACATTCCCTCTATAAGTGATAGCTTATGATAAGTGTCTTTTTCTGTGTGACTTATTTCACTTAGAATCGTCGTACCTAACTCCACTCATCTTGCTTCTACTAGCCTTATGACATTGATTTCATGTCTGAGAGATATTCCATTGTACATAAGGACGACAACTTCTTTATCCATTTTTCTCTTTCCTGGGATATTTAAGGTGTCATGAAGGGGAGGTTCTTGTCAACAGAGCAGCCCTAAACTTTGGGGTACCTGTGTCTTGCTGATTTTTAGTTTTCCCAATTTATACGCCCATGAGTGGACGTGCCCTATGCTCCCTTAGCTGTGTTTTTTTGATGTTTCAGGACACACCGTACACTTCTCCAGAGTGACTGTTGGCAATTTACATCCCGCCCATCAGCGTAGCAAGGCTGCCATTTCTCCATGGCCTGTCCTGCATTTCTGGTTTTGACACTTTTTGCAGCATGGCCCTTTTGACCGATGGGAAGCGAGACTTCTTTGTAGCGCTGATTTGCCTTTCCAGGTTGCTTGGTTGGCCAAAAAGGGCGTATGCGTTTTTTCCTGAATATATTCAGGAAAAAACGCATACGCCCTTTTTGGCCAAGGTCATCATTGTCGACGTTTTGCCACTTTTCATGTGCTTTAAAGGCGATTCGAATCTACCTCCTGAAACCTGTTTCCTGCAATTCTGCCTTGCTTTCAAATCCTCTTCGTTGCCTTCCCTCAATATACTTGGGGACGAGAGTTATCATTTATAACTCTGCAGGTTTGTGAATTGCAGTGCCCCTGAGCTCCATTTTGCAACTCGCTGTTTTGGGAGCTGGCCGCAAAAGCGCGGGATTTCCTCAGGCCCTATTCTGGTTCTGGGCGGCAGGCTGAGCCTGTGGTTAATTCTTCTTCCTGATGGGAAAATAGAGTGACCTGTGCCTGTCCCAACACCTAGATCTAGTCTCTCATTGGTTGCCCCTCTTCCCGTTCATCCTCAGGACAAATTGCAACGTGTAGGGAACAGGAGGTTAAAGGTGCTGATTCTCCAAGTAGGGAGATTGCTAGTAAAGTATCTGGAATGGTGAACCCGAACACAAGGAGATGAGAAATGAGGTGCGTTTTAGAAACCTTTCAAAATCACACGGTGTACCATCTTCTGGGTTTCTCATGCATGTTTTCGATGTAGGAAGATGCCCTTGAACCTGGAGATTTGGGACCCATGGGATGGGTACCACGCAGTATTACTTTAAAGGGTCTGCGTTTGCTCACCCAACCTCTCAGCCCCAAGAGTGTCCACCCTTATGTCTCATCCAGCTGTGGGTCTAGATATGGTCAATGCAGGTTGCATCACAGCCTCTGAACGAATTTTGTAAGAATTTTTCTCTCTTTCACTGTCTTTGTTTTACGGGTTTTTAAAAGTAATTTATTTCTATAATGGGGTTTAGCTGCTTTTCACGGCTGTGTTTATGCGGCTTTACACCCACTTGACTCACTTCCAGACAGATATCAATACATAGGTTTTAAGATTCTTACTAGTCACATGTATTCTTGTGCAGTGAATAGGGGGTGTTGAGTCCAGTTCACTGAGCAAGGAGTAGGTCTTGTCTATTACATATTGGGTGTATGGAACGGTATCTGAGCGAATTTGAAACCCTTGTTTTGTGCATCACCCCACCTCAACTTTCCCGTTAAGCAGCCATTGTGTGTTTTCTAAATGTGTGACTCTGTTCTGTTTTGTAATTCAGTTCAAGTGTAGCGGTTTTTACATTTCCTCTATAAGTGATAGCTTATGATAAGTGTCTTTTTCTGTGTGACTTATTTCACTTAGAATCGTCGTGCCTAAATCCACTCATCTTGCTTCTACTAGCCTTATGACATTGATTTCATGTCTGAGTGATATTCCATTGTACATAAGGACCACAACTTCTTTATCCATTTTTCTCTTTCCTGGGATATTTAAGGTGTCATGAAGTGGAGGTTCTTGTCAACAGAGCAGCCCTAAACTTTGGGGTGCCTGTGTCTTGCTGATTTTTAGTTTTCCCAATTTATACGCCCATGAGTGGACGTGCCCTATGCTCCCTAAGCTGTGCTTTTTCGATGTTTCAGGACACACCGTACACTTCTCCAGAGTGGCTGTTGGCAATTTACATCCCGCCCATCAGTGTAGCAATGCTGCCATTTCTCCATGGCCTGTCCTGCATTTCTGGTTTTGACACTTTTTGCAGCATGGCCCTTTTGACCGATGGGAAGCGAGACTTCTTTGTAGCGCTGATTAGCCTTTCCAGGTTGCTTGGTTGGCCAAACAGGGCGTATGCGTTTTTTCCTGAATATATTCAGGAAAAAACGCATACGCCCTTTTTGGCCAAGGGCATCATTGTCGACGTTTTGCCACTTTTCATGTGCTTTAAAGGCGATTCGAATCTACCTCCTGAAACCTGTTTCCTGCAATTCTGCCTTGCTTTCAAATCCTCTTTGTTGCCTTCCCTCAATATATTTGTGGACGTGAGTTATCATTTATAACAATGCAGGTTTGTGAATTGCAGGGCCCCTGAGCTCCATTTTTCAACTTGCTTTTTTGGGAGCTGGAGTCAAATCGCGGGATTGCCTCAGGTACTATTCTGGTTCTCGGCGGCAGGCTGAGCCTGTGCTTAATTCTTCTTCCTGATGGGAAAATAGAGTGACCTGTGCCTGTCCCAACACCTAGATCTGGTCTCTCTTTGGTTGCCCCTCTTCCCGTTCATCCTCAGGACAAATTGCAACCTGTACGGAACAGGAGGTTAAAGGTGCTGATTCTCCAACTAGGGAGATTGCTAGTAAAGTAGCTGGAATGGCGAACCCGAGCACAAGGAGATGAGAAATGAGGTGCGTTTTAGAAACCTTTCAAAATCACACGGTGTACCATCTTCTGGGTTTCTCATGCATGTTTTCGATGTAGGATGATGCCCTTGAACCTGGAGATTTGGGACCCATGGGATGGGTACCACGCAGTATTCCTTTAAAGGGTCTGCGTTTGCTCACCCAACCTCACCCAACCTCTCAGCCCCAAGAGTGTCCACCCTTATGTCTCATCCAGCTGTGTGTCTAGATATGGTCAATCCAGGTTGCATCACAGCCTCTGAACGAATTTTGTAAGAATTTCTCTCTCTTTCACTGTCTTTGTTTTACGGGTTTTTAAAAGTAATTTATTTTTATATTGGGATTTAGCTGCTTTTCACGGCTGTGTTTATGCGGCTTTACACCCACTTGACTCACTTCCAGACATATATCAATACATAGGTTTTACGATTCTTACTAGTCAGATATATAGTTGTGCGGTGAATAGGGGGTGTTGAGTCCAGTTCACTGAGCAAGGAGTAGGTCGTGTCTATTACATATTGGGTGTATGGATCGGTATCTGAGCGAATTTGAAACCCTTGTTTTATGCATCACCCCACCTCACCTTTCCCGTTAAGCAGCCATAGTGTGTTTTGTAAACGTGTGACTCTGTTCTGTTTTGTAATTCAGTTCAAGTGTAGCGGTTTTTACATTCCCTCTATATGTGATAGCTTATGATAAGTGTCTTTTTCTGTGTGACTTATTTCACTTAGAATCGTCGTACCTAAGTCCACCCATCTTGCTTCTACTAGCCTTATGACATTGATTTCATGGCTGAGTGATATTCCATTGTACATAAGGACCACAACTTCTTTATCCATTTTTCTCTTTCCTGGGATATTTAAGGTGTCATGAAGTGGAGGTTCTTGTCAACAGAGCAGCCCTAAACTTTGGGATGCCTGTGTCTTGCTGATTTTTAGTTTTCCCAATTTATACGCCCATGAGTGGAAGTGCCCTATGCTCCCTAAGCTGTGTTTTTTCGATGTTTCAGGACACACCGTACACTTCTCCAGAGTGGCTGTTGGCAATTTACATCCCGCCCATCAGCGTAGCAAGGCTGCCATTTCTCCATGGCCTGTCCTGCATTTCTGGTTTTGACACTTTTTGCAGCATGGCCCTTTTGACCGATGGGACGCGAGACTTCTTTGTAGCGCTGATTTGCCTTTCCAGGTTGCTTGGTTGGCCAAAAAGGGCGTATGCGTTTTTTCCTGAATATATTCAGGAAAAAACGCATTCGCCCTTTTTGGCCAAGGGCATCATTGTCGACCTTTTGCCGCTTTTCATGTGCTTTAAAGCCAATTCGAATCTACCTCCTGAAACCTGTTTCCTGCAATTCTGCCTTGCATTCAAATCCTCTTAGTTACCTTCCCTCAATATATTTGTGGACGAGAGTTATCATTTATAACAATGCAGGTTTGTGAATTGCAGGGCCCCTGAGCTCCATTTTTCAACTTGCTTTTTTGGGAGCTGGCGTCAAATCGTGGGATTGCCTCAGGCACTATTCTGGTTCCCGTCGGCAGGCTGAGCCTGTGGTTAATTCTTCTTCCTGATGGGAAAATAGTGTGACCTGTGCCTGTCCCAACACCTAGATCTAGTCTCTCATTGGTTGCCCCTCTTCCCGTTCATCCTCAGGACAAATTGCAACCTGTAGGGAACAGGAGCTTAAAGGTGCTGATTCTCCAAGTAGGGAGATTGCTAGTAAAGTAGCTGGAATGGCGAACCCGAACACAAGGAGATGAGAAATGAGGTGCGTTTTAGAAACCTTTCAAAATCACACGGTGTACCATCTTCTGGGTTTCTCATGCATGTTTTCGACGTAGGAAGATGCCCTTGAACCTGGAGATTTGGGACCCATGGGACGGGTACCACGCAGTATTACTTTAAAGGGTCTGCGTTTGCTCACCCAACCTCACCCAACCTGTCAGCCCCAAGAGTGCCCACCCTTATGTCTCATCCAGCTGTGGGTCTAGATATGGTCAATCCAGGTTGCATCACAGCCCCTGAACGAATTGTGTAAGAATTTCTCTCTCTTTCACTGTCTTTGTTTTACGGGTTTTTAAAAGTAATTTATTTTTATATTGGGATTTAGCTGCTTTTCACGACTGTGTTTATGCGGCTTTACACCCACTTGACTCACTTCCAGACAGATATCAATACATAGGTTTTACGATTCTTACTAGTCACATATATTCTTGTGCGGAGAATAGGGGGTGTTGAGTCCAGTTCACTGAGCAAGGAGTAGGTCTTGTCTATTACATATTGGGTGTATGGATCGGTATCTGAGCGAATTTGAAACCCTTGTTTTATGCATCACCCCACCTCACCTTTCCCGTTAAGCAGCCATAGTGTGTTTTCTAAACGTGTGACTCTGTTCTGTTTTGTAATTTAGTTCAAGTGTAGCGGTTTTTACATTCCCTCTATAAGTGATAGCTTATGATAAGTGTCTTTTTCTGTGTGACTTATTTCACTTAGAATCGTCGTGCCTAAATCCACTCATCTTGCTTCTACTAGCCTTATGACATTGATTTCATGTCTGAGTGATATTCCATTGTACATAAGGACCACAACTTCTTTATCCATTTTTCTCTTTCCTGCGATATTTAAGGTGTCATGAAGTAGAGGTTCTTGTCAACAGAGCAGCCCTAAACTTTGGGGTGCCTGTGTCTTGCTGATTTTTAGTTTTCCCAATTTATACGCCCATGAGTGGACGTGCCCTATGCTCCCTAAGCTGTGTTTTTTCGATGTTTCAGGACACACCGTACACTTCTCCAGAGTGGCTGTTGGCAATTTACATCCCGCCCATCAGTGTAGCAATGCTGCCATTTCTCCATGGCCTGTCCTGCATTTCTGGTTTTGACACTTTTTGCAGCATGGCTCTTTTGACCGATGGGAAGCGAGACTTCTTTGTAGCGCTGATTAGCCTTTCCAGGTTGCTTGGTTGGCCAATCAGGGCGTATGCGTTTTTTCCTGAATATATTCAGGAAAAAACGCATACGCCCTTTTTGGCCAAGGGCATCATTGTCGATGTTTTGCCACTTTTCATGTGCTTTAAAGGCGATTCGAATCTACCTCCTGAAACCTGTTTCCTGCAATTCTGCCTTGCTTTCAAATCCTCTTCGTTGCCTTCCCTCAATATATTTGTGGACGAGAGTTATCATTTATAACTCTGCAGGTTTGTGAATGGCAGTTCCCCTGAGCTCCATTTTGCAACTCGCTTTTTTGGGAGCTGGCCGCAAAAGCATGGGATTGCCTCAGGCCCTATTCTGCTTCTGGGCGGCAGGCTGAGCCTGTGGTTAATTCTTCTTCCTGATGGGAAAATAGAGTGACCTGTGCCTGTCCCAACACCTAGATCTAGTCTCTCTTTGGTTGCCCCTCTTCCCGTTCATCCTCAGGGCAAATTGCAACCTGTAGGGAACAGGAGGTTAAAGGTGCTGATTCTCCAAGTAGGGAGATTGCTAGTAAAGTAGCTGGAATGGCGAACCCGAGCACAAGAAGATGAGAAATGAGGTGCGTTTTAGAAACCTTTCAAAATCACACGGTGTACCATCTTCTGGGTTTCTCATGCATGTTTTCGATGTAGGAATATGCCCTTGAACCTGGAGATTTGGGACCCATGGGATGGGTACCACGCAGTATTCCTTTAAAGGGTCTGCGTTTGCTCACCCAACCTCACCCAACCTCTCAGCCCCAAGAGTGTCCACCCTTATGTCTCATCCAGCTGTGGGTCTAGATATGGTCAATCCAGGTTGCATCACAGCCTCTGAACGAATTTTGTAAGAATTTCTCTCTCTTTCACTGTCTTTGTTTTACGGGTTTTTAAAAGTAATTTATTTTTATATTGGGATTTAGCTGCTTTTCACGGCTGTGTTTATGCGGCTTTACACCCACTTGACTCACTTCCAGACAGATATCAATACATAGGTTTTACGATTCTTACTAGTCACATATATTCTTGTGCGGTGAATAGGGGGTGTTGAGTCCAGTTCAGTGAGCAAGGAGTAGGTCTTGTCTATTACATATTGGGTGTATGGATCGGTATCTGAGCGAATTTGAAACCCTTGTTTTATGCATCACCCCACCTCACCTTTCCCGTTAAGCAGCCATAGTGTGTTTTCTAAACGTGTGACTCTGTTCTGTTTTGTAATTTAGTTCAAGTGTAGCGGTTTTTACATTCCCTCTATATGTGATAGCTTATGATAAGTGTCTTTTTCTGTGTGACTTATTTCACTTAGAATCGTCGTATCTAACTCCACTCATCTTGCTTCTACTAGCCTTATGACATTGATTTCATGTCTGAGTGATATTCCATTGTACATAAGGACCACAACTTCTTTATCCATTTTTCTCTTTCCTGGGATATTTAAGGTGTCATGAAGTGGAGGTTCTTGTCAACAGAGCAGCCCTAAACTTTGGGGTGCCTGTGTCTTGCTGATTTTTAGTTTTCCCAATTTATACGCCCATGAGTGGACGTGCCCTATGCTCCCTAAGCTGTGTATTTTCGATGTTTCAGGACACACCGTACACTTCTCCAGAGTGGCTGTTGGCAATTTACATCCCGCCCATCAGCGTAGCAAGGCTGCCATTTCTCCATGGCCTGTCCTGCATTTCTGGTTGTGACACTTTCTGCAGCATGGCCCTTTTGACCCATGGGAAGCGAGACTTCTTTGTAGCGCTGATTTGCCTTTCCAGGTTGCTTGGTTGGCCAAAAAGGGCGTATGCGTTTTTTCCTGAATATATTCAGGAAAAAACGCATACGCCCTTTTTGGCCAAGGGCATCATTGTCGACCTTTTGCCGCTTTTCATGTGCTTTAAAACCAATTCGAATCTACCTCCTGAAACCTGTTTCCTGCAATTCTGCCTTGCTTTCAAATCCTCTTTGTTACCTTCCCTCAATATATTTGTGGACGAGAGTTATCATTTATAACAATGCAGGTTTGTGAATGGCAGGGCCCCTGAGCTCCATTTTTCAACTTGCTTTTTTGGGAGCTGGCGTCAAATCGCGGGATTGCCTCAGGTACTATTCTGGTTCCCGGCGGCAGGCTGAGCCTGTGCTTAATTCTTCTTCCTGATGGGAAAATAGAGTGACATGTGCCTGTCCCAACACCTAGATCTGGTCTCTCATTGGTTGCCCCTCTTCCCGTTTATCCTCAGGACAAATTGCAACCTGTACAGAACAGGAGGTTAAAGGTGCTGATTCTCCAACTAGGGAGATTGCTAGTAAAGTAGCTGGAATGGCGAACCCGAGCACAAGGAGATGAGAAATGAGGTGCGTTTTAGAAACCTTTCCCGATCACACGGTGTACCATCTTCTGGGTTTCTCATGCATGTTTTCGATGTAGGAAGATGCCCTTGAACCTGGAGATTTGGGACCCATGGGATGGGTACCACGCCGTATTACTTTAAAGGGTCTGCGTTTGCTCACCCAACCTCACCCAACCTCTCAGCCCCAAGAGTGTCCACCCTTATGTCTCATCCAGCTGTGTGTCTAGATATGGTCAATGCAGGTTGCATCACAGCCCCTGACCGAATTTTGGAAGAATTTCTCTCTCTTTCACTGTCTTTGTTTTACGGGTTTTTACAAGTAATTTATTTTTATAATGGGGTTTAGCTGCTTTTCACGGCTGTGTTTATGCGGCTTTACCCCCACTTGACACACTTCCAGAGAGATATCAATACATAGGTTTTAACATTCTTACTAGTCAGATATATAGTTGTGCGGTGAATAGGGGGTGTTGAGTCCAGTTCACTGAGCAAGGAGTAGGTCGTGTCTATTACATATTGGGTGTATGGAACGGTATCTGAGCTAATTTGAAACCCTTGTTTTATGCATCACACCACCTCACCTTTCCCGTTAAGCAGCCATAGTGTGTTTTGTAAATGTGTGACTCTCTTCTGATTTGTAATTCAGTTCAAGTGTAGCGGTTTTTACATTCCCTCTATAAGTGATAGCTTTTGATAAGTGTCTTTTTCTGTGTGACTTATTTCACTTAGAATCGTCGTACCTAAGTCCACCCATCTTGCTTCTACTAGCCTTATGACATTGATTTCATGGCTGAGTGATATTCCATTGTACATAAGGACCACAACTTCTTTATCCATTTTTCTCTTTCCTGGGATATTTAAGGTGTCATGAAGTGGAGGTTCTTGTCAACAGAGCAGCCCTAAACTTTGGGGTGCCTGTGTCTTGCTGATTTTTAGTTTTCCCAATTTATACGCCCATGAGTGGAAGTGCCCTATGCTCCCTAAGCTCTGTTTTTTCGATGTTTCAGGACACACCGTACACTTCTCCAGAGTGGCTGTTGGCAATTTACATCCCGCCCATCAGTGTAGCAAGGCTGCCATTTCTCCATGGCCTGTCCTGCATTTCTGGTTTTGACACTTTTTGCAGCATGGCCCTTTTGACCGATGGGACGCGAGACTTCTTTGTAGCGCTGATTTGCCTTTCCAGGTTGCTTGGTTGGCCAAAAAGGGCGTATGCGTTTTTTCCTGAATATATTCAGGAAAAAACGCATACGCCCTTTTTGGCCAAGGGCATCATTGTCGACCTTTTGCCGCTTTTCATGTGCTTTAAAGCCAATTCGAATCTACCTCCTGAAACCTGTTTCCTGCAATTCTGCCTTGCTTTCAAATCCTCTTAGTTACCTTCCCTCAATATATTTGTGGACGAGAGTTATCATTTATAACAATGCAGGTTTGTGAATTGCAGGGCCCCTGAGCTCCATTTTTCAACTTGCTTTTTTGGGAGCTGGCGTCAAATCGTGGGATTGCCTCAGGCACTATTCTGGTTCCCTGCGGCAGGCTGAGCCTGTGGTTAATTCTTCTTCCTGATGGGAAAATAGAGTGACCTGTGCCTGTCCCAACACCTAGATCTAGTCTCTCATTGGTTGCCCCTCTTCCCGTTCATCCTCAGGACAATTTGCAACCTGTAGGGAACAGGAGCTTAAAGGTGCTGATTCTCCAAGTAGGGAGATTGCTAGTAAAGTAGCTGGAATGGCGAACCCGAACACAAGGAGATGAGAAATGAGGTGCGTTTTAGAAACCTTTCAAAATCACACGGTGTACCATCTTCTGGGTTTCTCATGCATGTTTTCGACGTAGGATGATGCCCTTGAACCTGGAGATTTGGGACCCATGGGACGGGTACCACGCAGTATTACTTTAAAGGGTCTGCGTTTGCTCACCCAACCTCACCCAACCTGTCAGCCCCAAGAGTGCCCACCCTTATGTCTCATCCAGCTGTGGGTCTAGATATGGTCAATCCAGGTTGCATCACAGCCCCTGAACGAATTGTGTAAGAATTTCTCTCTCTTTCACTGTCTTTGTTTACGGCTTTTTAAAAGTAATTTATTTTTATAATGGGGTTTAGCTGCTTTTCACGGCTGTGTTTATGCGGCTTTACACCCACTTGACTCACTTCCAGACAGATATCAATACATAGGTTTTAAGATTCTTACTAGTCACATATATTCTTGTGCGGTGAATAGGGGGTGTTGAGTCCAGTTCACTGAGCAAGGAGTAGGTCTTGTCTATTACATATTGGGTGTATGGAACGGTATCTGAGCGAATTTGAAAACCTTGTTTTATGCATCACCCCACCTCACCTTTCCCGTTAAGCAGCCATAGTGTGTTTTCTAAACGTGAGACTCTGTTCTGTTTTATAATTCAGTTCAAGTGTAGCGGTTTTTACATTCCCTCTATATGTGATAGCTTATGATAAGTGTCTTTTTCTGTGTGACTTATTTCCTTAGAATCGTCGTACCTAAATCCACTCATCTTGCTTCTACAAGCCTTAGGACATTGATTTCATGTCTGAGTGATATTCCATTGTACATAAGGACCACAACTTCTTTATCCATTTTTCTCTTTCCTGGGATATTTAAGGTGTCATGAAGTGGAGGTTCTTGTCAACAGAGCAGCCCTAAACGTTGGGGTGCCTGTGTCTTGCTGATTTTTAGTTTTCCCAATTTATACGCCCATGAGTGGACGTGCCCTATGCTCCCTAAGCTGTGTTTTTTCGATGTTTCAGGACACACCGTACACTTCTCCAGAGTGGCTGTTGGCAATTTACATCCCGCCCATCAGCGTAGCAAGGCTGCCATTTCTCCATGGCCTGTCCTGCATTTCTGGTTTTGACACTTTTTGCAGCATGGCCCTTTTGACCGATGGGACGCGAGACTTCTTTGTAGCGCTGATTTGCCTTTCCAGGTTGCTTGGTTGGCCAAAAAGGGCGTATGCGTTTTTTTCTGAATATATTCAGGAAAAAACGCATACGCCCTTTTTGGCCAAGAGCATCATTTTCGATGTTTTGCCACTTTTCATGTGCTTTAAAGGCGATTCGAATCTACCTCCTGAAACCTGTTTCCTGCAATTCTGCCTTGCTTTCAATTCCTCTTCGTTGCCTTCCCTCAATATATTTGTGGACGAGAGTTATCATTTATAACTCTGCAGGTTTGTGAATGGCAGTGCCCCTGAGCTCCATTTTGCAACTCTCTTTTTTGGGAGCTGGCCGCAAAAGCGTGGGATTGCCTCAGGCCCTATTCTGCTTCTGGGCGGCAGGCTGAGCCTGTGGTTAATTCTTCTTCCTGATGGGAAAATAGAGTGACCTGTGCCTGTCCCAACACCTAGATCTAGTCTCTCATTGGTTGCCCCTCTTCCCGTTCATCCTCAGGACAAATTGCAACCTGTAGGGAACAGGAGATTAAAGGTGCTGATTCTCCAAGTAGGGAGATTGCTAGTAAAGTAGCTGGAATGGCGAACCCGAACACAAGGAGATGAGAAATGAGGTGCATTTTAGAAACCTTTCAAAATCACACGGTGTACCATCTTCTGGGTTTCTCATGCATGTTTTTGATGTAGGAATATGCCCTTGAACCTGGAGATTTGGGACCCATGGGATGGGTACCACGCAGTATTCCTTTAAAGGGTCTGCGTTGGCTCACCCAACCTCACCCAACCTCTCAGCCCCAAGAGTGTCCACCCTTATGTCTCATCCAGCTGTGGGTCTAGATATGGTCAATCCAGGTTGCATCACAGCCTCTGAACGAATTTTGTAAGAATTTCTCTCTCTTTCACTGTCTTTGTTTTACGGGTTTTTAAAAGTAATTTATTTTTATAATGGGGTTTAGCTGCTTTTCACGGCTGTGTTTATGCGGCTTTACACCCACTTGACTCACTTCCAGACAGATAATCAATACATAGGTTTTAAGATTCTTACTAGTCAGATATATTCTTGTGCGGTGAATAGGGGGTGTTGAGTCCAGTTCACTGAGCAAGGAGTAGGTCTTGTCTATTACATATTGGGTGTATGGAACGGTATCTGAGCGAATTTGAAACCCTTGTTTTATGCATCACCCCACCTCACCTTTCCCGTTAAGCAGCCATAGTGTGTTTTCTAAACGTGGGACTCTGTTCTCTTTTGTAATTCAGTTCAAGTGTAGCGGTATTTACATTCCCTCTATAAGTGATAGCTTATGATAAGTGTCTTTTTCTGTGTGACTTATTTCACTTAGAATCGTCGTACCTAAATCCACTCATCTTGCTTCTACTAGCCTTAGGACATTTATTTCATGTCTGAGTGATATTCCATTGTACATAAGGACCACAACTTCTTTATCCATTTTTCTCTTTCCTGGGATATTTAAGGTGTCATGAAGTGGAGGTTCTTGTCAACAGAGCAGCCCTAAACTTTGGGGTGCCTGTGTCTTGCTGATTTTTAGTTTTCCCAATTTATACGCCCATGAGTGGACGTGCCCTATGCTCCCTAAGCTGTGTTTTTTCGATGTTTCAGGACACACCGTACACTTCTCCAGAGTGGCTGTTGGCAATTTACATCCCGCCCATCAGTGTAGCAAGGCTGCCATTTCTCCATGGCCTGTCCTGCATTTCTGGTT
Organism: Eschrichtius robustus; assembly: GCF_028021215.1. Taxonomy (NCBI): domain Eukaryota; kingdom Metazoa; phylum Chordata; class Mammalia; order Artiodactyla; family Eschrichtiidae; genus Eschrichtius; species Eschrichtius robustus. The sequence continues at coordinate 288,251 of NW_027175177.1, forward strand.
TTGACACTTTTTGCAGCATGGCCCTTTTGACCGATGGGACGCGAGACTTCTTTGTAGCGCTGATTTGCCTTTCCAGGTTGCTTGGTTGGCCAAAAAGGGCGTATGCGTTTTTTCCTGAATATATTCAGGAAAAAACGCATACGCCCTTTTTGGCCAAGGGCATCATTGTCGACCTTTTGCCGCTTTTCATGTGCTTTAAAACCAATTCGAATCTACCTCCTGAAACCTGTTTCCTGCAATTCTGCCTTGCTTTCAAATCCTCTTTGTTACCTTCCCTCAATATATTTGTGGACGAGAGTTATCATTTATAACAATGCAGGTTTGTGAATGGCAGGGCCCCTGAGCTCCATTTTTCTACTTGCTTTTTTGGGAGCTGGCGTCAAATCGCGGGATTGCCTCAGGTACTATTCTGGTTCCCGGCGGCAGGCTGAGCCTGTGCTTAATTCTTCTTCCTGATGGGAAAATAGAGTGACCTGTGCCTGTCCCAACACCTAGATCTGGTCTCTCATTGGTTGCCCCTCTTCCCGTTTATCCTCAGGACAAATTGCAACCTGTACAGAACAGGAGGTTAAAGGTGCTGATTCTCCAACTAGGGAGATTGCTAGTAAAGTAGCTGGAATGGCGAACCCGAGCACAAGGAGATGAGAAATGAGGTGCGTTTTAGAAACCTTTCCCGATCACACGGTGTACCATCTTCTGGGTTTCTCATGCCTGTTTTCGATGTAGGAAGATGCCCTTGAACCTGGAGATTTGGGACCCATGGGATGGGTACCACGCCGTATTACTTTAAAGGGTCTGCGTTTGCTCACCCAACCTCACCCAACCTCTCAGCCCCAAGAGTGTCCACCCTTATGTCTCATCCAGCTGTGTGTCTAGATATGGTCAATGCAGGTTGCATCACAGCCCCTGACCGAATTTTGGAAGAATTTCTCTCTCTTTCACTGTCTTTGTTTTACGGGTTTTTACAAGTAATTTATTTTTATAATGGGGTTTAGCTGCTTTTCACGGCTGTGTTTATGCGGCTTTACCCCCACTTGACACACTTCCAGAGAGATATCAATACATAGGTTTTAACATTCTTACTAGTCAGATATATAGTTGTGCGGTGAATAGGGGGTGTTGAGTCCAGTTCACTGAGCAAGGAGTAGGTCGTGTCTATTACATATTGGGTGTATGGAACGGTATCTGAGCTAATTTGAAACCCTTGTTTTATGCATCACACCACCTCACCTTTCCCGTTAAGCAGCCATAGTGTGTTTTGTAAATGTGTGACTCTCTTCTGATTTGTAATTCAGTTCAAGTGTAGCGGTTTTTACATTCCCTCTATAAGTGATAGCTTTTGATAAGTGTCTTTTTCTGTGTGACTTATTTCACTTAGAATCGTCGTACCTAAGTCCACCCATCTTGCTTCTACTAGCCTTATGACATTGATTTCATGGCTGAGTGATATTCCATTGTACATAAGGACCACAACTTCTTTATCCATTTTTCTCTTTCCTGGGATATTTAAGGTGTCATGAAGTGGAGGTTCTTGTCAACAGAGCAGCCCTAAACTTTGGGGTGCCTGTGTCTTGCTGATTTTTAGTTTTCCCAATTTATACGCCCATGAGTGGAAGTGCCCTATGCTCCCTAAGCTCTGTTTTTTCGATGTTTCAGGACACACCGTACACTTCTCCAGAGTGGCTGTTGGCAATTTACATCCCGCCCATCAGTGTAGCAAGGCTGCCATTTCTCCATGGCCTGTCCTGCATTTCTGGTTTTGACACTTTTTGCAGCATGGCCCTTTTGACCGATGGGACGCGAGACTTCTTTGTAGCGCTGATTTGCCTTTCCAGGTTGCTTGGTTGGCCAAAAAGGGCGTATGCGTTTTTTCCTGAATATATTCAGGAAAAAACGCATACGCCCTTTTTGGCCAAGGGCATCATTGTCGACCTTTTGCCGCTTTTCATGTGCTTTAAAGCCAATTCGAATCTACCTCCTGAAACCTGTTTCCTGCAATTCTGCCTTGCTTTCAAATCCTCTTAGTTACCTTCCCTCAATATATTTGTGGACGAGAGTTATCATTTATAACAATGCAGGTTTGTGAATTGCAGGGCCCCTGAGCTCCATTTTTCAACTTGCTTTTTTGGGAGCTGGCGTCAAATCGTGGGATTGCCTCAGGCACTATTCTGGTTCCCGGCGGCAGGCTGAGCCTGTGGTTAATTCTTCTTCCTGATGGGAAAATAGAGTGACCTGTGCCTGTCCGAACACCTAGATCTAGTCTCTCATTGGTTGCCCCTCTTCCCGTTCATCCTCAGGACAATTTGCAACCTGTAGGGAACAGGAGCTTAAAGGTGCTGATTCTCCAAGTAGGGAGATTGCTAGTAAAGTAGCTGGAATGGCGAACCCGAACACAAGGAGATGAGAAATGAGGTGCGTTTTAGAAACCTTTCAAAATCACACGGTGTACCATCTTCTGGGTTTCTCATGCATGTTTTCGACGTAGGAAGATGCCCTTGAACCTGGAGATTTGGGACCCATGGGACGGGTACCACGCAGTATTACTTTAAAGGGTCTGCGTTTGCTCACCCAACCTCACCCAACCTGTCAGCCCCAAGAGTGCCCACCCTTATGTCTCATCCAGCTGTGGGTCTAGATATGGTCAATCCAGGTTGCATCACAGCCCCTGAACGAATTGTGTAAGAATTTTTCTCTCTTTCACTGTCTTTGTTTACGGCTTTTTAAAAGTAATTTATTTTTATAATGGGGTTTAGCTGCTTTTCACGGCTGTGTTTATGCGGCTTTACACCCACTTGACTCACTTCCAGACAGATATCAATACATAGGTTTTAAGATTCTTACTAGTCACATATATTCTTGTGCGGTGAATAGGGGGTGTTGAGTCCAGTTCACTGAGCAAGGAGTAGGTCTTGTCTATTACATATTGGGTGTATGGAACGGTATCTGAGCGAATTTGAAAACCTTGTTTTATGCATCACCCCACCTCACCTTTCCCGTTAAGCAGCCATAGTGTGTTTTCTAAACGTGAGACTCTGTTCTGTTTTATAATTCAGTTCAAGTGTAGCGGTTTTTACATTCCCTCTATATGTGATAGCTTATGATAAGTGTCTTTTTCTGTGTGACTTATTTCCTTAGAATCGTCGTACCTAAATCCACTCATCTTGCTTCTACAAGCCTTAGGACATTGATTTCATGTCTGAGTGATATTCCATTGTACATAAGGACCACAACTTCTTTATCCATTTTTCTCTTTCCTGGGATATTTAAGGTGTCATGAAGTGGAGGTTCTTGTCAACAGAGCAGCCCTAAACGTTGGGGTGCCTGTGTCTTGCTGATTTTTAGTTTTCCCAATTTATACGCCCATGAGTGGACGTGCCCTATGCTCCCTAAGCTGTGTTTTTTCGATGTTTCAGGACACACCGTACACTTCTCCAGAGTGGCTGTTGGCAATTTACATCCCGCCCATCAGCGTAGCAAGGCTGCCATTTCTCCATGGCCTGTCCTGCATTTCTGGTTTTGACACTTTTTGCAGCATGGCCCTTTTGACCGATGGGACGCGAGACTTCTTTGTAGCGCTGATTTGCCTTTCCAGGTTGCTTGGTTGGCCAAAAAGGGCGTATGCGTTTTTTTCTGAATATATTCAGGAAAAAACGCATACGCCCTTTTTGGCCAAGAGCATCATTTTCGATGTTTTGCCACTTTTCATGTGCTTTAAAGGCGATTCGAATCTACCTCCTGAAACCTGTTTCCTGCAATTCTGCCTTGCTTTCAATTCCTCTTCGTTGCCTTCCCTCAATATATTTGTGGACGAGAGTTATCATTTATAACTCTGCAGGTTTGTGAATGGCAGTGCCCCTGAGCTCCATTTTGCAACTCTCTTTTTTGGGAGCTGGCCGCAAAAGCGTGGGATTGCCTCAGGCCCTATTCTGCTTCTGGGCGGCAGGCTGAGCCTGTGGTTAATTCTTCTTCCTGATGGGAAAATAGAGTGACCTGTGCCTGTCCCAACACCTAGATCTAGTCTCTCATTGGTTGCCCCTCTTCCCGTTCATCCTCAGGACAAATTGCAACCTGTAGGGAACAGGAGATTAAAGGTGCTGATTCTCCAAGTAGGGAGATTGCTAGTAAAGTAGCTGGAATGGCGAACCCGAACACAAGGAGATGAGAAATGAGGTGCATTTTAGAAACCTTTCAAAATCACACGGTGTACCATCTTCTGGGTTTCTCATGCATGTTTTTGATGTAGGAATATGCCCTTGAACCTGGAGATTTGGGACCCATGGGATGGGTACCACGCAGTATTCCTTTAAAGGGTCTGCGTTGGCTCACCCAACCTCACCCAACCTCTCAGCCCCAAGAGTGTCCACCCTTATGTCTCATCCAGCTGTGGGTCTAGATATGGTCAATCCAGGTTGCATCACAGCCTCTGAACGAATTTTGTAAGAATTTCTCTCTCTTTCACTGTCTTTGTTTTACGGGTTTTTAAAAGTAATTTATTTTTATAATGGGGTTTAGCTGCTTTTCACGGCTGTGTTTATGCGGCTTTACACCCACTTGACTCACTTCCAGACAGATAATCAATACATAGGTTTTAAGATTCTTACTAGTCAGATATATTCTTGTGCGGTGAATAGGGGGTGTTGAGTCCAGTTCACTGAGCAAGGAGTAGGTCTTGTCTATTACATATTGGGTGTATGGAACGGTATCTGAGCGAATTTGAAACCCTTGTTTTATGCATCACCCCACCTCACCTTTCCCGTTAAGCAGCCATAGTGTGTTTTCTAAACGTGGGACTCTGTTCTCTTTTGTAATTCAGTTCAAGTGTAGCGGTATTTACATTCCCTCTATAAGTGATAGCTTATGATAAGTGTCTTTTTCTGTGTGACTTATTTCACTTAGAATCGTCGTACCTAAATCCACTCATCTTGCTTCTACTAGCCTTAGGACATTTATTTCATGTCTGAGTGATATTCCATTGTACATAAGGACCACAACTTCTTTATCCATTTTTCTCTTTCCTGGGATATTTAAGGTGTCATGAAGTGGAGGTTCTTGTCAACAGAGCAGCCCTAAACTTTGGGGTGCCTGTGTCTTGCTGATTTTTAGTTTTCCCAATTTATACGCCCATGAGTGGACGTGCCCTATGCTCCCTAAGCTGTGTTTTTTCGATGTTTCAGGACACACCGTACACTTCTCCAGAGTGGCTGTTGGCAATTTACATCCCGCCCATCAGCGTAGCAAGGCTGCCATTTCTCCATGGCCTGTCCTGCATTTCTGGTTTTGACACTTTCTGCAGCATGGCCCTTTTGACCGATGGGAAGCGAGACTTCTTTGTAGCGCTGATTTGCCTTTCCAGGTTGCTTGGTTGGCCAAAAAGGGCGTATGCGTTTTTTCCTGAATATATTCAGGAAAAAACGCATACGCCCTTTTTGGCCAAGGGCATCATTGTCGACCTTTTGCCGCTTTTCATGTGCTTTAAAACCAATTCGAATCTACCTCCTGAAACCTGTTTCCTGCAATTCTGCCTTGCTTTCAAATCCTCTTTGTTACCTTCCCTCAATATATTTGTGGACGAGAGTTATCATTTATAACAATGCAGGTTTGTGAATGGCAGGGCCCCTGAGCTCCATTTTTCTACTTGCTTTTTTGGGAGCTGGCGTCAAATCGCGGGATTGCCTCAGGTACTATTCTGGTTCCCGGCGGCAGGCTGAGCCTGTGCTTAATTCTTCTTCCTGATGGGAAAATAGAGTGACCTGTGCCTGTCCCAACACCTAGATCTGGTCTCTCATTGGTTGCCCCTCTTCCCGTTTATCCTCAGGACAAATTGCAACCTGTACAGAACAGGAGGTTAAAGGTGCTGATTCTCCAACTAGGGAGATTGCTAGTAAAGTAGCTGGAATGGCGAACCCGAGCACAAGGAGATGAGAAATGAGGTGCGTTTTAGAAACCTTTCAAAATCACACGGTGTACCATCTTCTGGGTTTCTCATGCATGTTTTCGATGTAGGATGATGCCCTTGAACCTGGAGATTTGGGACCCATGGGATGGGTACCACGCCGTATTACTTTAAAGGGTCTGCGTTTGCTCACCCAACCTCACCCAACCTCTCAGCCCCAAGAGTGTCCACCCTTATGTCTCATCCAGCTGTGTGTCTAGATATGGTCAATGCAGGTTGCATCACAGCCCCTGACCGAATTTTGGAAGAATTTCTCTCTCTTTCACTGTCTTTGTTTTACGGGTTTTTAAAAGTAATTTATTTTTATAATGGGGTTTAGCTGCTTTTCACGGCTGTGTTTATGCGGCTTTACCCCCACTTGACACACTTCCAGAGAGATATCAATACATAGGTTTTAACATTCTTACTAGTCAGATATATAGTTGTGCGGTGAATAGGGGGTGTTGAGTCCAGTTCACTGAGCAAGGAGTAGGTCGTGTCTATTACATATTGGGTGTATGGAACGGTATCTGAGCGAATTTGAAACCCTTGTTTTATGCATCACACCACCTCACCTTTCCCGTTAAGCAGCCATAGTGTGTTTTGTAAATGTGTGACTCTCTTCTGATTTGTAATTCAGTTCAAGTGTAGCGGTTTTTACATTCCCTCTATAAGTGATAGCTTTTGATAAGTGTCTTTTTCTGTGTGACTTATTTCACTTAGAATCGTCGTAACTAAGTCCACCCATCTTGCTTCTACTAGCCTTATGACATTGATTTCATGGCTGAGTGATATTCCATTGTACATAAGGACCACAACTTCTTTATCCATTTTTCTCTTTCCTGGGATATTTAAGGTGTCATGAAGTGGAGGTTCTTGTCAACAGAGCAGCCCTAAACTTTGGGGTGCCTGTGTCTTGCTGATTTTTAGTTTTCCCAATTTATACGCCCATGAGTGGACGTGCCCTATGCTCCCTAAGCTGTGTTTTTTCGATGTTTCAGGACACACCGTACACTTCTCCAGAGTGGCTGTTGGCAATTTACATCCCGCCCATCAGCGTAGCAAGGCTGCCATTTCTCCATGGCCTGTCCTGCATTTCTGGTTTTGACACTTTTTGCAGCATGGCCCTTTTGACCGATGGGACGCGAGACTTCTTTGTAGCGCTGATTTGCCTTTCCAGGTTGCTTGGTTGGCCAAAAAGGGCGTATGCGTTTTTTCCTGAATATATTCAGGAAAAAACGCATACGCCCTTTTTGGCCAAGGGCATCATTGTCGACCTTTTGCCGCTTTTCATGTGCTTTAAAGCCAATTCGAATCTACCTCCTGAAACCTGTTTCCTGCAATTCTGCCTTGCTTTCAAATCCTCTTAGTTACCTTCCCTCAATATATTTGAGAACGAGAGTTATCATTTATAACAATGCAGGTTTGTGAATTGCAGGGCCCCTGAGCTGCATTTTTCAACTTGCTTTTTTGGGAGCTGGCGTCAAATCGTGGGATTGCCTCAGGCACTATTCTGGTTCCCGGCGGCAGGCTGAGCCTGTGGTTAATTCTTCTTCCTGATGGGAAAATAGTGTGACCTGTGCCTGTCCCAACACCTAGATCTAGTCTCTCATTGGTTGCCCCTCTTCCCGTTCATCCTCAGGACAAATTGCAACCTGTAGGGAACAGGAGCTTAAAGGTGCTGATTCTCCAAGTAGGGAGATTGCTAGTAAAGTAGCTGGAATGGCGAACCCGAACACAAGGAGATGAGAAATGAGGTGCGTTTTAGAAACCTTTCAAAATCACACGGTGTACCATCTTCTGGGTTTCTCATGCATGTTTTCGACGTAGGAAGATGCCCTTGAACCTGGAGATTTGGGACCCATGGGACGGGTACCACGCAGTATTACTTTAAAGGGTCTGCGTTTGCTCACCCAACCTCACCCAACCTGTCAGCCCCAAGAGTGCCCACCCTTATGTCTCATCCAGCTGTGGGTCTAGATATGGTCAATCCAGGTTGCATCACAGCCCCTGAACGAATTGTGTAAGAATTTCTCTGTCTTTCACTGTCTTTGTTTACGGCTTTTTAAAAGTAATTTATTTTTATAATGGGGTTTAGCTGCTTTTCACGGCTGTGTTTATGCGGCTTTACACCCACTTGACTCACTTCCAGACAGATATCAATACATAGGTTTTAAGATTCTTACTAGTCACATATATTCTTGTGCGGTGAATAGGGGGTGTTGAGTCCAGTTCACTGAGCAAGGAGTAGGTCTTGTCTATTACATATTGGGTGTATGGAACGGTATCTGAGCGAATTTGAAACCCTTGTTTTATGCATCACCCCACCTCACCTTTCCCGTTAAGCAGCCATAGTGTGTTTTCTAAACGTGAGACTCTGTTCTGTTTTATAATTCAGTTCATGTGTAGCGGTTTTTACATTCCCTCTATATGTGATAGCTTATGATAAGTGTCTTTTTCTGTGTGACTTATTTCCTTAGAATCGTCGTACCTAAATCCACTCATCTTGCTTCTACAAGCCTTAGGACATTGATTTCATGTCTGAGTGATATTCCATTGTACATAAGGACCACAACTTCTTTATCCATTTTTCTCTTTCCTGGGATATTTAAGGTGTCATGAAGTGGAGGTTCTTGTCAACAGAGCAGCCCTAAACTTTGGGGTGCCTGTGTCTTGCTGATTTTTAGTTTTCCCAATTTATACGCCCATGAGTGGACGTGCCCTATGCTCCCTAAGCTGTGTTTTTTCGATGTTTCAGGACACACCGTACACTTCTCCAGAGTGGCTGTTGGCAATTTACATCCCGCCCATCAGCGTAGCAAGGCTGCCATTTCTCCATGGCCTGTCCTGCATTTCTGGTTTTGACACTTTTTGCAGCATGGCCCTTTTGACCGATGGGAAGCGAGACTTCTTTGTAGCGCTGATTTGCCTTTCCAGGTTGCTTGGTTGGCCAAAAAGGGCGTATGCGTTTTTTTCTGAATATATTCAGGAAAAAACGCATACGCCCTTTTTGGCCAAGAGCATCATTTTCGATGTTTTGCCACTTTTCATGTGCTTTAAAGGCGATTCGAATCTACCTCCTGAAACCTGTTTCCTGCAATTCTGCCTTGCTTTCAATTCCTCTTCGTTGCCTTCCCTCAATATATTTGTGGACGAGAGTTATCATTTATAACTCTGCAGGTTTGTGAATGGCAGTGCCCCTGAGCTCCATTTTGCAACTCTCTTTTTTGGGAGCTGGCCGCAAAAGCGTGGGATTGCCTCAGGCCCTATTCTGCTTCTGGGCGGCAGGCTGAGCCTGTGGTTAATTCTTCTTCCTGATGGGAAAATAGAGTGACCTGTGCCTGTCCCAACACCTAGATCTAGTCTCTCATTGGTTGCCCCTCTTCCCGTTCATCCTCAGGACAAATTGCAACCTGTAGGGAACAGGAGATTAAAGGTGCTGATTCTCCAAGTAGGGAGATTGCTAGTAAAGTAGCTGGAATGGCGAACCCGAACACAAGGAGATGAGAAATGAGGTGCATTTTAGAAACCTTTCAAAATCACACGGTGTACCATCTTCTGGGTTTCTCATGCATGTTTTTGATGTAGGAATATGCCCTTGAACCTGGAGATTTGGGACCCATGGGATGGGTACCACGCAGTATTCCTTTAAAGGGTCTGCGTTTGCTCACCCAACCTCACCCAACCTCTCAGCCCCAAGAGTGTCCACCCTTATGTCTCATCCAGCTGTGGGTCTAGATATGGTCAATCCAGGTTGCATCACAGCCTCTGAACGAATTTTGTAAGAATTTCTCTCTCTTTCACTGTCTTTGTTTTACGGGTTTTTAAAAGTAATTTATTTTTATAATGGGGTTTAGCTGCTTTTCACGGCTGTGTTTATGTGGCTTTACACCCACTTGACTCACTTCCAGACAGATATCAATACATAGGTTTTAAGATTCTTACTAGTCACATATATTCTTGTGCGGTGAATAGGGGGTGTTGAGTCCAGTTCACTGAGCAATGAGTAGGTCTTGTCTATTACATATTGGGTGTATGGAACGGTATCTGAGCGAATTTGGAACCCTTGTTTTATGCATCACCCCACCTCACCTTTCCCGTTAAGCAGCCATAGTGTGTTTTCTAAACGTGTGACTCTGTTCTGTTTTGTAATTCAGTTCAAGTGTAGCGGTTTTTACATTCCCTCTATAAGTGATAGCTTATGATAAGTGTCTTTTTCTGTGTGACTTATTTCACTTAGAATCGTCGTACCTAAATCCACTCATCTTGCTTCTACTAGCCTTATGACATTGATTTCATGTCTGAGTGATATTCCATTGTACATAAGGACCACAACTTCTTTATCCATTTTTCTCTTTCCGGGGATATTTAAGGTGTCATGAAGTGGAGGTTCTTGTCAACAGAACAGCCCTAAACTTTGGGGTGCCTGTGTCTTGCTGATTTTGAGTTTTCCCAATTTATACGCCCATGAGTGGACGTGCCCTATGCTCCCTAAGCTGTGTTTTTTCGATGTTTCAGGACACACCGTACACTTCTCCAGAGTGGCTGTTGGCAATTTACATCCCGTCCATCAGCGTAGCAAGGCTGCCATTTCTCCATGGCCTGTCCTGCATTTCTGGTTTTGAAAATTTTTGCAGCATGGCCCTTTTGACCGATGGGAAGCGAGACTTCTTTGTAGCGCTGATTAGCCTTTCCAGGTTGCTTGGTTGGCCAAACAGGGCGTATGCGTTTTTTCCTGAATATATTCAGGAAAAAACGCATACGCCCTGTTTGGCCAAGGGCATCATTGTCGACGTTTTGCCACTTTTCATGTGCTTTAAAGGCGATTCGTATCTACCTCCTGAAACCTGTTTCCTGCAATTCTGCCTTGCTTTCAAATCCTCTTCGTTGCCTTCCCTCAATATATTTGTGGACGAGAGTTATCATTTATAACTCAGCAGGTTTGTGAATGGCAGTGCCCCTGAGCTCCATTTTTCAACTGTCTTTTTTGGGAGCTGGCCGCAAAAGCACGGCATTGCCTCAGGCCCTATTCTGGTTCCTGGCGGCAGGCTGAGCCTGTGGATAATTCTTCTTCCTGATGGGAAAATAGAGTGACCTGTGCCTGTCCCAACACCTAGATCTAGTCTCTCATTGGTTGCCCCTCTTCCCGTTCATCCTCAGGACAAATTGCAACGTGTAGGGAACAGGAGGTTAAAGGTGCTGATTCTCCAAGTAGGGAGATTGCTAGTAAAGTAGCTGGAATGGCGAAACCGAGCACAAGGAGATGAGAAATGAGGTGCGTTTTAGAAACCTTTCAAAATCACACGGTGTACCATCTTCTGGGTTTCTCACGCATGTTTTCTATGTAGGAAGATGCCCTTGAACCTGGAGATTTGGGACCCATGGGATGGGTACCACGCAGTATTACTTTAAAGGGTCTGCGTTTGCTCACCCAACCTCACCCAACCTCTCAGCCCCAAGGGTGTCCACCCTTATGTCTCATCCAGCTGTGGGTCTAGATATGGTCAATCCAGGTTGCGTCACAGCCTCTGAACGAATTTTGTAAGAATTTCTCTCTCTTTCACTGTCTTTGTTTTACGGGTTTTTAAAAGTAATTTATTTTTATAATGGGGTTTAGCTGCTTTTCATGGCTGTGTTTATGCGGCTTTACACCCACTTGACTCACTTCCAGAGAGATATCAATACATAGGTTTTAAGATTCTTACTAGTCACATATATTCTTGTGTGGTGAATAGGGGGTGTTGAGTCCAGTTCACTGAGCAAGGAGTAGGTCTTGTCTATTACATATTGGTTGTATGGAACGGTATCTGAGCGAATTTGAAACCTTTGTTTTATGCATCACCCCACCTCACCTTTCCCGTTAAGCAGCCATAGTGTGTTTTCTAAACGTGTGACTCTGTTCTGTTTTGTAATTCAGTTCAAGTGTAGCGGTTTTTACATTCCCTCTATAAGTGATAGCTTATGATAAGTGTCTTTTTCTGTGTGACTTATTTCACTTAGAGTCGTTGTACCTAAATCCACTCATCATGCTGCTACTAGCCTTAGGACATTGATTTCATGGCTGAGTGATACTCCATTGTACATAAGGACCACAACTTCTTTATCCATTTTTCTCTTTCCTCGGATATTTAAGTTGTCATGAAGTGGAGGTTCTTGTCAACAGAACAGCCCTAAACTTTCGGGTGCCTGTGACTTGCTGATTTTTAGTTTTTCCAATTTATACGCCCATGAGTGGACGTGCCCTATGCTCCCTAAGCTGTTTTTTTTCGATGTTTCAGGACACAACGTACACTTCTCCAGAGTGGCTGTTGGCAATTTACATCCCGCCCATCAGTGTAGCAAGGCTGCCATTTCTCCATGGCCTGTCCTCCATTTCTGGTTTTGACACTTTTTGCAGCATGGCCCTTTTGACCGATGGGAAGCGAGACTTCTTTGTAGCGCTGATTTGCCTTTCCAGGTTGCTTGGTTGGCCAAACAGGGCGTATTCGTTTTTTCCTGAATATATTCAGGAAAAAACGCATACGCCCTGTTTGGCCAAGGGCATCATTGTCGACGTTTTGCCGCTTTTCATGTGCTTTAAAGTCGATTCGTATCTACCTCCTGAAATCTGTTTCCCGCAATTCTACCTTGCTTTCAAATCCTCTTCGTTGCCTTCCCTCAATATATTTGTGGACGAGAGTTATGATTTATAACTCTGCGTGTTTGTGAATTGCAGTGCCCCTGAGCTCCATTTTTCAACTGTCTTTTTTGGGAGCTGGCCGCAAAAGCACGGGATTGCCTCAGGCCCTATTCTGGTTCCCGGCGGCAGGCTGAGCCTGTGGTTAATTCTTCTTCCTGTTGGGAAAATAGAGTGACCTGTGCCTGTCCCAACACCTAGATCTAGTCTCTCATTGGTTGCCCCTCTTCCCGTTCATCCTCAGGACAAATTGCAACCTGTAGGGAACAGGAGGTTAAAGGTGCTGATTCTCCAAGTAGGGAGATTGCTAGTAACGCGGCCGGAATGGCGAACCCGAGCACAAGGAGATGAGAAATGATGTGCTTTTCAGAAACCTTTCCCGATCAGACGGTGTACCATCTTCTGGGTTTCTCATGCATGTTTTCGATGTAGGAAGATGCCCTTGAACCTGGAGATTTGGGACCCATGGGATGGGGACCACGCAGTAGTACTTTAAAGGGTCTGCCTTTGCTCACCCAACCTCACCAAACCTCTCAGCCCCAAGAGTGTCCACCCTTATGTCTCATTTGGCTGTGGGTCTAGATGAGGTCAATCCAGGTTGCATCACAGCCCCTGAACGAATTGTGTAACAATTTCTCTCTCTTTCACTCTCTTTGTTTCATGGGTTTTTAAAAGTAATTTATTTTTATAATGGGGTTTGGCTGCTTTTCACTGCTGTGTTTACGCCCCTTTACACCCACTTGACACACTTCCAGAGAGATATCAATACATTGGTTTTAAGATTCTTACTAGTCAGATATGTTCTTGTGCGGTGAATACGGGGTGTTGAGTCCAGTACACTGAGCAAGGAGTAGGTCTTGTCTATTACATATTGGGTTTATAGAACGGTATCTGAGCTAATTTGAAACCCTTGTTTTATGCATCACCCCACCTCACCTTTCCCGTTAAGCAGCCATAGTGTGTTTTCAAAATGTGTGACTGTGTTCTGTTTTGTAATTCAGTTCAAGGGTAACTGTTTTTACATTCCCTCTATAAGTGATATTTTATGATAAGTGTCATTTTCTGGGTGACTTATTTCACTTAGAATGCTCGTACCTAAATCCACTCAGCATGCTGCTACTAGCCTTAGGACATTGATTTCATGGCTGAGTGATATTCCATTGTACATAAGGACCTCAACTTCTTTATCCATTTTTCTCGTTCCTGGGATATTTAAGGTGGAATGAAGTGGAGGTCCTTGTCAACAGAGCAGCCCTTAACTTTGGGGTGCCTGTGTGTTGCTGATTTTTAGTTTTCCCAATTTGTACACCCATGAGTGGAAGTGCCCTATGCTCTCTAAGCTGTGTGTTTTAGGTGTTTCAGGACACACCGTACACTTCTCCAGAGTGGCTGTTGGCAATTTACATCCCGCCCATCAGCGTAGCAAGGCTCCCATTTCTCCATGGAATGTCCTGCCTTTCTGGTTTGTACACTTTTTTCAGCATGGCCCTTTGACCGATGGGAAGCGAGACTTTTTGTAGCGCTGATTTGCCTTTCCAGGTTGCTTGGTTGGCCAAAAAGGGCGTATGCGTTTTTTCCTGAATATACTCAGGAAAAAAGGAATACGCCCCTTTTGACCAAGGGCATCATTGTCCACGTTTTGTCGCTTTTCATGTGCTTTAAAGGCTATTCGTATCTACCTCCTGAAAGCTGTTTCCTGCAATTCTGCCTTGCTTTCAAATTCTCTTCATTGTCTTCCCTCAATATATTTGTGGATGAGAGTTATCATTTATAACTCTGTAGGTCTGTGAATTGCAGTGCCCCTGAGCTCCATTTTTCAACTGGATTTTTTGGGAGCTGGCCGCAAAAGCGCAGGATTGCTTCAGGCCCTATTCTGGTTCCGGGGGGCAGGCTGAGCCTGTGGTTAATTCTTCTTCCTGATGGGAAAAAAGAGTCACCTGTGCCTGTCACAACACCTAGAGCTAGTCTCTCATTGGTTCCCCCACTTCCCGTTCATTCTCAGGACAAATTGCAACCTGTACAGAACAGGAGGTTAAAGGTTCCGATTCTCCAAGGAGGGAGATTGCTAATAACGTGGCTGGACCGGCGAACCCGAGCACAAGGAGATGAGAAATGAGGTGCGTTTCAGAAACCTTTCCCGATCAAACGGTGTACCATCTTCTGGGTTTCTCATGCATGTATTCGATGTAGGAAGATGCCCTTGAACCTGGAAATTTGGGACCCATGGGATGTGGACACGCAGTAGTACTTTAAAGGGTCTGCATTTGCTCACCCAACCTCACCAAACCTCTCAGCCCCAAGAGTGTCCACCCTTATGTCTCATCTAGCTGTGGGTCTAGATATGGTCAATCCAGGTTGCATCACAGCCCCTGAACGAATTGTGTAAGAATTTCTCTCTCTTTCACTCTCTTTGTTTCATGGGTTTTTAAAAGTAATTTATTTTTATAATGGGGTTTGGCTGCTTTTCACTGCTGTGTTTACGCCCCTTTACACACACTTGACACACTTTCAGAGAGATATCAATACATTGGTTTTAAGATTCTTACTAGTCAGATATGTTCTTGTGCGGTGAATACGGGGTGTTGAGTCCAGTTCACTGAGCAAGGAGTAGGTCTTGTCTATTACATATTGGGTTTATAGAACGGTATCTGAGCTAATTTGAAACCCTTGTTTTATGCATCACCCCACCTCACCTTTCCCGTTAAGCAGCCATAGTGTGTTTTCAAAATGTGTTACTGTGTTCTGTTTTGTAACTCAGTTCAAGGGTAACTGTTTTTACATTCCCTCTATAAGTGATATTTTATGGTAAGTGTCTTTTTCTGGGTGACTTATTTCACTTAGAATGCTCGTACCTAAATCCACTCAGCATGCTGCTACTAGCCTTAGGACATTGATTTCATGGCTGAGTGATATTCCATTGTACATAAGGACCTCAACTTCTTTATCCATTTTTCTCGTTCCTGGGATATTTAAGGTGGAATGAAGTGGAGGTCCTTGTCAACAGAGCAGCCCTCAACTTTGGGGTGCCTGTGTCTTGCTGATTTTTAGTTTTCCCAATTTGTACACCCATGAGTGGAAGTGCCCTATGCTCTCTAAGCTGTGTGTTTTAGGTGTTTCAGGACACGCCGTACACTTCTCCAGAGTGGCTGTTGGCAATTTACATCCCGCCCATCAGCGTAGCAAGGCTCCCATTTCTCCATGGAATGTCCTGCCTTTCTGGTTTGTACACTTTTTTCAGCATGGCCCTTTGACCGATGGGAAGCGAGACTTTTTGTAGCGCTGATTTGCCTTTCCAGGTTGCTTGGTTGGCCAAAAAGGGCGTATGCGTTTTTTCCTGAATATACTCAGGAAAAAAGGAATACGCCCCTTTTGACCAAGGGCATCATTGTCCACGTTTTGTCGCTTTTCATGTGCTTTAAAGGCTATTCGTATCTACCTCCTGAAAGCTGTTTCCTGCAATTCTGCCTTGCTTTCAAATTCTCTTCATTGTCTTCCCTCAATATATTTGTGGATGAGAGTTATCATTTATAACTCTGTAGGTCTGTGAATTGCAGTGCCCCTGAGCTCCATTTTTCAACTGGATTTTTTGGGAGCTGGCCGCAAAAGCGCAGGATTGCTTCAGGCCCTATTCTGGTTCCGGGGGGCAGGCTGAGCCTGTGGTTAATTCTTCTTCCTGATGGGAAAAAAGAGTCACCTGTGCCTGTCACAACACCTAGAGCTAGTCTCTCATTGGTTCCCCCACTTCCCGTTCATTCTCAGGACAAATTGCAACCTGTACAGAACAGGAGGTTAAAGGTGCTGATTCTCCAAGGAGGGAGATTGCTAATAACGTGGCTGGACCGGCGAACCCGAGCACAAGGAGATGAGAAATGAGGTGCGTTTCAGAAACCTTTCCCGATCAAACGGTGTACCATCTTCTGGGTTTCTCATGCATGTATTCGATGTAGGAAGATGCCCTTGAACCTGGAAATTTGGGACCCATGGGATGTGGACACGCAGTAGTACTTTAAAGGGTCTGCATTTGCTCACCCAACCTCACCAAACCTCTCAGCCCCAAGAGTGTCCACCCTTATGTCTCATCTAGCTGTGGGTCTAGATATGGTCAATCCAGGTTGCATCACAGCCCCTGAACGAATTGTGTAAGAATTTCTCTCTCTTTCACTCTCTTTGTTTCATGGGTTTTTAAAAGTAATTTATTTTGATAATGGGGTTTGGCTGCTTTTCACTGCTGTGTTTACGCCCCTTTACACCCACTTGACACACTTCCAGAGAGATATCAATACATTGGTTTTAAGATTCTTACTAGTCAGATATATTCTTGTGCGGTGAATACGGGGTGTTGAGTCCAGTTCACTGAGCAAGGAGTAGGTCTTGTCTATTACATATTGGGTTTATAGAACGGTATCTGAGCTAATTTGAAACCCGTGTTTTATGCATCACCCCACCTCACCTTTCCCGTTAAGCAGCCATAGTGTGTTTTCAAAATGTGTGACTCTGTTCTGTTTTGTAATTCAGTTCAAGGGTAACTGTTTTTACATTCCCTCTATAAGTGATATCTTATGATAAGTGCCTTTTTCTGTGTGACTTATTTCACTTAGAATGCTCGTACCTAAATCCACTCAGCATGCTGCTACTAGAGTTAGGACATTGATGTCATGGCTGAGTGATATTCCATTGTACATAAGGACCACAACTTCTTTATCCATTTTTCTCTTTCCTGGGATATTTAAGGTGGAATGAAGTGGAGGTCCTTGTCAACAGAGCAGCCCTCAACTTTGGGGTGCCTGTGTCTTTCTGATTTTTAGTTTTCCCAATTTGTACACCCATGAGTGGAAGTGCCCTATGCTCTCTAAGCTGTGTGTTTTAGGTGTTTCAGGACACACCGTACACTTCTCCAGAGTGGCTGTTGGCAATTTACATCCCGCCCATCAGCGTAGCAAGGCTCCCATTTCTCCATGGAATGTCCTGCCTTTCTGGTTTGTACACTTTTTTCAGCGTGGCCCTTTGACCGATGGGAAGCGAGACTTCTTTGTAGCGCTGATTTGACTTTCCATGTTGCTTGGTTGGCCGAAAAGGCCGTATGCGTTTTTTCCTGAATGTATTCAGGAAAAAACGCATACGCCCTTTTTGGCCAAGGGCATCATTGTCCACGTTTTCCCCCTTTTCATGTGCTTTAAAGGCGATTCGAATCTACCTCCTGAAAGCTGTTTCCTACAATTCTGCCTTGCTTTCAAATCCTCTTCGTTGCCTTCCCTCAATATATTTGTGGACGAGAGTTATCATTTATAACTCTGCAGGTCTGTGAATTGCAGTGCCCCTGAGGTCCATTTTTCATCTCGCTTTTTTGGGAGCTGGCCGCAAAAGCGCAGGATTGCTTCAGGCCCTATTCTGGATCCGGGGGGCAGGCAGGGCCTGTAGTTAATTCTTCTTCCTGATGGGAAAAAAGAGTGACCTGTGCCTGTTACAACACCTAGAGCTAGTCTCTCATTGGTTCCCCCACTTCCCGTTCATTCTCAGGACAAATTGCAACCTGTACAGAACAGAAGGTTAAAGGTGCTGATTCTCCAAGGAGGGAGATTGCTAGTAACGCGGCTGGAATGGTCAACCCGAGCACAAGGAGATGAGAAATGAGGTGCGTTTCAGAAACCTTTCCCGATCAGACGGTGTACCATCTTCTGGGTTTCTCATGCATGTTTTCGATGTAGGAAGATGCCCTTGAACCTGGAAATTTGGGACCCATGGGATGTGGACACGCAGTAGTACTTTAAAGGGTCTGCGTTTGCTCACCCAACCTCACCAAACCTCTCAGCCCCAAGAGTGTCCACCCTTATGTCTCATCAAGCTGTGGGTCTAGATATGGTCAATCCAGGTTGCATCACAGCCCCTGAACGAATTGTGTAAGAATTTCTCTCTCTTTCACTCTCTTTGTTTCATGGGTTTTTAAAAGTAATTTATTTTGATAATGGGGTTTGGCTGCTTTTCACTGCTCTGTTTATGCCCCTTTACACCCACTTGACACACTTCCAGACAGATATCAATACATAGGTTTTAAGATTCTTACTAGTCACATATATTCTTGTGCGGTGAATAGGGGGTGTTGAGTCCAGTTCACTGAGCAAGGAGTAGGTCTTGTCTATTACATATTGGGTGTATGGAACGGTATATGAGCGAATTTGAAACCCTTGTTTTATGCATCACCCCACCTCACCTTTCCCGCTAAGCAGCCATAGTGTGTTTTCTAAACGTGTGACTCTGTTCTGTTTTGTAATTCAGTTCAAGTGTAGCGGTTTTTACATTCCCTCTATAAGTGATAGCTTATGATAAGTGTCTTTTTCTGTGTGACTTATTTCACTTAGAATCGTCGTACCTAAATCCACTCATCTTGCTTCTACTAGCCTTATGACATTGATTTCATGTCTGAGTGATATTCCATTGTACATAAGGACCACAACTTCTTTATCCATTTTTCTCTTTCCTGGGATATTTAAGGTGTCATGAAGTGGAGGTTCTTGTCAACAGAGCAGCCCTAAACTTTGGGGTGCCTGTGTCTTGCTGATTTTTAGTTTTCCCAATTTATACGCCCATGAGTGGACGTGCCCTATGCTTCCTAAGCTGTGTTTTTTCAATGTTTCAGGACACACCGTACACTTCTCCAGAGTGGCTGTTGGCAATTTACATCCCTCCCATCAGCGTAGCAAGGCTGCCATTTCTCCATGGCCTGTCCTGCATTTCTGGTTTTGACACTTTTTGCAGCATGGCCCTTTTGACCAATGGGAAGCGAGACTTCTTTGTAGCGCTGATTAGCCTTTCCAGGTTGCTTGGTTGGCCAAACAGGGCGTATGCGTTTTTTCCTGAATATATTCAGGAAAAAACGCATACGCCCTTTTTGGCCAAGGGCATCATTGTCGACGTTTTGCCACTTTTCATGTGCTTTAAAGGCGATTCGTATCTACCTCCTGAAACCTGTTTCCTGCAATTCTGCCTTGCTTTCAAATCCTCTTCGTTGCCTTCCCTCAATATATCTGTGGATGAGAGCTATCATTTATAGCTCTGCGGGTTTGTGAATTGCAGTGTCCCTGAGCTCCATTTTTCAACTCGCTTTTTTGGGAGCTGGCCGCAAAAGCGCGGGATTGCCTCAGGCCCTATTCTGCTTCTGGGCGGCAGGCTGAGCCTGTGGTTAATTCTTCTTCCCGATGGGAAAATAGAGTGACCTGTGCCTGTCCCAACACCTAGATCTAGTCTCTCATTGGTTGCCCCTCTTCCCGTTCATCCTCAGGACAAATTGCAACCTGTAGGGAACAGGAGGTTAAAGGTGCTGATTCTCCAAGTAGGGAGATTGCTAGTAAAGTAGCTGGAATGGCGAACCCGAGCACAAGGAGATGAGAAATGAGGTGCGTATTAGAAACCTTTCAATATCACACGGTGTACCATCTTCTGGGTTTCTCATGCATGTTTTCGATGTAGGAAGATGCCCTTGAACCTGGAGATTTGGGACCCATGGGATGGGTACCAGGCAGTATTACTTTAAAGGGTCTGCGTTTGCTCACCCAACCTCACCCAACCTTTCAGCCCCAAGAGTGTCCACCCTTATGTCTCATCCAGCTGTGGGTCTAGATATGGTCAATCCAGGTTGCATCACAGCCTCTGAACGAATTTTGTAAGAATTTCTCTCTCTTTCACTGTCTTTGTTTTACGGGTTTTTAAAAGTAATTTATTTTTATAATGGGGTTTAGCTGCTTTTCACGGCTGTGTTTATGCGGCTTTACACCCACTTGACTCACTTCCAGACAGATATCAATACATAGGTTTTAAGATTCTTACTAGTCACATATATTCTTGTGCGGTGAATAGGGGGTGTTGAGTGCAGTTCACTGAGCAAGGAGTAGGTCTTGTCTATTACATATTGGGTGTATGGAACGGTATCTGAGCGAATTTGAAACCCTTGTTTTATGCATCACCCCACCTCACCTTTCCCGTTAAGCAGCCATAGTGTGTTTTCTAAACGTGTGACTCTGTTCTGTTTTGTAATTCAGTTCACGTGTAGCGGTTTTTACATTCCCTCTATAAGTGATAGCTTATGATAAGTGTCTTTTTCTGTGTGACTTATTTCACTTAGAATCGTCGTACCTAAATCCACTCATCTTGCTTCTACTACCTTATGACATTGATTTCATGTCTGAGTGATATTCCATTGTACATAAGGACCACAACTTCTTTATCCATTTTTCTCTTTCCTGGGATATTTAAGGTGTCATGAAGTGGAGGTTCTTGTCAACAGAGCAGCTCTAAACTTTGGGGTGCCTGTGTCTTGCTGATTTTTAGTTTTCCCAATTTATACGCCCATGAGTGGATGTGCCCTATGCTCCCTAAGCTGTGTTTTTTCGATGTTTCAGGACACACCGTACACTTCTCCAGAGTGGCTGTTGGCAATTTACATCCCGCCCATCAGCGTAGCAAGGCTGCCATTTCTCCATGGCCTGTCCTGCATTTCTGGTTTTGACACATTTTGCAGCATGGCCCTTTTGACCGATGGGAAGCGAGACTTCTTTGTAGCGCTGATTAGCCTTTCCAGGTTGCTTGGTTGGCCAAACAGGGCGTATGCGTTTTTTCCTGAATATATTCAGGAAAAAACGCATACGCCCTGTTTGGCCAAGGGCATCATTGTCGACGTTTTGCCACTTTTCATGTGCTTTAAAGGCGATTCGAATCTACCTCCTGAAAGCTGTTTCCTACAATTCTGCCTTGCTTTCAAATCCTCTTCGTTGCCTTCCCTCAATATATTTGTGGACGAGAGTTATCATTTATAACTCTGCAGGTCTGTGAATTGCAGTGCCCCTGAGGTCCATTTTTCATCTCGGTTTTTTGGGAGCTGGCCGCAAAAGCGCAGGATTGCTTCAGGCCCTATTCTGGATCCGGGGGGCAGGCAGAGCCTGTGGTTAATTCTTCTTCCTGATGGGAAAAAAGAGTGACCTGTGCCTGTTACAACACCTAGAGCTAGTCTCTCATTGGTTCCCCCACTTCCTGTTCATTCTCAGGACAAATTGCAACCTGTACAGAACAGAAGGTTAAAGGTGCTGATTCTCCAAGGAGGGAGATTGCTAGTAACGCGGCTGGAATGGCGAACCCGAGCACAAGGAGATGAGAAATGAGGTGCGTTTCAGAAACCTTTCCCGATCAGACGGTGTACCATCTTCTGGGTTTCTCATGCATGTTTTCGATGTAGGAAGATGCCCTTGAACCTGGAGATTTGGGACCCATGGGATGGTGACCACGCAGTAGTACTTTAAAGGGTCTGCGTTTGCTCACCCAGCCACAGCAAACCTCTCAGCCCCAAGAGTGTCCACCCTTATGTCTCATCAAGCTGTGGGTCTAGATATGGTCAATCCAGGTTTCATCACAGCCCCTGAACGAATTGTGTAAGAATTTCTCTCTCTTTCACTCTCTTTGTTTCATGGGTTTTTAAAAGTAATTTATTTTGATAATGGGGTTTGGCTGCTTTTCACTGCTCTGTTTATGCCCCTTTACAACCATTTGACACACTTCCGGAGAGATATCAATACATTGGTTTTAAGATTCTTACTAGTCAGATATATTTTTGTGCGGTGAATACGGGGTGTTGAGTCCAGTTCACTGATCAAGGACTAGGTCTTGTCTATTACATATTGGGTTTATAGAACGGTATCTGAGCTAATTTGAAACCCTTGTTTTATGCATCACCCCATCTCACCTTTCCCGTTAAGCAGCCATAGTGTGTTTTCAAAATGTGTGACTGTGTTCTGTTTTGTAATTCAGTTCAAGGGTAACGGTTTTTACATTCCCTCTCTAAGTGATATCTTATGATAAGTGTCTTTTTTGTGTGACTTATTTCACTTAGATTCGTCGTACCTAAATCCACTCATCATGCTGCTACTAGCCTTATGACATTGATTTCATGGCTGAGTGATATTCCATTGTACATAAGGACGTCAACTTCTTTATCCATTTTGCTCTTTCCTGGGATATTTAAGGTGGAATGAAGTGGAGGTCCTTGTCAACACAGCAGCCCTAAACTTTGGGGTGCCTGTGTCTTGCTGATTTTTAGTTTTCCAAATTTGTACACCCATGAGTGGAAGTGCCCTATGCTCTGTAAGCTGTGTGTTTTAGATGTTTCAGGACACACCGTACACTTCTCCAGGGTGGCTGTTGGCAATTTACATCCCGCCCATCAGCGTAGCAAGGCTCCCATTTCTCCACGGAAAGTCCTTCCTTTCTGGTTTGTACACTTTTTTCAGCATGGCCCTTTGACCGATGGGAAGCGAGACTTTTTGTAGCGCTGATTTGCCTTTCCAGGTTGCTTGGTTGGCCAAAAAGGGCGTATGCGTTTTTTCCTGAATATATTCAGGAAAAAACGCATACGCCCTTTTTGGCCAAGGGCATCATTGTCCACGTTTTGCCGCTTTTCACGTGCTTGAAAGGCGATTCGAATCTACCTCCTGAAAGCTGTTTCCTGCAATTCTGCCTTGCTTTCAAATCGTCTTCGTTGCCTTCCCTCAATATATTTGTGGACGAGTGTTATCATTTATAACTCTGCAGGTCTGTGAATTGCAGTGCCCCTGAGCTCCATTTTTCAACTCGCTTTTTTGGGAGCTGGCCGCAAAAGCGCAGGATTGCTTCAGGCCCTATTCTGGTTCCGGGGGCAGGCTGATCCGGTGGTTAATTCTTCTTCCTGATGGGAAAAAAGAGTGACCTGTGCCTGTCACAACACCTAGAGCTAGTCTCTCATTGGTTCCCCCACTTCCCGTTCATTCTCAGGACAAATTGCAACCTGTACAGAACAGGAGGTTAAAGGTGCTGATTCTCCAAGGAGGGAGATTGCTAGTAACGCGGCTGGAATGGCGAACCCGAGCACAAGGTGATGAGAAATGAGGTGCGTTTCAGAATCCTTTCCCGATCGGACGGTGTACCATCTTCTGGGTTTCTCATGCATGTTTTCGATGTAGGAAGATGCCCTTGAACCTGGA
The DNA here is from genome assembly GCF_028021215.1 of Eschrichtius robustus. Lineage (NCBI taxonomy): Eukaryota > Metazoa > Chordata > Mammalia > Artiodactyla > Eschrichtiidae > Eschrichtius > Eschrichtius robustus. The sequence continues at coordinate 311,859 of NW_027175177.1, forward strand.
GATTTGGGACCCATGAGATGGGTACCACACAGTATTACTTTAAAGGGTCTGCGTTTGCTCACCGAAACTCACCAAACCCCTCAGCCCCAAGAGTGTCCACCCTTATGTCTCATCTAGCTGTGGGTCTAGATATGGTCTATCCAGGTTGCATCACAGCCCCTGGACGTATTGTGTAAGAATTTCTCTCTCTTTCACTCTCTTTGTTTCATGGGTTTTTAAAAGTAATTTATTTTTATAATGGGGTTTAGCTGCTTTTCACTGCTGTGTTTATGCCCCTTTACACCCACTTGACAGACTTACAAAGAGATATCAATACATTGGTTTTAAGATTCTTACTAGTCAGATATATTCTTGTGCGGTGAATACGGGGTGTTGAGTCCAGTTCACTGAGCAAGGAGTAGGTCTTGTCTATTACATATTGGGTTTATGGAACGGTGTCTGAGCTAATTTAAAACCCTTGTTTTATGCATCACCCCACCTCACCTTTCCCGTTAAGCAGCCATAGTGTGTTTTCAAAATGTGTGACTCTGTTCTGTTTTGTAATTCATTTCAAGGGTAACGGTTTTTACATTCCCTCTCTAAGTGATATCTTATGATAAGTGTCTTTTTCTGGGTGACTTATTTCACTTAGAATGCTCGTACCTAAATCCACTCAGCATGCTGCTACTAGCCTTAGGACATTGATTTCATGGCTGACTGATATTCCATTGTACATAAGGACCTCAACTTCTTTATCCATTTTTCTCGTTCCTGGGTTATTTAAGGTGGAATGAAGTGGAGGTCCTTGTCAACAGAGCAGCCCTCAACTTTGGGGTGCCTGTGTCTTGCTGATTTTTAGTTTTCCCAATTTGTACACCCATGAGTGGAAGTGCCCTATGCTCTCTAAGCTGTGTGTTTTAGGTGTTTCAGGACACGCCGTACACTTCTCCAGAGTGGCTGTTGGCAATTTACATCCCGCCCATCAGCGTAGCAAGGCTCCCATTTCTCCATGGAATGTCCTGCCTTTCTGGTTTGTACACTTTTTTCAGCATGGCCCTTTGACCGATGGGAAGTGAGACTTTTTGTAGCGCTGATTTGCCTTTCCAGGTTGCTTGGTTGGCCAAAAAGGGCGTATGCGTTTTTTCCTGAATATACTCAGGAAAAAAGGAATACGCCCCTTTTGACCAAGGGCATCATTGTCCACGTTTTGTCGCTTTTCACGTGCTTTAAAGGCTATTCGTATCTACCTCCTGAAAGCTGTTTCCTGCAATTCTGCCTTGCTTTCAAATTCTCTTCATTGTCTTCCCTCAATATATTTGTGGATGAGAGTTATCATTTATAACTCTGCAGGTCTGTGAATTGCAGTGCCCCTGAGCTCCATTTTTCAACTGGATTTTTTGGGAGCTGGCCGCAAAAGCGCAGGATTGCTTCAGGCCCTATTCTGGTTCCGGGGGGCAGGCTGAGCCTGTGGTTAATTCTTCTTCCTGATGGGAAAAAAGAGTCACCTGTGCCTGTCACAAAACCTAGAGCTAGTCTCTCATTGGTTCCCCCACTTCCCGTTCATTCTCAGGACAAATTGCAACCTGTACAGAACAGGAGGTTAAAGGTGCTGATTCTCCAAGGAGGGAGATTGCTAATAACGTGGCTGGACCGGCGAACCCGAGCACAAGGAGATGAGAAATGAGGTGCGTTTCAGAAACCTTTCCCGATCAAACGGTGTACCATCTTCTGGGTTTCTCATGCATGTATTCGATGTAGGAAGATGCCCTTGAACCTGGAAATTTGGGACCCATGGGATGTGGACACGCAGTAGTACTTTAAAGGGTCTGCATTTGCTCACCCAACCTCACCAAACCTCTCAGCCCCAAGAGTGTCCACCCTTATGTCTCATCTAGCTGTGGGTCTAGATATGGTCTATCCAGGTTGCATCACAGCCCCTGGACGTATTGTGTAAGAATTTCTCTCTCTTTTACTCTCTTTGTTTCATGGGTTTTTAAAAGTAATTTATTTTTATAATGGGGTTTAGCTGCTTTTCACTGCTGTGTTTATGCCCCTTTACACCCACTTGACAGACTTACAAAGAGATATCAATACATTGGTTTTAAGATTCTTACTAGTCAGATATATTCTTGTGCGGTGAATACGGGGTGTTGAGTCCAGTTCACTGAGCAAGGAGTATGTCTTGTCTATTACATATTGGGTTTATGGAACGGTGTCGGAGCTAATTTGAAACCCTTGTTTTATGCATCACCCCACCTCACCTTTCCCGTTAAGCAGCCATAGTGTGTTTTCAAAATGTGTGACTCTGTTCTGTTTTGTAATTCATTTCAAGGGTAACGGTTTTTACATTCCCTCTCTAAGTGATATCTTATGATAAGTGTCTTTTTCTGTGTGACTTATTTCACTTAGAATGCTCGTACCTAAATCCACTCAGCATGCTGCTACTAGCCTTAGGACATTGATTTCATGGCTGAGTGATATTCCATTGTACATAAGGACCTCAACTTCTTTATCCATTTTTCTCTTTCCTGGGATATTTAAGGTGGAATGAAGTGGAGGTTCTTGTCAACAGAGCAGCCCTAAATTTTGGGGTGCCTGTGTCTTGCTGATTGTTAGATCTCCCAATTTGTACACCCATGAGTGGAAGTGCCCTATGCTCTCTAAGCTGTGTGTTTTAGATGTTTCAGGACACACCGTACACTTCTCCAGAGTGGCTGTTGGCAATTTACATCCCGCCCATCAGCGTAGCAAGGCTCCCATTTCTCCATGGCCTGTCCTGCCTTTCTGGTTTGTACACTTTTTTCAGCATGGCCCTTTGACCGATGGGAAGCGAGACTTTTTGTAGCGCTGATTTGCCTTTCCAGGTTGCTTGGTTGGCCAAAAAGGGCGTATGCGTTTTTTCCTGAATATATTCAGGAAAAAACGCATACGCCCTTTTTGGCCAAGGGCATCATTGTCCACGTTTTGCCGCTTTTCACGTGCTTGAAAGGCGATTCGAATCTACCTCCTGAAAGCTGTTTCCTGCAATTCTGCCTTGCTTTTAAATCGTCTTCGTTGCCTTCCCTCAATATATTTGTGGACGAGTGTTATCATTTATAACTCTGCAGGTCTGTGAATTGCAGTGCCCCTGAGCTCCATTTTTCAACTCGCCTTTTTGGGAGCTGGCCGCAAAAGCGCAGGATTGCTTCAGGCCCTATTCTGGTTCCGGGGGCAGGCTGATCCGGTGGTTAATTCTTCTTCCTGATGGGAAAAAAGAGTGACCTGTGCCTGTCACAACACCTAGAGCTAGTCTCTCATTGGTTCCCCCACTTCCCGTTCATTCTCAGGAGAAATTGCAACCTGTACAGAACAGGAGGTTAAAGGTGCTGATTCTCCAAGGAGGGAGATTGCTACTAACGCGGCTGGAATGGCGAACCCGAGCACAAGGTGATGAGAAATGAGGTGCGTTTCAGAATCCTTTCCCGATCGGACGGTGTACCATCTTCTGGGTTTCTCATGCATGTTTTCGATGTAGGAAGATGCCCTTGAACCTGGAGATTTGGGACCCATGGGATGGGTACCACACAGTATTACTTTAAAGGGTCTGCGTTTGCTCACCCAACCTCACCAAACCTCTCAGCCCCAAGAGTGTCCACCCTTATGTCTCATCTAGCTGTGGGTCTAGATATGGTCTATCCAGGTTGCATCACAGCCCCTGGACGTATTGTGTAAGAATTTCTCTCTCTTTTACTCTCTTTGTTTCATGGGTTTTTAAAAGTAATTTATTTTTATAATGGGGTTTAGCTGCTTTTCACTGCTGTGTTTATGCCCCTTTACACCCACTTGACAGACTTACAAAGAGATATCAATACATTGGTTTTAAGATTCTTACTAGTCAGATATATTCTTGTGCGGTGAATACGGGGTGTTGAGTCCAGTTCACTGAGCAAGGAGTATGTCTTGTCTATTACATATTGGGTTTATGGAACGGTGTCGGAGCTAATTTGAAACCCTTGTTTTATGCATCACCCCACCTCACCTTTCCCGTTAAGCAGCCATAGTGTGTTTTCAAAATGTGTGACGCTGTTCTGTTTTGTAATTCATTTCAAGGGTAACGGTTTTTACATTCCCTCTCTAAGTGATATCTTATGATAAGTGTCTTTTTCTGTGTGACTTATTTCACTTAGAATGCTCGTACCTAAATCCACTCAGCATGCTGCTACTAGCCTTAGGACATTGATTTCATGGCTGAGTGATATTCCATTGTACATAAGGACCTCAACTTCTTTATCCATTTTTCTCTTTCCTGGGATATTTAAGGTAGAATGAAGTGGAGGTTCTTGTCAACAGAGCAGCCCTAAATTTTGGGGTGCCTGTGTCTTGCTGATTGTTAGATCTCCCAATTTGTACACCCATGAGTGGAAGTGCCCTATGCTCTCTAAGCTGTGTGTTTTAGATGTTTCAGGACACACCGTACACTTCTCCAGAGTGGCTGTTGGCAATTTACATCCCGCCCATCAGCGTAGCAAGGCTCCCATTTCTCCATGGCCTGTCCTGCCTTTCTGGTTTGTACACTTTTTTCAGCATGGCCCTTTGACCGATGGGAAGCGAGACTTTTTGTAGCGCTGATTTGCCTTTCCAGGTTGCTTGGTTGGCCAAAAAGGGCGTATGCGTTTTTTCCTGAATATATTCAGGAAAAAACGCATACGCCCTTTTTGGCCAAGGGCATCATTGTCCACGTTTTGCCGCTTTCCATGTGCTTGAAAGGCGATTCGAATCTACCTCCTGAAAGCTGTTTCCTGCAATTCTGCCTTGCTTTTAAATCGTCTTCGTTGCCTTCCCTCAATATATTTGTGGACGAGTGTTATCATTTATAACTCTGCAGGTCTGTGAATTGCAGTGCCCCTGAGCTCCATTTTTCAACTCGCTTTTTTGGGAGCTGGCCGCAAAAGCGCAGGATTGCTTCAGGCCCTATTCTGGTTCCGGGGGCAGGCTGATCCGGTGGTTAATTCTTCTTCCTGATGGGAAAAAAGAGTGACCTGTGCCTGTCACAACACCTAGAGCTAGTCTCTCATTGGTTCCCCCACTTCCCGTTCATTCTCAGGACAAATTGCAACCTGTACAGAACAGGAGGTTAAAGGTGCTGATTCTCCAAGGAGGGAGATTGCTACTAACGCGGCTGGAATGGCGAACCCGAGCACAAGGTGATGAGAAATGAGGTGCGTTTCAGAATCCTTTCCCGATCGGACGGTGTACCATCTTCTGGGTTTCTCATGCATGTTTTCGATGTAGGAAGATGCCCTTGAACCTGGAGATTTGGGACCCATGGGATGGGTACCACACAGTATTACTTTAAAGGGTCTGCGTTTGCTCACCCAACCTCACCAAACCTCTCAGCCCCAAGAGTGTCCACCCTTATGTCTCATCTAGCTGTGGGTCTAGATATGGTCTATCCAGGTTGCATCACAGCCCCTGGACGTATTGTGTAAGAATTTCTCTCTCTTTTACTCTCTTTGTTTCATGGGTTTTTAAAAGTAATTTATTTTTATAATGGGGTTTAGCTGCTTTTCACTGCTGTGTTTATGCCCCTTTACACCCACTTGACAGACTTACAAAGAGATATCAATACATTGGTTTTAAGATTCTTACTAGTCAGATATATTCTTGTGCGGTGAATACGGGGTGTTGAGTCCAGTTCACTGAGCAAGGAGTATGTCTTGTCTATTACATATTGGGTTTATGGAACGGTGTCGGAGCTAATTTGAAACCCTTGTTTTATGCATCACCCCACCTCATCTTTCCCGTTAAGCAGCCATAGTGTGTTTTCAAAATGTGTGACTCTCTTCTGTTTTGTAATTCATTTCAAGGGTAACGGTTTTTACATTCCCTCTCTAAGTGATATCTTATGATAAGTGTCTTTTTCTGTGTGACTTATTTCACTTAGAATGCTCGTACCTAAATCCACTCAGCATGCTGCTACTAGCCTTAGGACATTGATTTCATGGCTGAGTGATATTCCATTGTACATAAGGACCTCAACTTCTTTATCCATTTTTCTCTTTCCTGGGATATTTAAGGTGGAATGAAGTGGAGGTTCTTGTCAACAGAGCAGCCCTAAATTTTGGGGTGCCTGTGTCTTGCTGATTGTTAGATCTCCCAATTTGTACACCCATGAGTGGAAGTGTCCTATGCTCTCTAAGCTGTGTGTTTTAGATGTTTCAGGACACACCGTACACTTCTCCAGAGTGGCTGTTGGCAATTTACATCCCGCCCATCAGCGTAGCAAGGCTCCCATTTCTCCATGGCCTGTCCTGCCTTTCTGGTTTGTACACTTTTTTCAGCATGGCCCTTTGACCGATGGGAAGCGAGACTTTTTGTAGCGCTGATTTGCCTTTCCAGGTTGCTTGGTTGGCCAAAAAGGGCGTATGCGTTTTTTCCTGAATATATTCAGTAAAAAACGCATACGCCCTTTTTGGCCAAGGGCATCATTGTCCACGTTTTGCCGCTTTTCACGTGCTTGAAAGGCGATTCGAATCTACCTCCTGAAAGCTGTTTCCTGCAATTCTGCCTTGCTTTTAAATCGTCTTCGTTGCCTTCCCTCAATATATTTGTGGACGAGAGTTATCATTTATAACTCTGCAGGTCTGTGAATTGCAGTGCCCCTGAGCTCCATTTTTCAACTGGATTTTTTGGGAGCTGGCCGCAAAAGCGCAGGATTGCTTCAGGCCCTATTCTGGTTCCGGGGGGGCAGGCTGAGCCTGTGGTTAATTCTTCTTCCTGATGGGAAAAAAGAGTGACCTGTGCCTGTCACAAAACCTAGAGCTAGTCTCTCATCGGTTCCCCCACTTCCCGTTCATTCTCAGGAGAAATTGCAACCTGTACAGAACAGGAGGTTAAAGGTGCTGCTTCTCCAAGGAGGGAGATTGCTAGTAACGTGGCTGGAATGGCGAACCCGAGCACAAGGAGATGAGAAATGAAGTGCGTTTCAGAAACCTTTCCCGATCAGACGGTGTACCATCTTCTGGGTTTCTCATGCATGTTTTCGATGTAGGAAGATGCCCTTGAACCTGGAGTTTTGGGACCCATGGGATGGGGACCACGCAGTATTACTTTAAAGGGTCTGCGTTTGCTCACCCAACCTCACCAAACCTCTCAGCCCCAAGAGTGTCCACCCTTATGTCTCATTTAGCTGTGGGTCTACATATGGTCAATACAGGTTGCATCACAGCCCCTGAACGAATTGGGTAACAATTTCTCTCTCTTTCACTCTCTTTGTTTCATGGGTTTTTAAAAGTAATTTATTTTTATAATGGGGTTTAGCTGCTTTTCCCTGCTGTGTTTATGCCCCTTTACACCCACTTGACACACTTACAAAGAGATATCAATACATTGGTTTTAAGTTTCTTACTAGTCAGATATATTCTTGTGCGGTGAATACGGGGTGTTGAGTCCAGTTCACTGAGCAAGGAGTAGGTCTTGTCTATTACATATTGGGTTTATGGAACGGTATCTGAGCGAATTTGAAACCCTTGTTTTGTGCATCACCCCACCTCAACTTTCCCGTTAAGCAGCCATTGTGTGTTTTCTAAATGTGTGACTCTGTTCTGTTTTGTAATTCAGTTCAAGTGTAGCGGTTTTTACATTTCCTCTATAAGTGATAGCTTATGATAAGTGTCTTTTTCTGTGTGACTTATTTCACTTAGAATCGTCGTGCCTAAATCCACTCATCTTGCTTCTACTAGCGTTATGACATTGATTTCATGTCTGAGTGATATTCCATTGTACATAAGGACCACAACTTCTTTATCCATTTTTCTCTTTCCTGGGATATTTAAGGTGTCATGAAGTGGAGGTTCTTGTCAACAGAGCAGCCCTAAACTTTGGGGTGCCTGTGTCTTGCTGATTTTTAGTTTTCCCAATTTATACGCCCTTGAGTGGACGTGCCCTATGCTCCCTAAGCTGTGTTTTTTCGATGTTTCAGGACACACCGTACACTTCTCCAGAGTGGCTGTTGGCAATTTACATCCCGCCCATCAGCGTAGCAAGGCTGCCATTTCTCCATGGCCTGTCCTGCATTTCTGGTTTTGACACTTTTTGCAGCATGGCCCTTTTGACCGATGGGAAGCGAGACTTCCTTGTAGCGCTGATTTGCCTTTCCAGGTTGCTTGGTTGGCCAAACAGGGCGTATGCGTTTTTTCCTGAATATATTCAGGAAAAAACGCATACGCCCTGTTTGGCCAAGGGCATCATTGTTGACGTTTTGCCACTTTTCATGTGCTTTAAAGGCGATTCGAATCTACCTCCTGAAACCTGTTTCCTGCAATTCTGCCTTGCTTTCAAATCCTCTTCGTTGCCTTCCCTCAATATATCTGTGGATGAGAGTTATCGTTTATAACTCTGCGGGTTTGTGAATTGCAGTGTCCCTGAGCTCCATTTTTCAACTCGCTTTTTTGGGAGCTGGCCGCAAAAGCGCGGGATTGCCTCAGGCCCTATTCTGCTTCTGGGCGGCAGGCTGAGCCTGTGGTTAATTCTTCTTCCTGATGGGAAAATAGGGTGACCTGTGCCTGTCCCAACACCTAGATCTAGTGTCTCATTGGTTGCCCCTCTTCCCGTTCATCCTCAGGACAAATTGCAACCTGTAGGGAACAGGAGCTTAAAGGTGCTGATTCTCCAAGTAGGGAGATTGCTAGTAAAGTAGCTGGAAAGGCGAACCCGAGCACAAGGAGACGAGAAATGAGGTGCGTATTAGAAACCTTTCAAAATCACACGGTGTACCATCTTCTGGGTTTCTCATGCATGTTTTCGATGTAGGAAGATGCCCTTGAAACTAGAGATTTGGGACCCATGGGATGGGTACCACGCAGTATTTCTTTAAAGGGTCTGCGTTTGCTCACCCAACCTCACCCAACCTTTCAGCCCCAAGAGTGTCCACCCTTATGACTCATCCACCTGTGGGTCTAGATATGGTCAATCCAGGTTGCATCACAGCCTCTGAACGAATTTTGTAAGAATTTCTCTCTCTTTCACTGTCTTTGTTTTACGGGTTTTTAAAAGTAATTTATTTTTATAATGGGGTTTAGCTGCTTTTCACGGCTGTGTTTATGCGGCTTTACACCCACTTGACTCACTTCAAGACAGATATCAATACATAGGTTTTAAGATTCTTACTAGTCACATATATTCTTGTGCGGTGAATAGGGGGTGTTGAGTCCAGTTCACTGAGCAAGGAGTAGGTCTTGTCTATTACATATTGGGTGTATGGAACGGTATCTGAGCGAATTTGAAACCCTTGTTTTATGCATCACCCCACCTCACCTTTCCCGTTAAGCAGCCATAGTGTGTTTTCTAAACGTGTGACTCTGTTCTGTTTTGTAATTCAGTTCAAGTGTAGCGGTTTTTACATTCCCTCTCTAAGTGATAGCTTATGATAAGTGTCTTTTTCTGTGTGACTTATTTCACTTAGAATCGTCGTACCTAAATCCACTCATCTTGCTTCTACTAGCCTTATGGCATTGATTTCATGTCTGAGTGATATACCATTGTACATAAGGACCACAACTTCTTTATCCATTTTTCTCTTTCCTGGGATATTTAAGGTGTCATGAAGTGGAGGTTCTTGTCAACAGAGCAGCCCTAAACTTTGGGGTGCCTGTGTCTTGCTGATTTTTAGTTTTCTCAATTTATACGCCCATGAGTGGACGTGCCCAATGCTCCCTAAGCTGTGTTTTTTCGATGTTTCAGGACACACCGTACACTTCTCCAGAGTGGCTGTTGGCAATTTACATCCCGCCCATCAGCGTAGCAAGGCTGCCATTTCTCCATGGCCTGTCCTGCATTTCTGGTTTTGACACTTTTTGCAGCATGGCCCTTTTGACCGATGGGAAGCGAGACTTCTGTGTAGCGCTGATTAACCTTTCCAGGTTGCTTGGTTGGCCAAACAGGGCGTATGCGTTTTTTCCTGAATATATTCAGGAAAAAACGCATACGCCCTGTTTGGCCAAGGGCATCATTGTTGACGTTTTGCCACTTTTCATGTGCTTTAAAGGCGATTCGAATCTACCTCCTGAAACCTGTTTCCTGCAATTCTGCCTTGCTTTCAAATCCTCTTCGTTGCCTTCCCTCAATATATTTGTGGACGAGAGTTATCATTTATAACTCAGCAGGTTTGTGTATGGCAGTGCCCCTGAGCTCCATTTTTCAACTGTCTTTTTTGGGAGCTGGCCGCAAAAGCACGGGATTGCCTCAGGCCCTATTCTGGTTCCTGGAGGCAGGCTGAGCCTGTGGATAATTCTTCTTCCTGATGGGAAAATAGAGTGACCTGTGCCTGTCCCAACACCTAGATCTAGTCTCTCATTGGTTGCCCCTCTTCCCGTTCATCCTCAGGACAAATTGCAACCTGTAGGGAACAGGAGGTTAAACGTGCTGATTCTCCAAGTAGGGAGATTGCTAGTAAAGTAGCTGGAATGGCGAACCCGAGCACAAGGAGATGAGAAATGAGGTGCGTATTAGAAACCTTTCAAAATCACACGGTGTACCATCTTCTGGGTTTCTCATGCATGTTTTCGATGTAGGAAGATGCCCTTGAACCTGGAGATTTGGGACCCATGGGATGGGTACCAGGCAGTATTACTTTAAAGGGTCTGCGTTTGCTCACCCAACCTCACCCAACCTCTCAACCCCAAGAGTGTCCACCCTTATGTCTCATCCAGCTGTGGGTCTAGATATGGTCAATCCAGGTTGCATCACAGCCTCTGAACGAATTTTGTAAGAATTTCTCTCTTTCACTGTCTTTGTTTTACGGGTTTTTAAAAGTAATTTATTTTTATAATGGGGTTTAGCTGCTTTTCATGGCTGTGTTTATGCGGCTTTACACCCAATTGACTCACTTCCAGACAGATATCAATACATAGGTTTTAAGATTCTTACTAGTCACATATATTCTTGTGCGGTGAATAGGGGGTGTTGAGTCCAGTTCACTGAGCAAGGAGTTGGTCTTTTCTATTACATATTGGGTGTATGGAACGGTATCTGAGCGAATTTGAAACCCTTGTTTTATGCATCACCCCACCTCACCTTTCCCGTTAAGCAGCCATAGTGTGTTTTCTAAACGTGTGACTCTGTTCTGTTTTGTAATTCAGTTCAAGTGTAGCGGTTTTTACATTCCCTCTATAAGTGATAGCTTATGATAAGTGTCTTTTTCTGTGTGACTTATTTCACTTAGAATCGTCGTACCTAAATCCACTCATCTTGCTTCTACTAGCCTTATGACATTGATTTCATGTCTGAGAGATATTCCATTGTACATAAGGACCACAACTTCTTTATCCATTTTTCTCTTTCCTGGGATATTTAAGGTTTCATGAAGTGGAGGTTCTTGTCAACAGAGCAGCCCTAAACTTTGGGGTGCATGTGTCTTGCTGATTTTAAGTTTTCCCAATTTATACGCCCATGAGTGGACGTGCCCTATACTCCCTAAGCTGTGTTTTTTCGATGTTTCAGGACACACCGTACACTTCTCCAGAGTGGCTGTTGGCAATTTACATCCCGCCCATCAGCGTAGCAAGGCTGCCATTTCTCCATGGCCTGTCCTGCATTTCTGGTTTTGACACTTTTTGCAGCATGACCCTTTTGACCGATGGGAAGCGAGACTTCTTTGTAGCGCTGATTTGCCTTTCCAGGTTGCTTGGTTGGCCAAAAAGGGCGTATGCGTTTTTTCCTGAATATATTCAGGAAAAAACGCATACGCCCTTTTTGGCCAAGGGCATCATTGTCGACCTTTTGCCGCTTTTCATGTGCTTTAAAGGCGATTCGAATCTACCTCCTGAAATCTGTTTCCTGCAATTCTGCCTTGCTTTCAAATCCTCTTCGTTGCCTTCCCTCAATATATCTGTGGATGAGAGTTATCATTTATAACTCTGCGGGTTTGTGAATTGCAGTGTCCCTCAGCTCCATTTTTCAACTCGCTTTTTTGGGAGCTGGCCGCAAATGCGCGGGATTGCCTCAGGCACTATTCTGTTTCTGGGCGGCAGGCTGAGCCTGTGGTTAATTCTTCTTCCTGATGGGAATATAGAGTGACCTGTGCCTGTCCCAACACCTAGATCTAGTGTCTCATTGGTTGCCCCTCTTCCCGTTCATCCTCAGGACAAATTGCAACCTGTAGGGAACAGGAGCTTAAAGGTGCTGATTCTCCAAGTAGGGAGATTGCTAGTAAAGTAGCTGGAAAGGCGAACCCGAGCACAAGGAGACGAGAAATGAGGTGCGTATTAGAAACCTTTCAAAATCACACGGTGTACCATCTTCTGGGTTTCTCATGCATGTTTTCGATGTAGGAAGATGCCCTTGAAACTAGAGATTTGGGACCCATGGGATGGGTACCAGGCAGTATTACTTTAAAGGGTCTGCGTTTGCTCACCCAACCTCACCCAACCTTTCAGCCCCAAGAGTGTCCACCCTTATGACTCATCTAGCTGTGGGTCTAGATATGGTCAATCCAGGTTGCATCACAGCCTCTGAACGAATTTTGTAAGAATTTCTCTCTCTTTCACTGTCTTTGTTCTACGGGTTTTTAAAAGTAATTTATTTTTATAATGGGGTTTAGCTGCTTTTCAAGGCTGTGTCTATGCGGCTTTACACCCACTTGACTCACTTCCAGGCAGATATCAATACATAGGTTTTGAGATTCTTACTAGTCACATATATTCTTGTGCGGTGAATAGGGGGTGTTGAGTCCAGTTCACTGAGCAAGGAGTAGGTCTTGTCTATTACATATTGGGTGTATGGAACGGTATCTGAGCGAATTTGAAACCCTTGTTTTATGCATCACCCCACCTCACCTTTCCCGTTAAGCAGCCATAGTGTGTTTTCTAAACGTGTGACTCTGTTCTGTTTTGTAATTCAGTTCAAGTGTACTGGTTTTTACATTCCCTCTATAAGTGATAGCTTATGATAAGTGTCTTTTTCTGTGTGACGTATTTCACTTAGAATTGTCGAACCTAAATCCACTCATCTTGCTTCTACTAGCCTTAAGACATTGATTTCATGTCTGAGTGATATTCCATTGTACATAAGGACCACAACTTTTTTATCCATTTTTCTCTTTCCTGGGATATTTAAGGTGTCATGAAGTGGAGGTTCTTGTCAACAGAGCAGCCGTAACATTGGGTTGCCTGTGTCTTGCTGATTTTTAGTTTTCCTAATTTATACGCCCATGAGTGGACGTGACCTATGCTCCCTAAGCTGTGTTTTTTCGATGTTTCAGGACACACCGTACACTTCTCGAGAATGGCTGTTGGCTATTTACATCCCGCCCATCAGCGTAGCAAGGCTGCCATTTCTCCATGGCCTGTCCTGCATTTCTGGTTTTGACACTTTTTGCAGCATGGCCCTTTTGACCGATGGGAAGGGAGACTTCTTTGTAGCGCTGATTAGCCTTTCCAGTTTGCTTGGTTGGCCAAACAGGGCGTATGCGTTTTTTCCTGAATATATTCAGGAAAAAACGCATACGCCCTGTTTGGCCAAGGGCATCATTGTCGACGTTTTGCCACTTTTCATGTGCTTTAAAGGCGATTCGAATCTACCTACTGAAACCTGTTTCCTGCAATTCTGCCTTGCTTTCAAATCCTCTTCGTTGCCTTCCCTCAATATATTTGTGGACGAGAGTTATCATTTATAACTCAGCAGGTTTGTGAATGGCAGTGCCCCTGAGCTCCATTTTTCAACTGTCTTTTTTGGTAGCTGGCCGCAAAAGCACGGGATTGCCTCAGGCCCTATTCTGGTTCCTGGCGGCAGGCTGAGTCTGTGGATAATTCTTCTTCCTGATGGGAAAATTGAGTGACCTGTGCCTGTCCCAACACCTAGATCTAGTGTCTCATTGGTTGCCCCTCTTCCCGTTCATCCTCAGGACAAATTGCAACCTGTAGGGAACAGGAGCTTAAAGGTGCTGATTCTCCAAGTAGGGAGATTGCTAGTAAAGTAGCTGGAAAGGCGAACCCGAGCACAAGGAGACGAGAAATGAGGTGCGTATTAGAAACCTTTCAAAATCACACGGTGTACAATCTTATGGGTTTCTCATGCATGTTTTCGATGTAGGAAGATGCCCTTGAACCTGGAGATTTGGGACCCATGGGATGGGTACCAGGCAGTATTACTTTAAAGGGTCTGCGTTTGCTCACCCAACCTCACCCAACCTTTCAGCCCCAAGAGTGTCCACCCTTATGACTTATCCAGCTGTGGGTCTAGATATGGTCAATCCAGGTTGCATCACAGCCTCTGAACGAATTTTGTAAGAATTTCTCTCTCTTTCACTGTCTTTGTTTTACGGGTTTTTAAAAGTAATTTATTTTTATAATGGGGTTTAGCTGCTTTTCACGGCTGTGTTTATGCGGCTTTACACCCACTTGACTCACTTCCAGACAGATATCAATACATAGGTTTTGAGATTCTTACTAGTCACATATATTCTTGTGCGGTGAATAGGGGGTGTTGAGTCCAGTTCACTGAGCAAGGAGTAGGTCTTGTCTATTACATATTGGGTGTATGGAACGGTATCTGAGCAAATTTGAAACCCTTGTTTTATGCATCACCCCACCTCACCTTTCCCGTTAAGCAGCCATAGTGTGTTTTCTAAACGTGTGACTCTGTTCTGTTTTGTAATTCAGTTCAAGTGTAGCGGTTTTTACATTCCCTCTATAAGTGATAGCTTATGATAAGTGTCTTTTTCTGTGTGACTTATTTCACTTAGAATCGTCGTACCTAAATCCACTCATCTTGCTTCTACTAGCCTTATGGCATTGATTTCATGTCTGAGTGATATACCATTGTACATAAGGACCACAACTTCTTTATCCATTTTTCTCTTTCCTGGGATATTTAAGGTGTCATGAAGTGGAGGTTCTTGTCAACAGAGCAGCCCTAAACTTTGGGGTGCCTGTGTCTTGCTGATTTTTAGTTTTCCCAATTTATACGCCCATGAGTGGACGTGCCCTATGCTCCCTAAGCTCTGTTTTTTCGATGTTTCAGGACACACCGTACATTTCTCCAGAGTGGCTGTTGGCAATTTACATCCCTCCCATCAGCGTAGCAAGGCTGCCATTTCTCCATGGCCTGTCCTGCATTTCTGGTTTTGACACTTTTTGCAGCATGGCCCTTTTGACCGATGGGAAGCGAGACTTCCTTGTAGCGCTGATTTTCCTTTCCAGGTTGCTTGGTTGGCCAAACAGGGCGTATGCGTTTTTTCCTGAATATATTCAGGAAAAAACGCATACGCCCTATTTGGCCAAGGGCATAATTGTCGATGTTTTGCCACTTTTCATGTGCTTTAAAGGCGATTCTAATCTCCCTCCTGAAACCTGTTTCCTGCAATTCTGCCTTGCTTTCAAATCCTCTTTGTTGCCTTCCCTCAATATATCTGTGGATGAGAGTTATCGTTTATAACTCTGCGGGTTTGTGAATTGCAGTGTCCCTGAGCTCCATTTTTCAACTCGCTTTTTTGGGAGCTGGCCGCAAAAGCGCGGGATTGCCTCAGGCCCTATTCTGCTTCTGGGCGGCAGGCTGAGCCTGTGGTTAATTCTTCTTCCTGATGGGAAAATAGAGTGACCTGTGCCTGTCCCAACACCTAGATCTAGTCTCTCATTGGTTGCCCCTCTTCCCGTTCATCCTCAGGACAAATTGCAACCTGTAGGGAACAGGAGCTTAAAGGTGCTGATTCTCCAAGTAGGGAGATTGCTAGTAAACTAGCTGGAAAGGCGAACCCGAGCACAAGGAGATGAGAAATGAGGTGCGTATTAGAAACCTTTCAAAATCACACGGTGTACCATCTTCTGGGTTTCTCATGCATGTTTTCAATGTAGGAAGATGCCCTTGAACCTGGAGATTTGAGACCCATGGGATGGGTACCACGCAGTATTACTTTAAAGGGTCTGCGTTTGCTCACCCAACCTCACCCAACCTTTCAGCCCCAAGAGTGTCCACCCTTATGACTCATCCTGCTGTGGGTCTAGATATGGTCAATCCAGGTTGCATCACAGCCTCTGAACGAATTTTGTAAGAATTTCTCTCTCTTTCACTGTCTTTGTTTTACGGGTTTTTAAAAGTAATTTATTTTTATAATGGGGTTTAGCTGCTTTTCACGGCTGTGTTTATGCGGCTTTACACCCACTTGACTCACTTCCAGACAGATATCAATACATAGGTTTTAAGATTCTTACTAGTCAGATATATTCTTGTGCGGTGAATAGGGGGTGTTGAGTCCAGTTCACTGAGCAAGGAGTAGGTCTTGTCTATTACATATTGGGTGTATGTAACGGTATCTGAGCGAATTTGAAACCCTTGTTTTATGCATCACCCCACCTCACCTTTCCCGTTAAGCAGCCATAGTGTGTTTTCTAAACGTGTGAATCTGTTCTGTTTTGTAATTCAGTTCAAGTGTAGCGGTTTTTACATTCCCTCTATAAGTGATAGCTTATGATAAGTGTCTTTTTCTGTGTGACTTATTTCACTTAGAATCGTCGTACCTAAGTCCACTCATCTTTCTTCTACTAGCCTTATGACAGTGATTTCATGTCTGAGTGATATTCCATTGTACATAAGGACCACAACTTCTTTATCCATTTTTCTCTTTCCTGGGATATTTAAGGTGTCGTGAAGTGGAGGTTCTTGTCAACAGAGCAGCCCTAAACATTGGGGTGCCTGTGTCTTGCTGATTTTTAGTTTTCCCAATTTATACGCCCATGAGTGGACGTGCCCTATGCTCCCTAAGCTGTGGTTTTTCGATGTTTCAGGACACACCGTACACTTCTCCAGAGTGGCTGTTGGCAATTTACATCCCGCCCATCAGCGTAGCAAGGCTGCCATTTCTCCATGGCCTGTCCTGCATTTCTGGTTTTGACACTTTTTGCAGCATGGCCCTTTTGACCGATGGGAAGCGAGACTTCTTTGTAGCGCTGATTAGCCTTTCCAGGTTGCTTGGTTGGCCAAACAGGGCGTATGCGTTTTTTCCTGAATATATTCAGGAAAAACCGCATACGCCCTGTTTGGCCAAGGGCATCATTGTCGACGTTTTGCCACATTTCTTGTGCTTTAAAGGCGATTCTAATCTACCTCCTGAAACCTGTTTCCTGCAATTCTGCCTTGCTTTCAAATCCTCTTCGTTGCCTTCCCACAATATATTTGTGGACGAGAGTTATCATTTATAACTCAGCAGGTTTGTTAATGGCTGTGCCCCTGAGCTCCATTTTTCAACTGTCTTTTTTGGGAGCTGGCCGCAAAAGCACGGGATTGCCTCAGGCCCTATTCTGGTTCCTGGCGGCAGGCTGAGCCTGTGGATAATTCTTCTTCCTGATGGGAAAATAGAGTGACCTGTGCCTGTCCCAACACCTAGATCTAGTCTCTCATTGGTTGCCCCTCTTCCCGTTCATCCTCAGGACAAATTGCAACCTGTAGGGAACAGGAGGTTAAACGTGCTGATTCTCCAAGTAGGGAGATTGCTAGTAAAGTAGCTGGAATGGCGAACCCGAGCACAAGGAGATGAGAAATGAGGTGCGCGTTAGAAACCTTTCAAAATCACACGGTGTACCATCTTCTGGGTTTCTCATGCATGTTTTCGATGTAGGAAGTTGCCCTTAGAACCTGGAGATTTGGGACCCATGGCATGGGTACCAGGCAGTATTACTTTAAAGGGTCTGCGTTTGCTCACCCAACCTCACCCAACCTTTCAGCCCCAAGAGTGTCCACCCTTATGTCTCATCCAGCTGTGGGTCTAGATATGGTCAATCCAGGTTGCATCACAGCCCCTGAACGAATTGTGTAAGAATTTCTCTCTCTTCCACTGTCTTTGTTTTACGGGTTTTTAAAAGTAATTTATTTTTATAATGGGGTTTAGCTGCTTTTCACGGCTGTGTTAATGCGGCTTTACACCCACTTGACTCACTTCCAGACAGATATCAATACATAGGTTTTAAGATTCTTACTAGTCACATATATTCTTGTACGGTGAATAGGGGGTGTTGAGTCCAGTTCACTGAGCAAGGAGTAGGTCTTGTCTATTACATATTGGGTGTATGGAACGGTATCTGAGCGAATTTGAAACCCTTGTTTTATGCATCACCCCACCTCACCTTTCCCGTTAAGCAGCCATAGTGTGTTTTCTAAACGTGTGACTCTGTTCTCTTTTGTAATTCAGTTCAAGTGTAGCGGTTTTTACATTCCCTCTATAAGTGATAGCTTATGATAAGTGTCTTTTCCTGTGTGACTTATTTCACTTAGAATCGTCGTACCTAAATCCACTCATCTTGCTTCTACTAGCCTTATGACATTGATTTCATGTCTGAGTGATATTCCATTGTACATAAGGACCACAACTTCTTTATCCAGTTTTCTCTTTCCTGGGATATTTAAGGTGTCATGAAGTGGAGGTTCTTGTCAACAGAGCAGCCCTAAACTTTGGGGTGCCTGTGTCTTGCTGATTTTTAGTTTTCCCAATTTATACGCCCATGAGTGGACATGCCCTATGCTCCCTAAGCTGTCTTTTTTCGATGTTTCAAGACACACCGTACACTTCTCCAGAGTGGCTGTTGGCAATTTACATCCCGCCCATCAGCATAGCAAGGCTGCCATTTCTCCATGGCCTGTCCTGCATTTCTGGTTTTGACACATTTTTCAGCATTGCCCTTTTGACCGATGGGAAGCGAGACTTCTTTGTAGCGCTGATTAGCCTTTCCAGGTTGCTTGGTTGGCCAAACAGGGCGTATGCGTTTTTTCCTGAATATATTCAGGAAAAAACGCATACGCCCTGTTTGGCCAAGGGCATCATTGTCGACGTTTTGCCACTTTTCATGTGCTTTAAAGGCGATTCGAATCTACCTCCTGAAACCTGTTTCCTGCAGTTCTGCCTTGCTTTCAAATCCTCTTCGTTGCCTTCCCACAATATATTTGTGGACGAGAGTTATCATTTATAACTCAGCAGGTTTGTGAATGGCAGTGCCCCTGAGCTCCATTTTTCAACTCTCTTTTTTGGGAGCTGGCCGCAAAAGCACGGGATTGCCTCAGGCCCTATTCTGGTTCCTGGCGGCAGGCTGAGCCTGTGGATAATTCTTCTTCCTGATGGGAAAATAGAGTGACCTGTGCCTGTCCCAAAACCTAGAGCTAGTCTCTCATTGGTTGCCCCTCTTCCCGTTCATCCTCAGGACAAATTGCTACCTGTAGGGAACAGGAGGTTAAACGTGCTGATTCTCCAAGTAGGGAGATTGCTAGTAAAGTAGCTGGAATGGCGAACCCGAGCACAAGGAGATGAGAAATGAGGTGCGTATTAGAAACCTTTCAAAATCACACGGTGTACCATCTTCTGGGTTTCTCATGCATGTTTTCGATGTAGGAAGATGCCCTTAGAACCTGGAGATTTGGGACCCATGGCATGGGTACCAGGCAGTATTACTTTAAAGGGTCTGTGTTTGCTCACCCAACCTCACCCAACCTTTCAGCCCCAAGAGTGTCCACCCTTATGTCGCATCCAGCTGTGGGTCTAGATATGGTCAATCCAGGTTGCATCACAGCCTCTGAACGAATTTTGTAAGAATTTCTCTCTCTTTCACTGTCTTTGTTTTACGGGTTTTTAAAAGTAATTTATTTTTATAATGGGGTTTAGCTGCTTTTCACGGCTGTGTTTATGCGTCTTTACACCCACTTGACTCACTTCCAGACAGATATCAATACATAGGTTTTAAGATTCTTACTAGTCACATATATTCTTGTACGGTGAATAGGGGGTGTTGAGTCCAGTTCACTGAGCAAGGAGTAGGTCTTGTCTATTACATATTGGGTGTATGGAACGGTATCTGAGCGAATTTGAAACCCTTGTTTTATGCATCACCCCACCTCACCTTTCCCGTTAAGCAGCCATAGTGTGTTTTCTAAACGTGTGACTCTGTTCTGTTTTGTAATTCAGTTCAAGTGTAGCGGTTTTTACATTCCCTCTATAAGTGATAGCTTATGATAAGTGTCTTTTCCTGTGTGACTTATTTCACTTAGAATCGTCGTACCTAAATCCACTCATCTTGCTTCTACTAGCCTTATGACATTGATTTCATGTCTGAGTGATATTCCATTGTACATAAGGACCACAACTTCTTTATCCATTTTTCTCTTTCCTGGGATATTTAAGGTGTCATGAAGTGGAGGTTCTTGTCAACAGAGCAGCCCTAAACTTTGGGGTGCCTGTGTCTTGCTGATTTTTAGTTTTCCCAATTTATACGCCCATGAGTGGACGTGCCCTATGCTCCCTAAGCTGTGTTTTTTCGATGTTTCAGGACACACCGTACACTTCTCCAGAGTAGCTGTTGGCAATTTACATCCCGCCCATCAGCGTAGCAAGGCTGCCATTTCTCCATGGCCTGTCCTGCATTTCTGGTTTTGACACTTTTTGCAGCATGACCCTTTTGACCGATGGGAAGCGAGACTTCTTTGTAGCGCTGATTTGCCTTTCCAGGTTGCTTGGTTGGCCAAAAAGGGCGTATGCGTTTTTTCCTGAATATATTCAGGAAAAAACGCATACGCCCTTTTTGGCCAAGGGCATCATTGTCGACGTTTTGCCGCTTTTCATGTGGTTTAAATGCGATTCGAATCTACCTCCTGAAATCTGTTTCCTGCAATTCTGCCTTGCTTTCAAATCCTCTTCGTTGCCTTCCCACAATATATTTGTGGACGAGAGTTATCATTTATAACTCAGCAGGTTTGTGAATGGCTGTGCCCCTGAGCTCCATTTTTCAACTGTCTTTTTTGGGAGCTGGCCGCAAAAGCACGGGATTGCCTCAGGCCCTATTCTGGTTCCTGGCGGCAGGCTGAGCCTGTGGATAATTCTTCTTCCTGATGGGAAAATAGAGTGACCTGTACCTGTCCCAACACCTAGATCTAGTCTCTCATTGGTTGCCCCTCTTCCCGTTCATCCTCAGGACAAATTGCAACCTGTAGGGAACAGGAGGTTAAACGTGCTGATTCTCCAAGTAGGGAGATTGCTAGTAAAGTAGCTTGAATGGCGAACCCGAGCACAAGGAGATGAGAAATGAGGTGCGCATTAGAAACCTTTCAAAATCACACGGTGTACCATCTTCTGGGTTTCTCATGCATGTTTTCGATGTAGGAAGATGCCCTT